>NW_027187460.1:32932560-32938881 GCF_028583685.1 Petaurus breviceps papuanus
GATAGATAGATAGATAGATAGATAGATAGATAGATAGATAGATAGATGATAGATAGGAAAGAAAGGATAAGACAGGATAGGATATATTGGGGATAATCTCAGGGGGAAGGTGCTAGAAGTATGGAGGATTCAGAGACTCTTTGTAGAAAGTGGGATTTTTGTTAGGATTTGAAAGAAGCCAGAGAAGCTAGAAGGCAAAGATGATGAGGAAGCGAACTCCAAGCATGGGGGACAAACAGGCCATCTAGTCTAACTTCCTCATTTTACATATGAGGAAACTGAGGACCTGGAAGTTTGAATAAAGCTTTAGTCACTTGCCCAAGGTGACAGAGCTGGGACTTGAACCCAAATTCTAAAACCAGTAGACTTTCACAATGAAGGAAAATGGGGTTGGGGGGGGGTGTTAGTTGGAAGTGTAATAGGAAGGAGTCTTTCAGATCCCTGTTAACTATTACCTTTATTAATTAACCGGGATTTTTTTTTAATATATACAACAAACAGAAAACTAGAAAACTTTGCTAGGTAAGAAAATTTAGTGAGAAATAATAGGTGTTGATGGTGAACAGGGAAGTAAGCAAGCCAATCTGTGGAACCTGAGGAAGTAAAAGAAAGGCATAAAACAGAAGGCTGTCACATGATGAATCACTTAAAGTTTAGAAGGTCATAAGACTTCAAATTCTGATCACCCTACCTAAGCCTTCCTTCTGTCCTACCATTATATCATGGCCACCGAGTTTATTCCATACATATGTGTGCATTCATGTATACATGTAAGTATACATAAATGCATATAGACACATATGTATACACATGCCCATATACATACAGATATATTCTTCAGATATATATCCACATAAAACTTCATGTATATTGATATATTCAGATATAGAAATAAAACTATATTCTAGGAGATAACATGTACATATATTAATATGTCAATATGTACATATAATATCATTAATATGCAAATATATTAAAGATAAATGTAATTCTATAACTTTTGTTGAGGGAGGATTAGTTGGTGGGAGGAGAAGAAAAGACATTATGCATAATATGAACTTTGAAGGAAACTAGGAATTCTTAGAGGCAGGAGAGAGGAGTGTGTGCTTTCCCAGCATGGGAGGCAACCACTGCAGAAGCAAAGGCATGAGAAATGGAGTGTCATGTGAGAAGTACAGCAAGGAGGGCAGTTTGGAATTTTATTATCGTACAAGAAATAATGAACATGACAAATTCTTAGAATTTGGGGATTTTTATGAAACGAACAAGAGCGAAATGAGTAAAACCAAGAAAACAATTTACCTGCTGATGAAGAAAAGAGCTGTAAAAGATTATGGAGCTCTCTGATCAATGTAGTGACCAACGTGACCTGAGAAGACTGACGATGAAGCATGCACACCTCCCGCCTCTTCTCAAAGAGTGATGACCTAGCAGTGCAGAGTGGAACCTGTGTCTTCAGACTTGCCCAATATACTGAAATATTTTGTTTCACTCTACTTCTTTTAAGGGAGGGATGCAGGTGACTTAATAGATCATTAGTGATAGAGACGAAAAAGGAAGAAAACATTCCAAGTACACAGATGAAAACAAAAGGAAACTCAAAAAGGAGAATAAACAGGACAATTTTGTCACTAACACATTAAACATATACTTGAAAAACTATACATGATGAGCTGCCTTAGCAAGCACCCTAGCATACCCAGGATGGCCTGCTAGCATAGGTTCTTTGATCTGCTTTTAAAGGAAAGACTGCTCAAAAAAGGGTTAACAATCTTATGTTTAGTCACATTCACAAGTTCAGAGAAAAGGTTAGCACCCTGAATGTGGAGAGGATACAGAGAGAAATTAGCACAAAGATCAACAGACAGGGCTCCAGATGTCTAACATAGCAATATTGCTATACATTTTACATACATCACTAGATCGAGAGAATGTAGACATCTAAGCAGCTAGGGGGCTCTTAACATATGGCTACTCAGAGTCTCGACCAGGAAATCAAAAGATCATTCTCATGAGTGAACCCCCAAAGCAAAATGTCAAACTCCAAGAATATCTAACAAAGACTTGGCATTTGATTGGCTGAGTGTAGAGGAGCCTGAAAATCCTCCTGCCCCAGCACTTAATTGGAAACTCTCCATAGTCCCAGAGCCTGATTAACTCTAGGACAGGGCTCTAAGTGCCCTTTAATAGACAGAGAATATCTTCAAATTGCCCTAACACTACATGAGTTCATGTTTGCTGATAATCATTAATTTTATAAAAGAAAAAACTGGGGGATACTTTGTTGTTGTTTTTAAAGGGCAGTTTGGCTTGAAAATTGAGTGTATGAGGTAATGTATTAAAATTTTGGAAAGGTATTTCATAGCCAAGGTGCAAAGGACTTTACACATGAATAATGCACAAAACCCCTAGGATGTATTGAATGGGGGAAAAGAGGGGAAAATCAGAAGTTTGTAGTTCTATAGGTAATTCTCTTGTCTGTCTTTCTATTTCAAAATATTCATGTTCGTTGATGAAATCACAGGTCCAAAATCTACAATTTCAAAGAACTACTTTTATTCTAAATCTCAATTCAGTATTATTGAATGTAAATGTTCAAAAAAATACATTGAACTATTTTACTGGGACTATCTAGGATCTAAAACAGTGATGGCTACATAGTAGTGGATACTTTATAAATGCTTCTAGGTATGACCTGATAACCTAGCATACTGTCTTATACACCCCTATGCTTAATAAAACTATTTTGTTGTTCAATTGAATGGATGCTCTTTTTGAAAAAAAGAAAGCAATGCCTACAACTATATGAATTAGTTAATTGCTTCCAAACATATATCCTTGTTGGACAAAAAAAAAATGACTCATGGATTCAGACTTAAATGTCATTTGAACACTAAATAAAAACCACATTCCTTAAATATCTTTAAAGGTGCTGCTTGATTTCATTCATTAAATCAGGTTCTTGGCAAGTGAGTTAGTATCTACTTTCATGACTGTTTTCCAGATTCCTCTTCCAAAGTCTTGCTCTGATGCCTAATTATGGAGTCTAGGGGACCCTAGACTACCAAAGGAATATGGCAGAGGAATGTATATCCTGCTAGGTCCTACAAAACTAGAGATGATGTAAGACCCAGAGGCAAACAGTTGGGCTATGAGGACCAGGCTAGATTAGTTCTTCATTACCAAAATTTGTGTACCAAGTGACCATTCTTTTTCACCACAGTAACTCATGAAGACTGTCTACTAAGACTAGGAAAGGTTGAGATTCAGTGGAGGAAGTATCTATAACCATAAAATCTTGGATGTTAGATACACTGCAGTGATTTCCAAATCAAGTAAACTTCTTGTCTTGAATTTGAAATACTCATCAGTAAATAAGGAATGTTTTAATAGGAGGGCTTCTACTTAGCCAAGGCTTCTGTAAATATGTAATTTAAATAAGCAACTCCTATTTCATTAGCCATATTTATCTGTCTTCTTTATTTTGATCTCAATATATATATATATATATATTTTTTAATTTGCTTTTTTTTTGGAGGGGGGAAGGCAGGGCAGTTGGGGTTAAATGACTTGCCCAAGGTCACATGGCTAGTAAGTGTTAAGTGTCTGAGGTCAGATTTGAACTCAGGTCCTCCTGACTCCAGGGTCAGTGCTCTATTCCCTGTGCCACCTAGCCGCCCCATCTCAAAATATTTTTTGTTAAAAAGCCTCAAAGGACTGCTGCTTAATTTATTCAATAATCTAATTGAATTATTCAAAAATCCTACAGAATCTCAGAGTGGAAACGGATGTTAAGAGTCATGTTGATGTCCAATGAAGGGATCCTCTAATATCCTTGACAAATTCACTTTATTATCCATGCAAAATGAGAAGGAAACAATATGAGTTGTTTGTTTTCCTTTTTCTTAAATATCTTGGGTTTCTCTCCTCAAGATATAATCATAGAGTGTTAGAAGTAGAATGAACCTTAGAATGATCAGAGTCAACCTTTTCAGTTTGCAAGTTAGGAAATCGAGATACAAGGAGGTGACGTGGATTGCCTGTGGTCATGGATGGCACTCTATATTTTCACTTTGTGTTTCCCATTATTCTTTATCACTTGTCAAATATTTCTGGAGACTACTCCCTATCTTTTCTGTTCCTCACATCCAACTTTTTTTAATACCTGATTTCTCCCCCCCAAAACATAACATTAATGACAAAAAAAAAACACCACTGAGCTTTCCACGAAACTACTTTCTGTCACTGCTAGCCTCACTTTGTCAATCCTGCATATTGTTTGGGCAATCTGACCCATGTTTGGTCTCCATTTTCCAAGGGGAGTTTTCAATGAACCATAGTCTGCCTTTCAACAGACAAACTTTGCAAACCTTGGTGGGCTGGGTAGGCCCCCAAAAAAGGATGTTTTCTTTTTCCACTGTTTAAACCTCTTGTGAGTAATTCCCTGCAGCTGTACATAAACAGTGCTTTCCAGTGAGGAGAAAGATGTCTCAAAGCAGCCTCTGGGTTTCTCTGTTTATCAAATTAAAACAAACAATGGTAACCTCCACTTTCAGCCATTTAAGAACCACAGCACTTTTCACAAGGATCTTAATTATTTTTAAGGTTTCATTTCTAGTATATTCCTGTGAAAGGAGAAAAAAAAATCATAGTATTATATGAGAATCTAGAAGGGAGAGCTGAGGGAGGAGGAAAAAAAACACTTCGGATATCTTACGCTCATTAAAGATGCTTTTTAGTTTACTAAATAAGACTAATTTAGTTGAATTACAAAGGAGCTTTAGTTTACTAAATTTAGTTCTTATTATATTTAGGGGAGAAAGAAGTGTTGTAAATTAGCTGAATAAAATGATAATACCATCTAGAGTTTTAATAGGCAGAATTTCTTACCTTTGCTTTGGGAGAAAAAGAAATATTCTAGGTAAGATGTGCCAAAACCAGACCTCCCCGCAGTGACATTTTCTGCAGTAGCATGGTAGGTTATATTGTTTATGCTATGGTAATGTTTGCTTTATTCGATAAATTGAAAAAATAAAAAATAAAGTTTTACAAAAAGATTAAGTGCTGCCTAATTGTCTACCCCAACTTGGAGTTGTGAAATTGATTTTTTTAACCCAGCTGTGCACCTTTAACTTGTCATCATTAGTCATCTTATTACATTTGAAAAGAAAGAAAGAAGACAAAAAGTTCCCCAGATTATCCTTTGTGTATAGAAAATTGGGGAGTTGTGGTGAGTTTAAGTCTGCCTTCAGACACTTATTAGTTATGTGACTATAGGAAAATCTCTTAAACTTTAGATGCCTTTCACAATTTCTTAGGACTTATCTACTGAGTAACAAAGGGTTTAGTCTTCCTTTGCCTTGGTGGAGGGAATTCCCATACTAAAGATACACCAAAATGATCGAATTAAGATCCTTTGTAATTCGACTAAATTAGTCTGATTGACTAAATGACTATTAACTCATTTGGTGGGAAAAACATCAAAATTGACCTGGGTGGGGTATGGGGGTGGTGCTAGTGGTAGAGCTATAACTTGTGGAGTAAGCAAGTATGGAGTTATTTTTTTTTCTACACAAATAATTGAACAATGTGTAATACATTGTTATTTGTTTCTTAAATGAATTCTCAAAATATTCCATAAAGAATGATGCAATCTTAGTATGGGACATGTATAATGGAGGAAAAGAGGGGATGAAAGAAAGGATGGGACACTTAGATGGAGTGTATTGATTGAAAGATAGAATTGCTTAATTTTTACTTCCCTTTGGTTTTGTCTGGATAGGAACATGAAAAAAACAAAGTATGGAAACAAGAAAGCACCTAGTAACCCCTGATAAATTCAGTTTCTTTAGTCCACAAGAATGCCAGTGTGAAGTTGATTGATTAAATCAATCAAGTCTTCTAACATAACTGAAAGTAAGTGAAAAGATCTTCTGATGCCCTAAGAAATTAAGAGCAGGACTCAATCAATTTCAATGATGGCCTTTAATTTCCATGAATTAATATTAGACTTCAGACCAAATCTGGAAATGTCTTTGTAACTAGAAGGAGTGACCTTGTACAAGAAAAGTGTTGAGATTAAGATATCTTAATCACTTTGATCTTATCTTGGTAATAAGGTGTTAGATTTTGATCTATACCTAGTTTCTGCCATACTATCCAAGAAAATCATCCAAATGCTATATGCTATCCATCTCCAGAGAAAAAACTTAAGGCATCTGAATACAAAAATCACCTTTCTTCCTTTCTTTCTTTTCTCTTTCTTTCTTCCTTCCTTTCTTTCTTTCTTTCTTTCTTTCTTTCTTTCTTTCTTTCTTTCTT
>NW_027187460.1:32938891-32966473 GCF_028583685.1 Petaurus breviceps papuanus
TCTTTCTTTCTTTCTTTCTTTCTTTCTTTCTTTCTTTCTTTCTTTCTCTCTTTGTTCCTTCCTTCCTTTCTTTCTTCCTTCTTTCCTTTCTTTCCTTCCTTATTTCTTTCTCAATTTTTTCCCACAAAATGACTAATATGGAGATGTATTTTACATGGCTGTCCATGTATAACCTATATCAGATTGCTTATCATCTCAGGGAAGAGGGGAGAGGAGGGAGGGAGGGAGAATTTGGAACCCAACATTTAAAAAAAGAATGTTAAAAATTGCTTTTATATGTAATTGGTGAAAATAAAATATTATCTAAAATAAAGTACTATACATTTTTTTAAAAGAAACCTCACACTCTAAAAGGGTCATCTATATTTATTATATAGATAGAAAAAGGGCATTGTTGTAAATTAGATAAATGGAGATTATGATAACTCACTGGGCAGAATTTCTTATCTTTGCTTTGGGGGAGTAAAGCATAACACAGATCAGGTACATTTTGGAAATTAGAGCCAGTGTGGATTTCTAGTAAAATTCCTGAAGAGGTTCCATTTGGCAGGAGTGGAGGAATAGAAATTAAATTATTTCAGTCTAAGCCTTCCCCCAACTTTCACCATAAGAGAACCTTATGAGTTTCAAAGAGTCGGAAAGATGTTTTCTTTCCCATCTTCCCATTGGTGTCCTAGCAATATTCCTAGATTAGCTTATGACAATGTCTACATTGGAAACTAAGGAACAATTAGATATAGATTCTTTGCTCTACAAAGAACCAAGCAAAGAAGCTATACCATACCTGAGGGTGACTTCATGAGAAACCCACAAAGGGGAGAAAAGGACTTCCAGCTAGAAGAGTTACCCCTTTGCTACATGTAGACTCTAACCCAGGGGTGGGGAACCTGCCATTTTGAAGCCAAAATACCTTATATACTGAAATACCTCCTACTTTAATAAATACCCCCCTTTAAAAGTTAATTTAGTCAGACTAATTAATTGATCATCAACTGTAAGGGTTATGGGATTTAAAGATCTTCCATGCCCCATTGGACAGGCTGACGTAGCAGGAAGGGGCGGAGCAAGCGAAAGGGAAAGCCAAGCTAGCGTTCCTGCGGTGGCTGGCAGTGGTGGCGACGGCGGCGGCAGCAGCAGAGGCAGCGGCAGCGCGAAGCCCTTTTTGAGTTAGGACTGCTAAGGACTTTCTGCTAAGGACTCCTGCTGAGGACTGCCAGGGGCCGGAGCTGCTGGGAGCGAGCTTCCCGGACGCTGGGTGGTTGCTGTGCGTGGGGAGAGGAGGACCTTTGCCTGAGGTAGCCTGTTCTGTTTTAAAGGCTTGAAAATGTGGGTGCTTTCTACTTTATCTACCTGTGCCAATGTCATAACTACTCTGATGGCTTTCACTTTCTGGTTTTGGGACTCAGTCTTTTGGTATCTTAATAAATTTTCCAGCTTATTTCCCCATATGGCAAGCATGATGTATTTTGTGATGGACAATTATATCAGCATATTTGTAATCTCTATAGGCATTGTGAATATGGCATTGCTGATACATTTGGCGACGAGGATGGGATCACAAAATGTCAGACCTCTATTTGGAAGCAGTGGGGCTTTAGAGGGAGAAATGGCGACTCCAGGATGGGAGGATTTACCTTATTCCTCTCTAGCCAGAGAATGGGCTAAAAGCACAGGGCCCTGTGAAAACTGGGAACCAAGGCTAAAAGAGGGAGAACCTGGAGATTTGGAAAGATGTTTGAAAGCAATACCCATAGAACCAGGCAAAGAACTGGCAGGAGTGTGCAGGAGAGGCTGGGTGCTGCTAACAAGGTATCGCCTTATGTGTAAATAGGGATAAGCTGCTGAAGGAAAGAGCTCAGATGGCTAGGGAGTCAGCTGGTTTGCCTGAGGATTCTTCTGTGTCACAGCACTCAGAAGAGCAAACTGGAGGGACTCATGTGGTCCAGGAGCAAGCTACTGTTCATGTAGCTAAAAGGAAGCAAAAAACTAGCAGAAGGAATGTGCATGCAGCTTTTGTACAGGCTGGGCAGAGTTTCCCTGACAGCTTCCAGGAGAATGTTTGTGAGGAGAATGGAACAAGGTTAGATGAGGAGTCTCCTAATGTAGAAGCTCTCCCCATACGAAGAAGAAGGCAGGAGAACCACCAAGGCAAAACAGAGTCCAGGGAGATAATTGAGGATTTCACTCAACAGGAGATCACTGATATATTGAGTATATTTACCCAAAGAATGGGGGAGTCTTTAGTGTCTTGGATAGTAAGAATCACTGATGAAGGCGCTGGAGGAATAACACTGGACAATGAGGACTGTTTATGGCATCGCTGATACATCAACCCATAATTATGGGTGAATGAACTTTGGTATAGTCACTCCAGACTTTATATGTGCTGCATGAGCTATGCCCTAAACTCCAGAAACAATGGACTTGTCAAGCAATTACCAATAATATTTGAAAGAACATGGAAAATAATAGATACTGGTAGGATAGAAGGGCAAATATTACCCCATTTTTTATTTAAAGGAGACATCAAAGTCTGCCATGAGCTTGACTTCAATTGAGGTGAAAATTAAGGAACAGATGGTTAAAGAGATAATTAGTGAATACCTAGCAAAAGAAACCCTGATTATGATGACTCACCATGGCTTCCTAAATAAAATGTAAATCCATAAAATGTATTTCCTTTCTTATTAGAGTAGTTAAAATGGTTGGTTAGAAAAATTCTGCAGATACATATGCATGCATTTGTGTTGCTTAGATAAAATGAAATCCTTTGTTAAAGGATTTTATGCTGTTCTTCTGGAAAAGATGGAGAGAGATGGAACAGACAATAGTATAATTAGGTGGCTATAGGACTGGTTAACAGGCATGTAGGTGACACAGTAGACAGAGTATTGGATCTAGAATCAGGAAGACTTATTGTCCTGAGTTTAAAAAAAAAACAAACTCTGTTACTTATTAGCTGTTTTGCCCTGGACAAATCACTTACCCTATTTGTCTCAGTTTCTTCATCTGTAGAATGAGCTGGAGAAGGAAATGGCAACCAACTCCTGTCTCTTTGCCAAGAAAAGTCCAAATGGAATCAAAAAGAGTTGGACATGACTGAAATGACTCAACAATATGAACAACAAAAGAACTGGTTAAACGGCAGTACTCAATTAACATTAACATTGATTGTCTAGCTGAAATGGGGGGGTCTGTAGTAGTATGTTGCAGAGATCTGAGTCTGACCCTATGTTGTTGACCATTTTTATCAATGACTTGGATACAGGACTAGATATCATGTTTATCAAATTAGCAACTGATACTTGGCTGGGAGTTCTAGTTGACCCAGTGGGTGACAGATTTAGACTCTAAAAGGTGTTAATAGACTTGATCATTAGGCTGAATCTAATAAAATAAATTTTAAGGGGATAATTATAAATAAAATCTTACATTTGCATTCAAAAACAACTTCACAAAGGATGGGGGAAGGAAATATAGTTAGAGAGCAGTTAGCTTAATTGAATTAACATTGTGATGTGGAAGTGATTATATATATATGAATGTAGCCCAGTGTTATGTAATATATATAATACACATGTCATTTATTATATAAAATAAAACATACATATATGTAACTAGTTATATATAATAAGATGTGTTATATATATATATATATATATATTTATATTACATAATGCTAGGCTACATTCATATAGGCACATGCTCTAGGAGCCTGGTCAGACCACATGCGTGATATGTGTTCTCTTTTAAGCACCGAAGTTTAAGAAGGAAACTGCCAAGCTGAGAAATGTCCAGAGATGGGCAATCAGTATGGTAAAGGACCTTGCTTGACTTGAGTCCATTGTCATATAAGACTAGGTTGGAGGAACTGGGGATATCTAGCATATAGAAGAAAAGACTTGGGGCATAGTAGGAGACACAATAGCTATCCTTAAGTATTTGAAGGGTTGTCTTGGAGGAGATATACTTGTTCTGTTTGGTCCCAGAAGACAGCTCAGGAGGAATGGGTGAAAATTACAAAGAGGTAAATTTAGGTTTGATTATAGGGGACAAAACAGCTCCCTAACTGTTCAAGATTAGAATGAGAAGCCTTTTGAATGGGTGGATTTCCTTTCTTGGAACTTCTTTAAGAAGAGGGTGGATGACCACTTGTCGTATATGTGATTGTAGAGATTCCAGACATTTTTCTAGTTGTCTCCCATGCCTAGAAATATCCTACCTCTTCACTACCTTCTGGTTTTGTTGACTTTCCTCAGGCCATAGCTATAATCCCCCCTCTCCCCTAGTATCCTTTCTTGATACTCCTTAAATTTAGTGTTTTCCTTCTGTTGAATAATCCCTATCTATACTGTATGTAGATTATTTGTGCATGGTTGTTTTTGTTTTTTGCATATTTACTCCAAGAGCTTAAAATCTATTTGGAGACACACTGTTTATAGTACAGTGGGAAGAATGCTAGGAGATCTGATTCTAATCCATGACCTGTCATTATTTAGCTCACTACAGGTAAGTCACTTCTGTAGGAACTCCAGGTTAATCAGCTAAAAGAAAGGGGTAGGATTTAGATTATATGACAACAACAATAATAATAGCAGAGACTTACATAATATATTGAGGTTTACAAAGCCCTTTGTATTTCTCATTTCTATTATTGTCATAGCAGTAGACACTTAGTGTTTGAAGTCTGCCATAGCACTTTAAATATATTCTCCTATTTGACCCTCACAACAACCCAACTTGGTAAATACTACAAGTACCATTTCATCAGTTTTATTGATGAGGAACTAAAGTCCAGCATCTGAATGACCTACCAAGAGTCACACAGCTAGTAAGTATCTAGGGCACATTTGAATCCAGGTCTTTCTGACTTCATGTTCAGTAAGTGTTTTACATCCCTTCTGTTACTGATCATGGAGTGTAGTAGTATGGGCAAAGAGTAGGCTTTGAAGAATACCTTTAAGATTCATTATTTGATTTTTTTTTTACCTCCAAAGTCTCAGAGCTAATGCAGTTTGCTTTGCCGCTGTTATATTGATCAACCTATATTTATTAAGCAGTAGTAAGATATTGGGTGCAAACCAATTAATTGGAAAACTTTCAATGAGTTTATAATTTAATCAATTGAAAGTTTATACATTTACCTAATACTTTTTGGCTTGTTGCTTCCAGAAAACTCATGTGACAGATGTTTGTAGGTAGAGGTCTGAGGTAGATTTTGTGACTTACTAGAGTATCACAGGGAGCCACAAAAGGAGCTGACTTAGAATCCAAAACCAAGTAGACTCATGCTAATTCTAGTCACACAAATGAAGGTGTAGTTATACTTTCTGGGCAAACATCAGAACACAGATTCTGGGCAAGTCCCTTTCTTTGTCCTCAAGTCCCAGAAAGAATTATTTTCCTACGTGAGAAAAAGTTGCTCACGTTCCTAACTTCAATCATTCATTCCATAATTCCTGTTTGTGCATGCCATCTCCTGTCCCATTCCTTGGAAAATTTTAATGACAAGAGTACCATCTCTGGAACCAGAAGACATAGGTTCTGATGCATTCTATCTGTGGGACCTTGGCAAATAATTTGATCTATGTATGCCTCAGTTTCCTCATTTGTAAAAAAAAAAAGGTGAGAAGGGGAGAGGCTTAGATCAGAATCTAGTGTTAACTTCTGGCACCACTCTAATAGAAATAGAGGCTGCTTAACCATAATAAGCATCCCTGCAGGTTGCATATTACCTTAGAAAAATATATATTAACATTTTATTATTATTGTTTTCATTTTATTAAATATCTCCCAGTTACATTTTAATCTGGTTTCAGCCTCACTGGGGAGTTTTGTAGGCAGAGTGGGATTTATGTTATTTGACACCTCTGGATTAGAAAGCCTCAAAGATTTCTTCAGGTTCTAGCTCTCTCACACTTTGATCTTTTCGTTTCTCATTGTTCTGCCTTTCCAAACCCAACTCATCCTTCAAGATCCAACTTGCATTGTTTCCTTACCACACTGATCTCTCCTTCTCTTTCTTATTATTGATACCAATAATTCATTGTCCTGAGAGGAACATAATGAATGGATGGATGGATTATTATTTATTGAGCACTTATTATTTGCCAGGCACTATGTTTTTTGGAGTTGGTACTAGAAACAAAACATTTCTGATAAAAATATATTCTGATAAAAGACACTGATAAATATAGGAATTTGGAAATGTGGAAAAATGGTGAGTGGGTAAGGGTACTTGCTATTGTGTGGTTTGAAAATAGCTGGTGGGGTGGTTTGATTCTGAGCAAGATAATGTAAAAGAGTTCACTTATCAGAGCAAAAGGGTCCCATGGGCAGAGTCCAAGTTCAAATGAGAAGAGCAGGGCTAGAGTGCCAACGGCATGACTAGGAATGGTCTAAGAAATAATAGAAAGTTTTCCTGGAGTCAAACAGCCCTAGATTCACCTGGTGCCTTAATTCTGGCATATATGACACATAAGGCTATGTGGTCATTAGCAAGTCACTTTGTATTGAAGTGCCCCAGGAACATCTCTGAAGATATAAATTATAGCTGAGTTGTATCTGGAGTTTCCTATATGGATAAGATAAAAATTCTGGAATACAACTGACAATAATCATGCCTTATTTTAGATGCCTTATTTTAGTTCTATTTTTATGTGTCCATCTTGTCTCTTTTGCTACATTGAAAGCTCCTTAAGGGTAAGAAGTGTGTTTTCTTTGTGTCTTTGCCACTCCCCACCAATCTCCCCATTTCCCAGCATCTAATTTTGTTGATGTTCAGTCCTTTTAGTCATGTCCAACTCTTTGTGACCCCATTTGGGGTTTTCTTGGCAAAGATACTAGAATGGTTTGCCATTTATTTCTCCAGATCATTTTACAGATAAAGAAAGTGAAGCAAACAGGGTAACAGGCCTTGCCCAGGGTCACACAGATAGGAAATGTCTGAGGTCAAATTTGAACTCAGAAATATGAGTCTTCCTTACTCCAGGCCCAGCACTCTATCCGCTATGCCACCTAGCTACCCAGTCCAGGGCATAGCAGGTGTGCTTAATACATACATAGCAGGTGTGCTTAATAAATGTTTGTGCAATAACTGAAGGAGAGAATTGTCTAAGGACACCAGGCCCATGGATAAAATGCAAAACTCAGTGTATATCAAACAGGTTGTAATACCTGGACTGTACCTAACAAGAGGGTCATATAGATGTTATCTCAAAATTCAAGCATATGTTGACATCTCTTTAAATTTGACTTTGGAGACTTCTCTGAAAAGAAGGTTGAAAGAGTTCCTGTCTTTTGCCATGTGCTGTCCTTCTTGAGCCATGTCTGATTTCTAAACATAGATTCTCCTTCCCTCCTCCAGCATGCTGGCTGGCTCTTACACAAGTGATGGTGCAAGTGAAATTAGTGGAATACCTGCTTTCAGGCCCATCCTGCTTCCTTATTGGTTAGAGGATGAAAAGACTGAAGGAGAGGCATAACTCTAACCTCTGGTTAAAGTCAAATTAATGCTTAACTGTTATGTTATTGACACCAGTAACCTTTTTTCTTTTTCTTTTTTGCTTTGTTGGGGGGCAATTGGGATTAAGAGACTTGCCCAACATCACACCACTAGTGTTAAGTGTCTGAGGTCAGATTTGAACTCAGGTCCTCCTGACTCCAGGGCCTATGCTCTATTCACTGCACCACCTAGCTGCCCCAACACCAGTAACCTTCTGATATAGTTCCTTCACATCTAGGGGGTGGGGACAAACAGAGAAACACAGAGACAGAGACACATAGAAAAAGAACGACAGAGACAGATAGATACGGAGAGAAACAGAGACAGAGACAATGAAGCAAACAGAGACAAAGACAGAAAGATACATATGTGATAATGTTTATACATATATTGTTTCCCTAAATATAAATAAATCTCCTTGAGTAGGCATATCCCTTTTGTCTTTTTATTCTTAATAAACACAGTAACTTACACATAATAATGCTTAATAAATGGTTTTGGTTGATTGATTGCTTGATGGAATTAAACTGAATTTCTTAACTGTAAAAAGGTCAATAATGTCTCATATGGTTGTTGAGAAGAAAATATATCAGAATCTTTAAAGTTTTATAATGATGTAAGTTATTTACACATTATGACTTGGTGATTACTCTGGTTGGAGTAAATCTCTGCAAAATCATAGTTTTAGACTTCACTCCCCACCCCACCCCCTGCTTATAAAACGAGTAGCAGACTGAAGGTTCATTCCCCTTGGGGACATGAGAGGATATGTTGTTGTATCCCATTGAGCTCCTACAGGAGAAGTAGCCTGAGACTCTCCCACACTGATTAACCTTTGTATACTCAAAGATCCACAGGGCCAGGCCTCAGTCATGAGAGTTCACACAGGTTAGAAGTTCACTTTTCCTTAATTGATCCCAGACCTTCTTCATGGGACACTGTCGTCGTTGGTGGCAGGCTTGCCAGGAGGGTCTCTCTAGGTGGAACCTCACATTACAATGACTTCATTTTCCCCGAGGTCTGACAGTGAATCTGTACTCACTGAAGAAGAGAACCATGAAACCATCCTGCCTGACTATTTTTTTTAATCAGCAAAGGAATGATAAATATATTCCTGTCCAACACCCATGTTGTCAGTTTGAATGGGGATGGCAACATCAATTCTTCTGTTATCTTTTGACTTTTAAGTAGCAGACAATTCTACTTGGTAAAAATGAACAGATCCTCCAAATGTACTCATTAAAATGCACTGAAGTAGAAAGTGAGATGTATTTATGCTCTTTACCTGCCTTACAGAGCTCCCATGAGGATTATGTGAGATGCAAGATAAAAACTGAAATCACTTTGAAAAAATTAAAAGCCTATGAAAGTTCAAGGTAATCGTCTAGAACGAGTCTCATTATCATTGTTATTCCTACTAATTTTATCTTACTTTCTTTCATCTTTCCACTGTGAATTGGCATAAACTTTTCCAACTTTCTGAAAGCAGACTTGCCTCCTTTATGTAGGAAGACCATGGAAAGAGAAGCTATGTTAAAAGCTGGACAGCTCTGGTTTATTGACAGGCTCTTCCTGTGGGAAAAGTCTTTGTTTTGACAAAGCATTGCTAGGAGGAGAGAAATCTATAAAACAGGAGCCTTTCACTCTTTCTAGAAGTTTTTATTATTAGTATTAGTGAGATAACCTCTTGGCTTTTTTCAAAGTGATTTACAGTCAGTGGTTATTTCTCTCGTAGAATAGCACACAGTGGGCCTGGGATCAAAGAGGTTTCTTGAGGAAAACTCAGATAAAGTGAAATCCCCCATTAATGCATTGAGAACAGGTCTCCCACAAACTTACATGGAGCATGGAAGGATTACTCCAGGGATTTAAGCAAAAACGAAATCCAAATGAAACTCTGAATCACTCATTTTAACAAGGTTGGGGAAAAGACAAGAAATGTTAGTGAAGCAAGTCCAGAGGTTGGGGAAAAGACAAGAAATGTTGGTAAAGCAAGCCCAGAGACTGAAGATGAAATATTTTATCCTCCTCCTGCCAGAGAGGTGATTGACCTCAAATGTAGAATAAGACAAATATTTTTGGACAAGACCAATGGGGCAATTTGTTTTCCTATACTATGTATACATGCTACAAAGAATTTATTTTGTATTTTAGACTGAACATGTAAGAGAACAGTAACAAATGTTTGTATAATAATTTACAAACAAAGGAATGGATTATTGAATTATTGAAAAAACAAAAATGTTGGTTCAGTTTTTTTTTTGCCTGACTTCCAATGAATGGCCTTGACTTTCTGTTTCTCAATAACCATGAAGATTTGGTAGAGGGTGATTATTAGGGAGAGATTATATTTGTACAATAAGTCTTTTTTTTCTGGTGATATCATATGCAATAGTTTATGCTCTGCCACAGTTTTTGGTTAAGAATGATTCTCTGTGACTAGAAGTGCCCTTAAACAGGAAGTTAACTCTATTTGTAGCTTAATTCGTAAAGTCTCAGTAACTGAAGTGTAAAGATGGGTATCAATATTGATTTAGATAAGAAACACCATGGTGGCAATTACTTTAATTAGCATGGATGGGGGAAAGCTGGTTTGGGAGAAAGATGAGCACGCAGATGTTTTAAATTCAGCCAATAAGATCTACTAGAAAATATAAGCAGTTTCATCTTGTATTCCTTAGAACATTTCCACATTTTATTTTGTAGGATATTTTGCATCTCTGATTCAAGGGGTACTTACTAGATCATCCATGTATCTGTCTTGGAGGAATACTATAGATGGGAAAAGAGTAGGAATATTCCATTTTAAGGAGAACCCCCACAGCAACTATGCCTTCATTGCTATGTTGTACCCTTTGGACTTTCTCTACCACGACCCTATAATAGATACTTTTTTCTCTCCCCCTTCCCCCTTTACAGTTTCCCTAGTGCTTGACTCATAGTAGGTGCTTAATAAATGTTAATTGATTGGTTGATTGATTGATTTAATATGTTGTCTCCCCCCATTTTAATGTAAGCTCCTTCAGGACAAGAGTTTTCTTTCTACTTGTATTTATATTCCCTGTCCTTCATGCTATTTGGCACAAAATGTGCACTTAACAAATGCTTGCTTCTTTGTAGACTTGAATACAAAAATTTGAATTCAGTTCCACTGATTCCAAAAGCCAGTATTTTTTCCACTGCAATGAGCTGTATCTCTTTACCCAATTCATATTTTTCTTGGTGGCTTTTGATGTTGGAGCTTTGACTTTGTTGTCTTCTAGCTATATATTTTGATCTTCTTTGTCACCAAAGTAAAATTCTATAGTCTGACTTTTTTTACATTGTTTGCTCATCTTCCCAGCCAAATATTTGACTTTCTAACTCCTTCCCAAGGCAGGACTCTGATTCCAGTGGGCTGGCAGTGGGTCTACTATCCCAGGTTTCAGGGGTTTTATATCAGCTGCTAGATCCCCCACTATCTGTGGGCCCAGAGCTCCAGAAGCAGCTGCTACCACTGCCATTTCAACCACCTCAGAACTGGGGCCAGACAGCACTCCTCTTTCACCCAGGTCCCACAGAGTCCCTCCACTGACCTTCCAGGATATCCTCTGCATTTGTGGGGTGAGAAGTCTGGAAACACCACAGCTGCCAAAAATTCAGTCCTGAGGCCAACTCTGGCCCCATTTGTGTTAGCATCCCCATGCTGGACTACTCTCTGCTCTCAGCCCAGAGTGATGCATCCTTCCTGCTAACTTGGGCTGGAGATATGTTTCACTCTGTCATTTTGTAGGTTCTGCAGCTCTAGAATGTGTTTAGAGTCATTTTTGAAGGTATTAGGAAGGGTTTGGGGGAGAGCTCAAGCAAGTCCCTGCTCTTGCTCCGCCATCTTGGCTCTGCTCCCCAGTATCTCTTTACCCAAGGTCACAATAATCAGTAAGTGGAATAGCTGGGGGGGGGGGGTCAAAGTACAGCTATATCCTGAGAACCAAATGACTCTGGCAACGTACTGACTATCAAATAGGACAGCTGTTTCATAGCTTTCTATTAAAAAGAGCCAACATGTATGCAGCCACCTAGGGCTTGGAAAAGGCTTTATGTTCATTATCTTATTTGAGCCTCATGGATATTATGATACCGTTTTCATAGATAAAACAATTGGAGGTTCTGGGGTAGCATGTGTTAGAGGGCCTACATTTGATGAAAGTGTTGACACAGTGTGTAGATACATTGGAGATTTTGTTTATGCTGGTAATCACCTTTGGGGGAGTGCAGTGAATAGAGAGCCAGGCCTGGAGTCAGGAAGTCCTGATTTCAAATCTAGCCTCAGATGCTTACTAGCTGTGTGTCCTTGGGCAAGTGACTTAACCCTGTTTGCCTCAGTTTCCTCAGCTAGAAAATAAACTGGAGAAGGAAATGTCAAACCACTCCAGTATCTTTGCCACCTTTGCCCAACTAAACAATGAAGATATAACACAGTATGGCTTGCACTGTGCTTCACATCTAATAAAGATTAGTAAATGTTGGTTGACCAATCATACCACTCACATTTCTATAGTACCTTAATCGTGAGGAGGTTCTTTTCTCATATCACTCTTGTGAATTACTAATATTATTATTCCCACTTTACAGATGAGAAAGAATACAATTTGCTCAAAGTGACACAAGCCATGACTTGAACTCAAGTTTTCTGACTCAAGATTCAGTAACTTTCTATTATATCATCCTGTTTGCAGCTAAGTAAACACACATGTGCAAACACACACATACACGTGTGCACATGCATGCACATATACACATAAGCAACTATTTTCCTTAAATTTGTGGAGCATTTGTAGCTCTTATTTTAAGTCTCTGACATAATATAATATGCTGTGCTAATATTTTGGTCTCAAAATATGCTTTTGAGCAAACAGACTTTCCAAAGGTGATTGTGTTTAGTCAGTTTTTAGTCTTTGACTCTTCATGAACCCTTTCAAAATTTTTCTTGGCAAAGATATTGGAATTGTTTGCTATCTCATTCACCAGCTCATCTAACAGATAAGGAAACTGAGGCAAACAGAGCAAAATGACTTGTCCAGAGTCCAACAGCTAATAAGTATCCGAGACCAAATTTAAACTCAGGTCTTCTTGACTTCAGGCCCAGTGCCCTATCCAAAGGCGGTGAATATGATATGGTACAGAATGATATAATGGGGGGAAAAATCTCTGGATTTTGAAGCAGAGGACGTGGATTCTAAAGAATACAATAGGCTTGGAGCATTGAGAAAACAACTTAAAACAGGATTCAGTAATATGATTTATAATTAATGTTATTCTCTGAAGGGAAAGTGATGCTTAAACCATATTATCAAAGTGATCTTCCTGAAGAATAAGTTGACCAGGTCATTCCCCTATTCAATAAACTTCAGTTTCTAACTATTGCCTCGAGGATCAAATATAAAATTCTCAGCTTGGACTTTAAAATACTTTATAAGATGTCCCCTTCTTACTTTTCCAGTGCTCTACATTTCAGTGATTCTGGCCTCTAGCTGGGCCTCACACAATGTTGTGTGCTCAGTTGTCTGTTTCCTGACTGCATTTTTACTAGTTGTCCCTCATGCTTTACTGCTTCACCCCCACGTCCTGCCTCTGCTGCCTTCCTTCAAATCTCAGCTAAAATCCCACCTTTGGCAAAAAACCTTTCTCCACCTTTCTTAATCTTAGTACTCTCCCTCTGAGATTATCTCCGATTTTTTCCTGCATATATCTTGTTTGTACATAGGTGTTCATTCGGTGTCCTCCTAGTTCCACTGTGAGTTCTTTGACAGAAGGGACTGTGTTTACTTTCTTTCTATCCTTGGGGCTTAACACAATGTCTGCAGCATAGTAGGTGTTTAATAAATACTTTGTGATTTCTCATTTCAAAGCATAAAGCAGTCTGTGCGACCAATGGATTGGTATGCCCACATTTCACCTCACTTCTGTACCGTCTGAACAGCTCCTAGTGGTGTTCATTACCAATGAAGATACTCCCCTGGCCTATTAGTCAATCATGAACCTTATGGCTCTCTGGACCTCTCAAACTCCCTTGATCCCCTCTGAACCACTGTCTCAAGGCTGATCTTCAGGGTCCTACTCAGAAAAACAAATTCAAATTGGAAAAGACACCCAAAAGCCCAGGAGCCAGCTTGCCTAGTTAAATCCCCTGTTCTATCTACCACACAGGCATGGTGCAAGCATAGAAAAGGACCTCTCACTAGACATTTCAGGGTTAAATGATGCCACCTGGAGGGTTGAAGGAGTCAAGTGAACCAGAAGCTTTCTGTCTTTTCTGTGGAAACACGCTGCCCCATCCCCCAACTCCTCACCCCTGCTGCTGTTACACGGCAGGGAAGAACCAAGGGACCAGGCAGGTTCTACCCATCATACAAAAGAGAGGAGACCTTCCAGTGCTGAGCTGGTTGGGAACAGCCAGGAATTCTATCATCCTCAAACAGCCCAAATGCTGGATTCACCCATGTGACCCACTTCAAGTGAGTCTACTTTGTGCAACCATCACTTTATTTTAACTGTAGTTTCAGTATCTCTATGGCCCATATAAGCTATTTCACTGTTTCTCAAGAAATATTAAAAAGGCTAATATGGACAAAGGCAATTTAAACGTGCTATGTGGCGTAAATAAATCTTCCTCAAAATATCTCCTCCCTGGAATAGAATAGTAGGTTAATTATTGGACTGGAGTCAGGAAGACAAGGGTCCAGATCCTGCCTGAGACACTTAAGGGCCTTGTAACTCTCTGTGACCTTGGATGAATCACTTAAATTCTCTGAGCCTCAGTTTCCTCATTTGTTAAATAAGGAAATTAGACTAGTTAGCCTCTGAGGTTCCTTCCAGCTCTGATTTCATGTTCCTCCAAGTGTGGAGATCTTTTTTGAAGGAGGTGCCTCCCCAGTACCACCTGCCTGGTTTCTCAACCTCACTCTCCCAGAAGATGAGGATAAAAGACCTGTGTGAATTATTATTGTCCTTTTAGTCAACAGCTCCCCTGCTCCTAACTCTCCGTTCAGATTTTTCAAGGTCTGAGACGCCAGTAAAATTCCCAGGAATCTTCTTACATTTATGATGCAGCTTATGAAAACTTGAAAGAGCTTTCTCTGGGGCCCCCACTCACTAAGTTCATTCATTGATTTATGGCCCTTTCTTTTCTTCCCTCCCGAAAGCTCAGCTTGGGCCCCGGTCTTTCCCTGTTTCCAACGCTGTTTTCAATTTTTCTCTCCCCAGCAAACTGTTTCCCCCAGCCCTTCTCTTTCATTTTTCACTAATGTTATCTTTTATCTTTTCTGCCACCTCTGACCCTGCTTCTATTGTCACAATGTAAAGTTCCCATCTTTTCACTCCCCCCAAAGATGAAAATCCTCTACATATTTTGAAACAAAATGTCCTGACAATCCCTAAATTATTTTATTATCTGTACCCAAGTTCCCCACAAAATTAACAAAGTGTAGACAAAAATACATACTGAAAAAGTTGGTATTTTCCTTTAGGAGGGTGGGGTATATTTTCTAGATTTGTTATTTTATACTTGGAAGGAATTCCTGAGAGGAAACTCCCTCTAGAAAAGCAAATCAATACAGGTTCTGCATTGTCTAACCTTCAAGAGGAGACGTGGTTAAGTGACTTAACCAGGGTCAAACTGTCAATACGTGTAAGAGGGAGGATTACAACCCAGGTCTTCCTAACTTCAAGACCAGCTAGTTCTCTTATCCACTCATTGCACTCCCCTGCCTCTCTTGCCACAAATTATATTCATTTAAGTTAACTAACCATTCCATTGAGAGTGCAAATGCACCTAATGTTGCCAATAAGTCAATGGCACTTAAATGTAATCAGGAAATCTTGAAACAGGGTATCTCTGGGAATTTGAAGGCTGAATGGAAGGAAGGAAAGAAATTACTCTGTCACTCTGAAGCAGCACTTCTCAAATTTTTTGTTCCTAGGACTTCTATATACTCTTTTAAAAAAGTGTTTTCTTTTTTTCCCTAATAATTCAATATTTTTTCCAGTTCCAAATTCTCTCCTCTCTTTCGCAACACATTAAAAATGAATGAAATTAAGAAAAAAAAAGGCTTGGTGATTTGGTGATCTTGGTAATTATAATTGTAACTTTTGTGCCAAAAGAGGTTTAATGCCACCCTACACTGTCACTCAGGCAGCTAGGTGGCACAGTAGATAGAACACCAGCCTGGAGTCAGGAAAACTTATCTTCCTGAATTGAGATATGACCTCAGACACTTATTAGCTATGTTACCCTGGGCAAGTCACTTAACCCTATTTGTCTCAGTTTCCTCATCTGTAAAATGAGCTGGAGTATGAAAGGGCAAATGCTCTAGTATCTTTGCCAAGAAAATTCCAAATGAGGTCATGAAGTTGGACATCACTGAAAAACAATTGTCACAACCCATTTCTTTAAAAAAAAAAGAAAAGCAAAAACCAAATTTACTCACAAATATGTATAGTCCTACATACTCCTAAAAGTTATGGAAGACTCCAAAGAGTTTTGTTTATATGGGTTATAGCTATTGATATTTCTTGTATGAGAAATCAAAACATCCCAGGTTTATTGCAAAAATAATCTTGACATTATGAACCCACTGAAATAGTCTCAGGGACTCCAGGGGTCTCTGGGCTACATTTTGAAAATGACTTCTCTACAGGACATGGGAGAGCCAGAGGAGGAATACTGAAGAGAGCTAAGTGGGAAAGTACCAAAGACAAATCTCTTTTGTACTGAGATGATGAAAGGGGGCTGGATGAGGGTCACTCTTCTAAGGGGCTTGACTGTTCTTGCAAATCATTTCCTGGGTACCTTTAGGCAGGAGTGTCTTAGGTTGCCAGTATGGACATCATCCCCCCCCACCCCTACCATAAAATCCTCAGAGACCAACTTCATTCTCACTTTGTTTTCAATCTCTTTCCCACCAAACCTTTTTTCAGAGTTGCTGCTCATAAGCCAAGAAAACTGAATAATTGGCTATCCCTTTCTCCCTCAGTCTGCCCACTTCCTGAGGACCAAATAATTAACAAAAATTCCCCAAAGGCTCTAAGTGAGGGGAAAAGTGAAGGGGAGAGAAATGAAGGGTGTAAAAACTCCCTATTGGGGGAGGAAAGGAGCACGCTCTTTCTTCCAGTCCAAATGAATCTTTTTTTAGAAGGGAGATTATGTGATAGGACAATGAAAAATGAAAGATACTTCCAGAGGCCTGGCATTATCTGGGGAAGTAGCCTCTCTCCAAATCCCAGCTCTACAAGGTTCATTTTGCCATTGCTGTAGACTTGTCCTTGCACTCATGTTCAATGTGGTTATTGGATCTTAAAATATGATTTAGGATTTCCTGTCTCACAGAAACGCAGCTGTGGAAAGATGGCTGGACTTAGGAACCAGACACCTGGGTTCTGGTCCTGGCTCTGACATTTACTGTGTGACCTCCACCAAATCCTTTCACCTCTCTGGACCTCAGTTTCCAACTCTATAAAATGGGGAATTTGGACTCTTAGGAGCTCTTAACTTTTTGTGTGTCACAGGTTCCTTTAACAATCTGTTAAAGATGCTTATTGTTTTTAAATGTATAAAGCAAAATGCATAGAATTACAAAAGGAACTCCATCTCTGTGTGTGTCTCTCTTGATATGTATCTCTCTCTTTCTGTCTCTACATCTCTGTCTCTGTGTCTGTGTGCCTCTGTCTCTGTTTGTCTGTCTTTCTCTGTGTTTGTCTCTCTCTCTTTCTCAAGCCAAATTCATAGACTCCAGGTTAAGAACTCAGAACTAGATGACCTCTAAGGGCCCTTCTCACTATAGCATTCTATGATGATTCCCCTTCTCATTTTTCCTCTTGATTATCTGTTGGGATATTTATAGGTATTCAATGAGAACAGAATTCCTACCAATGTAGGAGTTCTTTGGATACCCAGTGAAAAGAAGGGAAAAACTGAGTAAGGAAAGGAGAAAAGGAAAATGTGTGTCGGAGAAGACAAGGAGAGGATTATAGGGGAAAGGGAGATATGAGACGAGAATGAAGAGATGAATATAGATGGTTGAGGCAAGGGGGATGGGAAAGACAAATAGGATGGGGGAAAACATGGGGGGTATAGAGAAAGATAATATCATACACTGAGAACTGGAAACAACTTTAGATATTATATATTCTAATTATTTCAATTTTACTTATGAGAAAACTGAAGTTCAGAGAAATTAAATGACTTGCGTTATATCACAGAGGAAGTTAGTAACAGAGATGGCATTAAAAGTTTCCTAACAGGAAAGAGAGTCAGGGAAATATGGAAAGGAGAGAAGAAAATGGAGAGGGAAGGGGTATATGAAAGGGAGAGGAGGGCAGAGGTATCTGAGTAAATGGGGGACAGATGTAGGAGGGGAAGGATATACAAAAATGGAAGGAAGAGTAATGAGACAGTTAGAAGGACACAGGATACCAAGAAGATAAAGGATCAAAGAGTGGCCCCAGTTCAAAGCTACCAATATGGTGTAGAAACAACTCAGGAAAACCTTGACACAACCTTGGCATGACCCACTAACTACTGAAGTAAATGCTGGGTAGATTCTAGGCACTTGCCGAGCTGACCCTTGATTTCCAACAGTAGCCATGTGTAGTGAAATGTTGTTCTCTCTCCCTTAAAGGAGAACTCCTGGGTGGCCGTACAAGGATTCTGTGATATGTGCAGCTGTCTGCCTACCATGTCCTGTCCAAGAACCCCGGATGTGTGAGCAAGTCCAACAACTTGCAGTGTGGTTTTATAAACTGCTCTGTGTTCCTGGAAGCCTTGGGATTGTCTGAAATTCCTTCAGGAACTGAAGCAAAGCCTCTTGGACAGCTTGTTTGATATGGATGACACAGGGGTCAGAAAGTACCACACAGTTTGTTCATTACCCTGAACGTCCTTTTCACGACTACATATAAGATGATAGATAATCTGGGGGACAGCATTATATCGTGGCAAAACTGGCTAGTAGGAGCATTACTTTTTGGTGTCCTTTTTATATTATTTTTATATAACAATTTAGAGATTACAAAAAGCTTTTACCTCTATTATCTCCCTTGACTTCACCTCAACCCTGTGAATTAAAATCATTGGATCAGAGGTTTAAAGAAAGAAGGTATAATTAGAAACTATCAAGTCCAATGCTCCACCCCACACCCATTTTACATATAAGGATACTGAGGTCCAGAGAAGGAAAATTACAACCAAGGAGCTAACACATGACAGGAAGGATTTAAGCATAGTTCCTCCAACTCCAAAGTCAATAGAGTAAGTATTATTGCACCTATTTTACAGATGAGAAAACAGAAGCTCAAAAATGTTAAATGATTTTTAGTAGCTAACATCAGCTAATAAGTGATGGTGCCAAAAGGTGAATCCAGGTTTACTGAAGTCTAGCCCAGTACTCCCTCTCATCACCATAATGGGACCCTTCTATCTCTAATCTTTTATTCATATTAAAAGATTATGGGACAGTATCTTAGAGACCATAGGATTGAAAATGCTCTGACTATAAAAATTAATATAAATTTAATACTCTTTTTCTGGCATCAAAAGTCTTCCATCATCTGGTACCACACCATCCTTCAAATGTTATCTCTTAGTACTATCTTTCTTACCTTCAGAATACAGGTATTTTGCCTGTCCCTTCAAATATCTTACATTCTCCACCTCCATGTCCTTGCTTGCCTTGATCCCTTTGCCTAACGTGTCCTCCCTAGTACTTTTTGCCTATTAAATTCCTATCCAATACTTTAAAGCCTAACATCTTCATAAAATCTTCCATTATGCACCACATTCCTTAGTATTAACCATTTTGTGGTTGTTCAGTCATTTCAATTGTGTCCAACTCATCAAAACTCTATTTGGGGTTTTCTTGGCATAGATACTGGAGTGGCTTACCATGTCCTTCCCCAGCTCATTTTCCAGATGAGGAAACTGAGGCAAAGAGAGTTAAGTGATTTTCCCAGGGTCACACAGCTAGTAAGTGTCTGTGGACAGATTTGAACTCGGGAAGATGAGTCTTCCTGACTCCAGGCCCATCATTCTATTTCCTACCCCACCTAGCTGCCCATTAATAATTATAGCTGACATTTATATAGATTCAAACACTTATTGTACATTGTCTCCCATATAGTATCTTCTTTGATACTTAGGACAACCCTGTGAGATGGGTGTTCTTATTATTCCCATTTTATTTTGTTTTTTGTTTTTGTTTAGTTTTGTTTTTGGAGGGGGGATGGCAGGGCAATTGGGATTAAGTGACTTGCCCAAGGTCACATGACTAGTAAGTGTTAAGTGTCTGAGGCTGGATTTGAACTCAGGTCCTCCTGACTCCAGGGCCAGTTCTCTTTTCACTGCCCTACCTAACCACCCATCCTATCCCTCCCACCTCCCCCACCCCCCTGGAATTATTTCCATTTTAAAGGTAATGAAACTAAGGTTCAAAGAAGTAATTGCCTTGCTCATGGTAATATAACTAAGAAGATCTGAGGTGCGATCCAAACACAATACTTTCTAACTCTCTATCCAGTCTTTTATCTGTAATGTCAAGCTGATTCTAGAAACAGGCTTCCTTTGGGGACTTCTCATAATTCTGTACCTCTCTGAGGCACTTTTCTATTTGGTCCTGTTATGGGAATGGGAATCTAAGATCTTCCCTGCCCCTAGGCCCTTTGATAGGCTTAAGTGACTCTGAGAACCTTTCTGGATTTGAAAATATACTCTGCCCCCTAATAGGCTGAATGTGGTCACCTGGAGCCTGTGGCAGGAGGCTTGGTTTTCAGGAATGCCCATGCCTCGTTTGCTTTGTGATTGGGCAGTGGGTCAAGAGGGTTGTGACATTCTCTAAGCCAGGAGAGGGCTATATATACCCTGATGTGAAGTTTTGTTTGGGGGCTCAGTTTCAGAAGAGTTGTGTGATTTGGCCAGATGAGACTCTGGGAAGCCTTTGAGCCCCCTGACTTTGAAAACCCAAATGTTGGTGCTTCCCTCTTTGGTAACTGTGACAGGTATGGATGTAATGGTCAGAGAGTTGGAAGCTTGTCTGCTGATCTGTTTCTCTGTCTATATTTTTTGTCTGCTTGTAACCTCTGTATTCTCTGAAGTTTGGGGTACTAACCTTTTTCCCCTTAACTAGGTAAATGACATATGTTTGATTAAAGCAAGATTGTTAACCCATTTTGAGTTGCTTTCCTTTAGAAAAGCAGATCTAAGAACCTGTGTTGGCAGCCACCCTGGGTATGCTAGGGTGCTTGGTGTTCCAGGTCCTAGGACTACAAAGAAAAAAAAAAAGAAATGAGACAGCCCTTACTTTCAAGAAGCTGAGGGAAAACACTGTATATATAGATATAAGGAAATGTGAAATAAATACAAAATAATGGGGTGGGAGAAAGGGGAGGGTGCAGAGCACTTACAACTGTTGGAATAAAGAAAGGCTTACTGTAGGAGGTGGCACTTGATTGAGCCTTCAGCGGAGCCAAGAGTTCCAGGAAGAGAAGGGTATTTCAGGCATGGGAGTCAGTACTGTGTCATATGACTTTTGCTTTAAATTCTATGGAGTCAGGGACTCTAAATGCATTATTATCCCCAGAACCTAGTGCAATACTTAGTACATAGTAGGTGCTAATTATATGTTGAAAAAATATTCTGTTAATACCATCTTTTCCAGAAACTTTTTTAAAACTAAGCTGAAGGCCTGGAGCAAATGTTTTATGTTCTGTTGTAAATCCTTAAGAAACCCAGTGAATTAGCCAAATGAGACATTCATATATGTTCAAGCTTCTTTATATTGCCCTTTCAAGTTTTTCATTATTGTGACCATGTGCTCCATAATTGCATGGTTTATTACATTCTGTACAGCTGTAGGGAGTGGGGAGACAGCCGCTAAATCAGACAGGCTTGATTTTGAGTGGCTTGGTGTGACTAAAATGAAATGTAGAGATTGTGCTGTATGAAATGGAAGGACACGACCCAAAGGAGAAGTTTGAAACCAAGTTTTTGACCATTCTAAAGTTGTGTTGTTTACCACACAACCTTGGTTTTGGCTACAAATGGTAACTTTATCTAATGTCTCAATTTCCCCCCAGGGGAACAAAACACACACAAAAAAACAAATTAGCTACTTATTTCAGGTGTAACATGAACTAAATTGGCTAAGGCTTTGGAAGTATGACGGAATCATAGAAATATTGACTTGGAAGGAACCTCAGCAGCCATCTAGTTCAATCTATGCATGAAACCTATACATGCAAGGGATTCCCCCTACGACATACAAAACAGGTCAAAATGAGGAAAAGCCTACAATCTCATGGCAATCCAATCTGCTTTTGGACAGCTCATTTTGGCAAGAAGTTTGCTCTAATGCATCAAGCATAAAATTGGCCTGTTTGAATTATCTAGGCATTTTTCTTGGTCCTGCCCTTTGGGGGGCAAATAGAAGAAGACTAAATACGAAGACATGCACAGTGGACGGACTTAAGAGTGTGGGAGCCTAAGCAAGCCATTTTATCTTTCTTAGCCTTAGTTTCCTCATATATTGTTCTTGCTCAGTCATTTTCGGTCATATCCAACTTCATTACTTCATTTGGGGTTTTCCTGGCAAAAATACTAGAGTAGTTTACCATTTCCTTCTCCAGATCCTTTTACAGAAGAGGAAATTGAAGTAAAGAGGGTGAAGTGACTTGCCCAGGATAGCAAATTTAGCAGATGTCTGATGCCAGATTTGAACTTAGATAAGATGAGTTTTTCTGATTCCAAACCTAGCACTCTATCCATTGTACTACCTAGCTACCCCAGAACCAAGAATAGCCATTGCATTTAATTGGAATTCTGGTGCCTTTTAGTGTTATTTTAATTTGCATTGTTGTAATTATTGTGTATGTTATTCACCAAGTTCTGCGTTGAAGTTCATTTGAATTCAGTAAATACTCTTCTTCTTTGTCTAGAAGGCTATCATAACACAATCCATATCACAGGGTTCCTATACAACATGAGTAAAGGAAGTAATAATCAGAATTTTAAAGCTGGGAAGGCTTAGGAAGGGTGACATCATGTCATAAAATAGAAGCTTATTCAAACATGGTTAGTTTATAAGGCAGATGGTCTTGAGTATTTTAAAGAGGCTCATTGTATTATGAATACAAAACACAAGTGGAAATGGGCTGCCTTAGTGGATGTCCATGTTGGCTGAAAGAGAAGAGCATAAACTTTCTCATGAGAAGGATCCTAGAAGATGAAAGGGCAAAGAAGGGGAGGGAAGATATATGTTTTCAAAGGCAGAACATCTGATTTAGCTGTTATTTAAGAGGTAATCCACACTCCTGTGAGAAAAGGAGAATAGCTTTATGAAGTGGAACTGTGAATAACGGTCTTGGGAAGAGATGTCCCCAAGAGGACCAAGAGTTTTTGGTCTAATTTACAGGTCTGTAAGTTAATATGACAGATATCTTTAATAATCCTCTTCATGAACTCTATGGTCTGTCAAACTGCCTTCTTGCCATTCCTCACACCAGGCATTCTATCGGCAATTATAAAACCTTTGCAATAGCATTCCCCAGGGCCTAGCACCCCCTCTTTCTTCCTTATACCATTTAAAATCTCCACTTTTCTTTAAAGTTCAGCTCAAGTGACAGTTTCAACATGAAGTCATCCCTAATGCCCCCAGGTCCTAGTCCCACCCCAAAAAAAAAAGTTGTTTTTTGTTCATTAGTTTCAGTTCTGTCTGACTATACAAGACTGCATATGAAATTTTCTTGTCAAAGATACTAGAGTGGTTTGCCATTTCGTGATCCAGCTGATTTTACATATTAGAAACTAAGGCAAACAGGGTTAAGTGACTTGACTTGCCCAGGGTCACACAGTTAGTAAGGGTCTGAAGTCAGATTTGAACTCACAAATATGAATATTTTTTACTTTAGTCCTCACACTTTATCCATTTTGCCACCTAGTTGCATATACCTATGTTGACTACCAGGAGAGAAAGTAGATTCCCTAAGGGTAAGGACTCTTTTTTAAAAATTTTGTATCTCATACCTTGAATAATATCTGACACATAATAGGTATTTCATAAATCCCAGTTGATTCGTTGATTTCAATAATCTCAAAAAACAAGAAATAAAATAGTACACACTAAAGAGATTTGATTATATCCAAAAAATTCATATTGGTGATTCTGCAAGGAAAATTTATTTTTAATTACTTTTCTCCCTGAACATTAATGGAAACTTCTTACCCCACCCCAACCTTCCACTCCCACCTTAATGACCAACCAGCATTTTATTATTTCTTCAAAAGTATTCAGAAATAAAAGAGTTTGATGAGATCCTTAACTATCTGTGTATTACTTGAAAAGTGCTTCTTCTTTCAACCTGATTGATTTTTTTTTCCTGTCCACTGGGATGAGAAACAAAAATATTGCAAATATGTGTGAGGTTATAAAATGGAAGATAGTAGTTTAACTGAGAAAATGCTGGTATGATGCTTGACTATATTTAAACAAATAAAAAGAAGCAGAATAGCCTGAAAATTGAGAATAAATCACAGATTACTGATTAAACATTAAGTCTAGGGAGGTGACCTCTAGTGTGTGGTAATAGTGGGAGTTTCTGCACCACACCAGAGAATTTTGTATCAGATGATCTTGGTTTGAATCCTAGCCCTTTCATGTACTATTTTTTTTTTATCACATGAGCAAGTAATTTTTAGGGCTTCTGTTTCCTCATCTATAAACTGAGGGGTTGAACTTGACTTCTAAGGTCTCTTACAAGTCCAAATGGAGGATCTTAGGAGCTCTTCCAGTCCTTAATCTATAAATAATTAGAACAATTAAAATTACAAAGTAAATTGCCTGAGGTCATACAATCTGTTTACTGGTAGAGCAGGGACCCATGATGCCACCCTGGGTGGATGGATAGGGCACTGGAACTTCAGTCAGAAAAAAAAAATGTGGCTTCAAATTCCTGCCTCAAGTACTTACTAACTCTGTAACTCTAGACGTGACCCTTCCTCTCTGTGCCCCAGTTTCCTCATCAACAAAATGAAGTGACTGGTTTCATTGACTTCTTAGGCCTTTTCAAGGGCTTAACTGTGATCCTAAGCACCCCATTCTTCTATTCAGCATCTGAAAGGCACAATCTTTGCCCCCATAGACACAGTCTTGCTTTGTGTCCACACAAATACAAGATTCTGAGAATGTGAAAGGGATGGAACGACCCCTAAAATGCAATGATGCCCTCTCTGAGCTCATTAACAGAATAATAAACTTAAAGTACATCTAAAACTCTACAGGTTGAAACATGTCAGAGACTTTTTCTCTCTTCTAGGAAGCCGGGAAGGGAAAGTCTTTTACTTGAATTCTTTAAGTAGAAAAGAATACCTTTGCATTCTCCATTTCTTATTATAAAGGATTCTAAGACTAAGTGCAGGCCGACAACAAAAAAATCTCCTCTTTGTATTTCAGGAAGTAGTAAAGAAAGAAAACCCAACCAATCAGCAAATAGCAAATTCAGTCTTTGCAAAATGAGTTGATCACGTGATAGTCAAGTCAGAGTCACTTCTCAGAGTAAAAAGACAAGAATGAAGCAGAGCTATAGCAAGACCTCCCTATGAGGAGAAAATCAGGAATAAATTTTGATTGCTCCTCGGAAAGAAATAATGCCATATCTTCCTTTCTGGCTTTTTTTTAAGGATATAGCGAAATGCTGGAGAAAAGGGAATATGTAGAGAGTTAGCCTTGAAGTCAGTGAGACTCAAGTTCAAGTCTTGCATGTGGTACATATGCTAGGAGCCTATGGCATATATAGCTAGGTGGACAGTCATAACTTCTCAGTGCCTGGGTTAATTTTCTTTGTACAGTAAACTGCAGTGGAGTTGCCTATGTAACTTGGTAGATGGAGTTCCCATCACTGAAATTGCAGATCTGGATAGTCCCTCTTCCCTCTCTCTCAAAGTGATATGGGAAATGGGTTGAAATAGCAATGTCATCAATTGAAGTTAAAAAGAAATGTGCAGAGATAGCTAAGAAACTACTATTTAAATGAGAAAGTCAAGGGACAGACTACAGATAAGGAAATTTGTCACCAAAACAAAACAAAAAGCTTTTAAAAGAGAGATTCAAAGAGGTTCTGGATGAGTGAAGTGTGGTGTTAGGAATAGTTCAAATGAATTTTTAATATTAAAGAGACTTTCTATTTTGTTGCATCAGCTAGACTGAAAGTGTTTAATACTTCATTTGTTTAGGGTATTTAGGTAACGCTTGCTTATTTTTCTATTCGGGAATTTACTAGATGATAGCTGATGTGAAAAAGATCTGTGGATTTCAGTGGACACCAGCTTAGAGGTGACTGTGCATGACATGAAAACTAAACAAAGGGAAAATGATTTTAGGCTGCATAGATGGATATCGTGACCACAGTATTGAGTATGAAGGAAGCAATAATCCTTCTATACTCTGCCCAAATCAAACCATAGTTCTATTATTGTGTTCTGTTCTGGTCACTGCTTTTAGGAAGGACATTAATAAATCTTCATTTTGTAAGAGGGCAGCCATTAGGATGAAAAGACTAGAAATCATACTATATAAGGAAATGTTAAAGAAATTGGGGTTCACCCTGAGGAAGAGAGATAAACAGACTACCTGTTAATATTTTAAGAGTTGTCATGTGGAAGAGGAATTCAGCTCTTCCTGCTTAGCCTCAGAGGGTTTCTGTTCTCCAGGAATTATTTCCAGAAGTTGCAGAAAAAACTGTTTGGCTCAACAGAAAGAAAACATTTCCTGACAATTAAGGTATCTGTCCCAAAGGAGAATGAGCTGTCTTGGAAGGTAGTGAGTTCCTCATCATTGGAGCTCTTCAGATAGATACTATATGTTTGGGATTGCTTTTCTAGTTCAGATTGGGCTAAAAGACCTTCACAGTCCCTTCCAGGTCTGGGATTCTTTAATTCTTATTAGTGAGACTATAGCACAATTGATAGAGTAGTAAACTTGGAATCAAGAAGATTTAAGATTAAATCTTACTTCAGTAACTGGTCAAATCACTTAGAGTTTCACAGACTCATTTTCCTCATCTGTAAAATGAAGATAGTCATTATATCTGTCCCATAGGGTTGTTGTAAGGATGGAATGGGATTATCTACAAAAAGTGAATTGCAACCAGGGAAGATTTAAATGAACAGATACAAAGTTAAGTGAGCAGAACCAGGAGAACATTGTATACAGTAACAGTAATATTGTAATGATAATCAACTGTGAAAGTGTTAGCTACTCAACACAATGAGCTATGACTCATTGTGAAGGACTCATGATGAAAAATGCTATTCACCTCCAGAGAGAGAACTGATAGACTCTGAGTACAGATTGAAGTATAATTTTTACACTTGCTTTATTTTTCTTGCTTGTTCAACATGGCTAATATGGAAATATATTTTAATAACCTTATGTGTATAATGGGTATTATATTGTATGGCTTTATAGCACAAGAATTTGCTTATCTTCAACAATTTCAGCTCCTGGAGCAGTAGATGGAGCAAAAGGTTTGGAGTCAGGAAGACTTGAGTTCAAATATAGTCTCAGACACTAGCTGTGTGACTCTGGCCATATCAATTAACCTCTATTTTCTCAACTGTAAAAGGGCAATAATAATAGCACCTACCTCCCTGGGTTGTTGTGAGTATCAAATAAGATAATATTGGTAAAGCTCTTACCCTGGCAGGTTGTAGAAATTATATAACACTGGCTGCCATTATTATTAGTAGTAAATTTTGCACTTGGGGCAAGCACACAATGCCTGGGGAAATTGCATCCTTATTTGGACGGGAGAGGGGATGTGATAATGCCCTGTTGCAGGGAGTTAAAGACATCAGTACCATCATCTAAGGGGCAGGGGTGGTGGGATGGGGAAATAGCACAATGAGAATAGAGCTCATCCCAGAGAAGAAAGATTACAAACATCATTAACTTCTTTTTTTTTTGGAGGGCAATTGGGGTTAAGTGACTTGCCCAGGGTCACACAGCTAGTGTGTGTGTGTGTGTGTGTGTGTGTGTGTGTGTGTGTGTGTGTGTGTG
>NW_027187460.1:32966483-33004580 GCF_028583685.1 Petaurus breviceps papuanus
GTGTGTGTGTGTGTGTGTGTGTGTGTGTGTGTGTGTGTGTGTGTGTGCTCGAGCACTTAAGTGTCTGAGGTCGAATTGGAACTCAGGTCCTCCTGACTCCAGGCCTGGTGCTCTATTCACTGTGCCACCTAGGCGCCCCCATTAACTTCTTCTATATTCAGCATCTGAGACAAAACCAGACTGATTTCACCTTACTTAGCCCTGAGCATTTAAAGACTCTAGTCTAGCAATTTAGCATAACCTTCTGACCTCTTAATTCCATTGTTTCCACAAGACACGTATGCATCAGAAAGTCTTTTCTTCACAAAAGAAAGATATCTTTGAGGTTGGTAGCTCCACTTTTACCATGCTTTTGTCTGGAGTTCATTCATGTATCATTTATTTCCTCTAGTATGTTTTTCTCATTTCCTTCACTTTATCCAACACTCAGACAAGTAGACAGTTCAGCATTGACAAGAGTAGAATTAATGCATGTGTTTACATTAGAACTGGGTTTCCCCCATCCTCTTCCCTTTCTTGATGTTAAGAGACTTTTAAGAAGTATGACTGATATTGACATCCTTAATCCTCTCCTTCATGCTTAGCTTGGATGATAAATTTCAGAGGAGTGCTTTGCAAAGAGCTCTTCATGTTGTTGATAAGAGTAAACCAGTGATTTGAGAAGAAGCACAGAATTTCCTTTCTGATCCTCTCAGCCTTTGTCTGGGGAAGTAACACTGGTGTAAATTCTAGGAGTTCTTTTAAAAATAGTAATCCTGTCTGGATTAACACTTCTTATCAGCCTTGGGCAAAAAAAAAGGCTCCTTGAAAGCAAGTAGAAGTCAACATATCCTACCTACTCCTGGAATGAAAAATATATATATACATGCATACATACATACATACATATGTTTGTGTGCATATATAAGTGTATGGCACATATGTATATATGTGTGCACACAAACAAGCCTATGTTTTAAGGAGTGTTTACCATTACTCACGCTCATTCTCCAAAAATAAGAGTAATCTTTTCCTTAGTTCATTCTGTCAGCAACATTTCATAGGATTGTTAATTTAGAGTTGAAAGAAAGAACTGACAATTCTAAGAAAAATGGACAGGAAAATGAAGATTTGTAGCCAAATTTAAGGCTCTTCACAACTTGATTCCTTTCTGTCTTGCCAGTTTTCATGAATGATACTTCTGTCACCACACTCTGTGGTATAGCCATATTTGTTGTTCCTCAAACACAGTTCTCTAGCCCCCATTTTCCATTTCTTTGTGTGGGCTATTGTTTAGGAAGTTCTTCCTCCTCCACCCCCATTTTCCTTCCTGCTTGGAGTTCTTAATTTCATTTAAAACTCACCTGAAACACCACTTTGCACATGAAACCTATCTCGATCCCCCAGTTGATAGTGCACCCCCCTAATCTGCCTTATATTTATTATAGACATGTTCTATATGAATTTATATATGTACATTCTCTGCTTTCACATAAACTCCTTGAAGGCAGGCTCTCTCACTTTTGTCTTTGTGTCTCTAGTACTTATTACAGTGCCTAGCACACAGTATTTACCTGATAGATATTTGTTGATTGATAGATTAGATGAAATAGGGAAGCCATTTCAATAGTCCATGGAAAAGGTAATGAGGGCCTGAACTATGATGTGGCTACATGAGTAAAGAAAAAAGGATGGAGATGTTTTGGGAGTCAAGTCAACAGGATTTAGACATACATATATAAAGTTGAACTAGAAGGAGGAATCAAGAACCCAAAGGCTATGCATCAGGTTATCTACAAGGATGGTGTTGCCCTTTAGAGGAATAAGAGAATCAGGAAGAGGGGTATCTTTGGTTGAGAAGATAATTAATTCCTTTCAGAGTTTGTTGTGCTTCATATGCCTACAAAACATCCAGGTAGAGACATCCAAGCAATTGACAGTACAGGACTGGAGCTCAAGAGAGAGCTAGATGAATTTTGGACCTGTAGATCTAGAAGGGAACCAAATAGATGTGGAATTCAGCAATAAAAAAAGTGGATTATATTTTTTTCATTCCAATAAATGTCTCAACCTCCTGCCTACTGGGTGTGGGCCAATACAACTGACTCTGATGAGGTTACTCTCTTCTCACCTTTCAACACAATTGTACAATTAATTCTGGGTATTATTTTTTATTAACTTCTATTAGCCAGATGACATTTTTGTCTTGCTCAAAAGGATACTTTTGCCAAATGCCTTCCTGAAATCAATATAAATAAATTAAATAAAACCAAATAAATGAAATTAATTTCATGTGACTTAGTGAAATCTTGTTGGCTCCTACTAATGACCACTTTCTTTTTACATGCTTGCAACATATCATTTTAATAATAATTCATTCTAAAATTCTGACAGCACTCCAAGTTAGAGAGTGTATTCAGAATAAAAATTTTCACCTTTATTGAAAATAAGGAAAACATTTAACTATTTCCATTCCCCCTGGAAAATTCCCCCTTTTGGATGATTCCTTAGACTTTGCCATCAGTGGGTTCCATGATGATATTTTTAAGTCTGTTTTTGTTTGTTTGTTTGTTTTTTACATTATCATTGAATGTAATAGTCTGGGTCTGACAATTCAAGCTCATTTAAAACTACTCAGTCAGGGCTTTCTTACTTTTTTACATCTTTCTTCTTTGGTTCCAGTTCTTCTTTCATAATGCAGGATAGACCTTTACCAATTTGAAGATCATTCTCATTGACAGAGATTGGAGAAGAAAAGTAGGAATTCAGGAATTCAGCCGTCTCTTCTTAATTTAGCATTATAACATCTTTCAAAAAGTTGCGAGCCAGTCACTTATTTATTATCTTTTTGTACCAATATAGCACTGTAACAGCCAAAAGGCACAATGAATAGCATACCAGGCATGGACTTAGGAATACAGTTACTAGCTATCTGACCATGGACAAGTCACTTCACCCTGTTTGCCTCAGTTTTATCATCTATAAAATGAACCGGAAAATGAAATGGCACCTCACTCCAGTATCTCTGCCAAGGAAACCCCAAAAGAGGTAACAAAGGGTCAGACAGGAATGAACAACAACAACAAAAAGTCTTTTTTTTTGTCTTCAGCATTTTCTGAGGCTCAGTTCATTGTAGGCTTTACTATCTCTGGCACAATTTGTATTAGTATATTCTACTCCTTTGAACTCATTCTTGGTTATGTCCCAATGGAGCTATAATTAATCAAGGAGCATGTAATAAGTATCTACTATGTGTCAAGCCTCATGCTAGCCAAAAAGAATCCAAATACAAAATCAAGGGATTTTATATTCTAGTGAGAGAAAATGCCATATGCACAGAAAATATATGCAAAATGAGTAAAAAGTAAAAGAGGAAGGGATGTGCTAATGCAGAAGAGGGACAGCATTTTAGTCAGTCATATAACCTCCCTGTGCCTTAGCTTCCTCATCCAGAAAAAGAGGTTAGACCAGACTGATTCTGAGGTTCCTTCCAGTTAGAAATCATTCATATTATTATTCTGTGATCATGTTTTGATTAAACTACATATACTTACTTTTCACAGCCTTTATATTATGTTGTTGGAGACAATTATTTTCCATAATTTCTTTTAAATTATATTAAATATCAATGATTATATCATTTTTAAAAATATAATTTGGTTTTAATTGTATTTGGTTGTAAGTGGGCTCTGCAACTATGTACATTTAAGTAAATTAGTTTTGGTTCATGAGATGTCATAACTTTTTAGTTATTCTCTGCATATTTCTATCAAGATTTTTTGTCCATACATTTGTTCCCAGTCTTTTCCCCCATTTTTTTTTCTTTTTTGCCTTTTGGAGGGCAATTGGGGTTATGTAACCTGCCCAAGGTTGCAGAGCTACTTGTGTGTGTGTGTGTGTGTGTGTGTGTGTGTGTGTGTGTGTGTGTGTGTGTGTGTGTGTGTTAAGTGTCTGAGGCCAGAAACAAACTCAGGTCCTCCAGACTCCGGAGCCGGCGCTTTACTCACTGCACCACCTAGCCGCCCCCATATCCCCCATTTTATAGTCATAAGGAGGCAGTCTGGCATTTGTTATAAATCTGTTCTTCACTTAGTACTTTCTATTGTTTCATAAAGTTTTTTTTCCCATATTTCTTCACTATTCTCATATTGTTAAGCTTAATTACACTATAATAGTCTAATTAAAATATTACAATTTATTTAACTATTTTTTTCCTATTGTCACACATTTAGTTCACCTTCAGTTTATTTCTTGCAATTATAAAAAATGGTAGTGTAACACTCCTGGATAGATAGCTTTTTTATATGTTCCTTTTATAGTATTATATGATTATACTACCAGTAATGGAATTACTGTGTCAAAGAGGAGAAGGAGGAGTAGGAATAGGAGGAGGAGGAGGAGGAGGGGGAGGAGGAAGAGTAGGAATAGGAGTAGGAATAGTAATAGATAGTAGTCATTTTACAGATTACTAAAATTCCTTTGAGAAAAAAATTCTACTGGTATTTATTGCTTTTAGTTATTTTAGGCAATTTGATAGATATAGAATGATATATTGAAGTTGTTTTAATTTTATTATTAGTAAGGCTGAATATTTTTTCAAGTGACTATTAACAATTTATGTGTCCTCTTAAGAAAAAAAAAACTTGTTTAATTCTCAAAATGGGCTGGACTTTCACACAGGTTGCTTGGAATTGTTTAAAAAAGTTTTAATTGATCATTCAAAATGTGAGAATATTCTAGTGCTCAAAGTAATTACCTTTGTCTAATGAATCAAGGGATAGCTTGTTTTATTAATATTATCATAGACCTAAGAGCTGAAGATATGTCAGAGGCCATCTAGTCACACACTCTTGTTTCGTAGATGGGGAAACTGAGGACCAGGGAGGCTAAGTAATTTGCCTAAAATCATGCAAGTACTATGTGTCAGAATTAAGATTTGAAGCACAGGAAGGAAACATAGATTGTAATGGTATTTTAAAATTAAATATAGATACAAGATTTCCCTGTATTTAGAAGTAATTTTAAAAATGTTCTAAAGTACTTAACTGACATCTGTATGCAAGGAACTGTAATGTTAACATCAGCATGCTAGCATTTTGAACTGAAGCACCTTGGTGGAGAGAACTCCAATTTCTCCAAGTATGAAGGATTTCTTTCAGTCTGTAACTAACATAAGAGGACTGGGAGGAGCATGTTATTTTAGTCCCACATAAGGAATGGAAGCAATTGTCCCAATAAAGTTCAGGCTAGCAAAAATGTTAGGGTTTTTTTGTGAGTTTTCTGAAGAGTTAAAATGACATCATCACTATTCCTTTGCAGTAAGGGACATATTGTCATGTAACTACAATAATAGAAATTAATTTGCCTTGAAATTGCATTTAAATAGTTCCAAGTCTTTTGATGAAATTTGAATGAAGGAAATGTTAGGGTGTTACTATAACATATTCTACCTTTCTAAAGGATGCAGACCAAGCAGTAGGACAGAATAATAGAGGGAGAATTGGTAAGTCCCCTTCTGCTCCCTACCCTAAAAGAATTTGCAGACAGTTCTGTAGGTGTAGTCCAGTGATCCCTAATAACTGGCACCTCTTGGTACCTGTGCCTCAAATTATGAAGATTTGGCAGTATGGCACTAGATTTGGAGTCCAAGAATCTGTGGAATAACTAAGTCAGGCTTTAAATTTTATTAGTTTTATTGACCCTGAGAAAGTCACCTTACACTTATGAGTCTCAGTCCCTTACCTTTGAAAGAAGACATGAAATAGAAAAGAATTGGAATGAGAATAAGGAAAAACTTGGATTATAAATTTGTCTCTGGCAGTTACCAGTAACAACCAATCAAGCCCTATGAGCTTCATCTGCAAAATTGGATAATAATAATTAATGCATTCTTACTTTCTTCACAAGAATATATTAAGAAGATTGAATGTGATAACTGTATATAAAGTGTTTTGGAAATCTTGAAAGGCTGTGTGTCTATAAATCAGTAGGTAAATGGATTCGACTCCCATAAATGGGGGCAATTTCTCCAAACCTTTTGATCATAACCTTTCTATATCATCTAATACTGGGTGACTGTTTTTTCATGTCTTCTATATATTTTCTGCACAAAGTCCATTTATCATCTTAGAGCAAGGGTTCTTAAACTTTTTGGCATCATAGATCTCTTTGGTGGTAGAATAAAAACTGTGGATCCCTTTTCAGAAAAATGTTTTTAGATACATAATATTACAAAGGCAATCACTTATGTTGAAATAGTAATGAAAATATTGAAAAAAATAAGTTCCCAGACATCAAATTAAGAATTCTTTTCAAGGGTATTTTCTATAAAACCTTTGACACTGAGTAAAGGAGGGGCTGCCATTAATTATCCCACGACTGACTTATCTTTTCTGTTGACACAACACTTCCATAATATCTTTTGTTACATACCTATTGCACAGTCTCTATTGGTAATACACTAAAGCCTAATCATGACTTCTGTGTACTTTTCGATTATTGCACAGTCTCTATTGGTAATACACTAAAGCCTAATCATGACTTCTATGTACTTTTCGATTACCCTTTGCCTAAATTTTCATTCTTTGGAGACTGTGGTACTCCATAACTCATGGCATATGACATCACAGGTGGGATATTGATATTAAAAAGATGACACTTTGCTTCAGAATGGGTACTTAGTGGCAATAAGGATGAAATATTCATATATTTTGCCATTTTTATTCTATTGTGCCCATATGATTCTTATATTTGTAAATGACTCTTTAATTAGCTTGAGTGCTGCTATGTTTCTGTTGTTCAAATTCCTGAGCCATACCTACATTTATAAATTAATCTCATGATGATTTCACAGAGATGGAAAATTAGGCCCATGGAAAAGTCATTATTGGTTTATCTTTACAAAATAATTACAAAATCTGTGATTTTTCCAGCTGTTTTATTCTCCTTTTTTGCAAATATCTTGATAATGTCCTCCATAAGATTCCTTAAAAAAATCAAGTGTTAATTACTTCTATTGCAATTCCATCATTCAGATAAGTAATTATTTGGGTGGCCAGACAATTATCTAGAGTCTCTAGACAAATGTTTAATATTATAAATAACATACTAAGGACTAAGGGAAAGCATATGATCCATTGTTCCTTTTAGCCACAACTTCCCTTCATCTTCTAGTTTCATTTGAAGTGATGTGTCAAGAATTAATACGATTTAGTTCTTCTAGTAGTATGTACAATTATCAGTCAATGGACAATGCTGTCATATTAAGAAAATAAACTTCATGAGTTCATAGATATTTTAGAAATTGTACGATTCCTAGCACCCCCTGTGAGCTTTTTTGTGACTATTACTGCAAAAACAGAATGGAGAAAAAAAGAGTTTAGGGACATTTTCTATTTTTCCTTATTTCAAAATAATATTTTAAAAATGATTTCCTATAAAATGGGGTTAATAATACTCATGCTACCTATCTTATAAAGATATAATTTTGCAATGGCAAAGCTCCATTCCACATAAATGTGATTTATTTTCTTTCTGTCAGAAAATGAGCTATAATGTTTAACAAAATCCAGATGCTGTTGGTATCTAACCTCCAAGCAGTGCCAGGCCTCCCATTCATCCTGATAAGGTTGTTTGACAGTGGCAGGTGGATCTGAAAAAAGGACCATAAAATCTTTCCCTCATATAAAAAAACAAAAAACAAAAACAGTTAGAGTGACAATGCATTTATCAAACCCATTTACATCAGGATTTCTTCAGTCTGATTCCATCCAATTCAATATTCGTTTATCAAGTGCCTGCTATATGTAAGGCACTGTACTATATGTCTTTAGATCACTCAAGTATCTCCTATTATTATCTTCTCCATTCTGATCTATGAAAAAATGTGGCTCTTATCTCCCTTTCTCTCATTCTCTTCCAAATTCTTTAGCATATTGCCCCCACTAATATTTCTACCCTCTCTCTTAATATTCAATCTCTTTCTATCTAGTGGTTTCTGACTATGGCGTGTATGTTTGTGCACGCATGTGTGTGTGTGTGTGTGTAGCCATTTCTCACCCAACCCCTACCCCCCAAAAAAAACCCACTTCATTTGATCCTACCATTCCTGCTAGCTATTGTCTTATATTTCTCTTTTCTTTCACTTCTAAACTCTTTGGGAAAGTGTCTAAATCAGATACTACCACTTCCTGTCCTCTTATGCAATTCTAAAGCCTCTGTAATCTGACTTCTGACTCCATTAGTCAATGTAAACTACTATTTTCAAAATTACCATTCATTTTTAATTGTCAACTTTCATTGTTTTTTCTCAATCCTCATCCTCCTTGACCTTTTTGCAGTATTTGACACTGTTTCTTGAGTATTTCCTTGTCTTCCTGGATATTTTTTCCTCACTAGGTTTTCATCAAAATTATACTCATGCTACCTATGTTATAAAGATATAATGATTTGGATGATATACAAAAAAATATAAATCAGATATACACCCACTTGTTCAAAATGTAGTTTATACTAACCTAACCCTTTCCTACCATTCCAGTCTTTACTCTCCTCTGTGCACTCTATGTTCAAGTAACAATGGTCTACTTGCAATTCCTCAAACATGATATTATCCCATTTATCCATCTCTGTGCTTTTCACTATCTCCTATGCCTGGAATGCTCTACCTCTTTACCTCTATCTCTTAGTTTCTCTTACTTTTTTCAAAACTCAGTTCAAATCCAAACTACTCCAGGAAGTCTTTCCTGGCCCCCTCAGCTGCTAACACTTTCATCTCGTAGAGTGTCATCCAACTATATCCACCTTATATCTACCCAATTGTTTATATGGTGTATTTCTCAATAGAAGAGAATGTCCTTGAGGGCAGGAAACTTCTTTTTGACTTTCTTTGTAACAGTGTTTATTATAGTTCCTGACACTATTTAAGTGCTTAATAAATACTTAGTGACCAAAACCTGTTTTCTTATGGGTAAAGTGAACTTTAATTTCATTTTCTACCCTCATATGATTAATGTGAAAATTGTGACCATATAGAAAAGATAAGACAGATCAAAGAGAAAATAAAAACAAATATACATTTAAAATGAATTATTTTCTAAATAGAATTGATTTGGTTTATTTAATTGAATCTATTATTCATTTAATTCAATGCTCAGAGTATTCCCATTGATTAAAGATATTCTCAGTTGAGATATGATTGTTTTCTTTAACAACCAAAGAAATTGGGAAATTAGCATATCTAAAAAAATTTTAGCAATGGCCAAGCTGGGAGGTCTGAATAAAATACAAGCCCCTTCTTCACAACCTTGCATTCAGGTGAAAGTACAGATTCTGGACCTCAAGTCTCAGAGACCTTATTAAGGAAAAACAAACAAAAACAAAGGATAAACAGGTCGAGTACTTCTTTTTAAAAATAATATTTCATTTTCCCTAATTACATATAAAAACAATATTTACATTTTTTAAAAAATGTGAGTTCCAAATTCTCTTCCTTTCTCCCTTCCCTGACCCCTTCCTGAGATAATAAACATTCTAATATAGGTTATATATGTGGAATAATCTAAGATATATATTCCCATATTTTCATTCTGTGTAAGAAAACTAACGAGAAAGAAAGAGAGAGAGAGAGAGAGAGAGAGAGAGAGAGAGAGAGAGAGAGAGAGAGAGAGAGAGAGAAAGAGAGAGAGGAAGAAAGAGAGAGAGAGGGAGAGAAATAGTATTCTTCAGTTTGAATTCAGACTCCATACACTCTTTCTCTGTAGGTAGATAGTATTTTTCATCATGAGTCTTAGGATTGTCTTGGATCATTGTAATGATGAGAATAGCTAATTCATTCATGCTTATTCATCATGCAATATTACTGTTACTATGTACAATGTTCTTATGGATCTGCTTATTTCACACTGCATCAGTTCATGTAAGTCTTTCCAGGTCTTTTCTGAAATCATCCTGCTTGTCATTTCTTATAGCACAATAGTATTCCATTACAATGATATACCAAAACTTGTTCAGCCCGATTGATGGGCATCCCTTCAATTTCCAATTCTTTGCCACCACTAAAAGAGCTGCTATAAATATTTTTGTGCAAATAGGTCCTTTCCTCCTTTTTTAAGTCTTTTTGGAATGCAAACCTAGTAGTGATATTGATGAGTTAAAGGGTATGCACAGCTTTATAGCCTTTTGGACATAGTTCTAAATTGTTCTCCAGAATGATTGGATCAGTTCACAAATCCACCAACAGTACATTAGTGTCCCAATTTTCCCACATCCCTTCCAACATTTACAATTTGCTCTGTCACATTAATGAATCTGATAATTATGAGGTCATACCTTGGAGTAGTTTTAATTTGTATTTCTCTACTCAATAGGAATTTAAAACATTTTTTATATGGCTATTGATAGCTTTGAGTTCTTTCTCTGAAAACTTCCTGTTCATATATTTTGACCATTTATAAATTGAGAAATGACTTGTAGTCTTATCAATTTGACTGTTTTCTAAATGCGGTCTTTATTACAGATATTTGCTATAAATGTTTCTCCAATTTCCTGCTTCCCTTCTAATTTTGATTGCATTGGTTTTGTTTGTGCAAAGTCTCATTAGTTTAATATATTCAGGATTATCCATTTTACATTTTTTAATGCTCCCTATCTCTTGTTTGGTCCTAAATTTTCCCCATATCTGTAGATCTGACCAGTAAACTCTATCATGATTCCTTAATTTGTTTATGGTATCACATTTTATGTCTAAAACCATGTACTTACTTTGACCTTATCTTTTTATATGGAGTGAGATGTTGGTCTATACCTAGTTTCTACCATACTCTTTTCCAGTTTTCCAAGAAGTTTTTGGCAAATATTGAGTTTTGTACCAAAATCTTGGCTCTTTGAGTTTATTAAATACTGAATTACTATTGTCATTAACTGCAATATATTGTGCAACTAATCTATTCCATTGATCCATAACTCTACTTGGAAAGTACCAGATTATTTTGATGATTATCACTTTATAGTATAGTTTGAGATCTGGTATGGCTAGGCCACCTTCCTTCACTTTTTTTTTTCATTGACTCCCTGGATATTCTTAAATTTTTGTTCTTCCAGATACTTTTTAAAAATTATTTTTCTAGCTCTGCTAAATAACTTTTGGGGCTTGGATTAGTATGGCACTGAATAAGTAGAATAATTTAGGTAGAATTGTCATTTTTCTTATGTTAGCTTGGCGTACTATTAGATATTTTCCCAATTGTTTAGATCAGACTTCACATGTGTGAAAAGTTTTTGTTTTGCTTTGTTTCGTTTTTGGGGTTGTTTACTGGTTTTTGTTTGTTTGTTTGTTTATAATTGTATTCATACAGTTCCTGGGTTTGTTTTGGAAGGAAGACTTCCAAGTATTTTGTGATATCTGCAGTTATTTTAAATGGAATTTCTCTTTCTGTCTTTTTCTGTTGGACTTTGTTGGCAACATGTAAAATACTGATGATTTATGTAGGTTTATTTTATATCTGGAAACTTTGCTAAAGTTAATTATTTTAACTAGTTTTTGAGTTGATTCTCTATGTATATCATTATATCCTCTTCAAAAGGTTATAGTTTTGTTTCCTTGTTGCCTATTCTAATTTCTTAAATCCCCCCCTTATTTCTATAACTAGCATTTCTAATACAATATTAAATAATAGTGGTGATGATGGGCATTCTTGCTTCACTTCTTATTTTATTGGAAAAAAATTTCTAGCTTATCCTCATTCCAGGTAATAATTGTTAATAGTTTTAGATAGATTCTACTTACCATTTTAAGAAAAGCTATATTTATTCCTATGCTATCTTGTGTTTTAATAGGAGTGGGTGTTGTATTTTGTAAAAAAACAAAAAACACCCAAAACTTTTCCTGCATCAGTTGAGATAATTATATTATTCTGCTATTTTGTTATTAATGTTTCAATTATTCTTCCAATTTTCCTGATATTGAAACAACTATGCAATCCTGGTATAAATCCCATCTGGTCATAGTGTATAGTCCTTGTGATATATCACATTAATCTTCTTGCTGGTATTTACATTAATATTCATTAGAAAATTAATCTATAGCTTTCTTTCTCTGTTTGGTTCTTCATGGTATAGGTATCAACATAATATTTGTGTTGTAAAAGGAATTTGGTTTGACCCCTTCTTCACCTATTTTTTCCCAAGCAGTTTATATATTGTTGAAATTAATTATTCTTTAAATGTTTGGTAGAATGCACACTTTAATTCATCTAGTCCTGGAGGTTTTTTCTTAGAGAGATGATGGCTTGTGAAATTTCTTTTTCTAAATTGGAATTATTTATGTATTTTATTTCATCTTTTATTAAACTTGGCAATTTATTTTTTGTAAATATTCATCCATTTCACCTAGATTGTCAGCATTGTTGTCATATAATTGGGAAAAAGAGCTCCTAATAATTTCTTTGATTTCCTCTTCATTTATGGTAAATTCACCCTTTTCATTTTTGATACCGGTAATTTGATTTTTTTTCTTCTCTCTTTTTAATCAAATTAACCAATGGTTTATCTTTTTGGTTGTTGTTGTTGTTTTTTTTCATAAAACCAGTTCCTAGTTTTCTTTATTAGTTCAAAGGTTTACTTACTTTCAATTTTACTTGTCTTTCCTTTATTTTTCAGAATTTCTAATTTAGTTTTTAATTGGGGACTTTTAATTTGTTCTTTTTGTAGTTTTTTTAATTGCATCCCCAATTCATCAGTTTATTCTTTCTCTATTTATTGATGTAAGCACTGAGACATATAAATTTTCCCCTAAATAGTACTTTGGCTGCATCTCATAAATGTTGGTATGTTATCTCATTGTTGCCATTTTCTTTAATTAAATTATTGATTTTTTTCCTCTGATTTGTTTTGTGACCCCCTTATTCTTTAGGGATAGATTATTTAGTTTCCAATTAATTTTAATATATCTTTCCATTGCCCTTTAGTGAATGTAATTTTTATTGAATTATGACCTGAAAAGGATATACTTAATATTTCTGTTTTCTGTGCTTGGTTGTGAGGTTTTCATGATTTAATAGATAGCCAATTTTGTGTAGCTGCCATGTAACACTGATAAAAAGATGTATTTTCTATTCCCATTGAATTTCTCCAGAGCTCTATAACATTTAACTTTTCTAAAATTATTTTCCCCTCCTTAAATTCTTTGTTGTTTATTTTTTTTTATTAGATTTATCTAGTTCTGAGAGGGGAACGTTGAGATCTCCCACTAGTATATTTTTATTGTCTATTTTTTCCCATAATGCACTTAACTTCTCCTTTAAAAATTTAGATGTTAAGGGGTGGCTAGGTGGTGCAGTGAATAGAGCACCAGCCATGGAGTCAGGAGGATCTGAGTTCAAATCCAGCCTCAGACACTTAACACAAAAACTAGCTGTGTGACCTAGGGTAAGTCACTTAACCCCAACAGCCCTCTAAAACAAAACAAAACAAAAACAAAAATTTAGATGTTATATGATTTGATGCATATATCTTTAATATTGATATGTATTCATTATCTATGGTATCTTTTAGCAAGATATAGTTTCTTTCCTTACCTTTTTTAATTAGGCTTATAAATGGTTTCCACACTAGAAATTATAGCTTGATTACATTACTTACCTACTTTTATAAACCTTGCAGCAAGCGTCGTATAGGCATGAAATGACAAAATTCTCTTTCCTCTGAGACTCTAAGGCATACCTTCTTAGTTAGAATAGACAGCTGCCTAGATGATAGAATTCTTGAAAGTGCTCAAAAATTTATTCCCCTTCCCAAAGCTACTTATGCATATCCCCCCTCCCTTTCAATACCTCCTGACCATATGTCTTTGCCACAACAAGTCTTTCTGCCTTACACCAAAATTCCCACATTGATTATTGAAAAGGTCTGGTGAGCTCTAATTACAGAATTGAGAGCTCTGTTCTCAAAGAGATCTCAGATGTGATCTGGTCATCCACGAAACCAAGTAGGAATACTTTCTGCATTTTTTTCTGCCAAGCACAATATATTATCTGTCAGGAATGGCACACTAATCAGTCATTCACATTTTAGCTACAATTCACTGAAAAGGTTAATTAGTTATCTATCTTCTATTTCATTAAAGAAAAAAAAAGTTGAAGGGATAAATGTGTGGGATGCTTCTGAGAGGGCAAGGTCAATATTTATTTATGAGACTTAGAGTTCAAATGAATTATAAAGTTATTCCTTCTTTCCTTCCCTTCTTCCTTCACTCATTTATTAAACACATATCTAAAAATAAGTTTGGAGATAATAACCAAGGGGGATATTGTGGAGCTAGGAACAACACTTGACAACTAACAGGACATGGGGTATGTGGATGAGTGAGAATGAAGGATACTAACCTGAATGATTGGAAGAATGTGGTGCCCTCAACAGAAGCTAGCATGCTAACAAGAACGGTTAGTTTAGGGGAGGAGATAATGAACTTTGTTTCAGACCACATAAATTTGAGATGCTTGTGGGACATCTCGTTGGAAGTATCCATCTGGTGGGGATATATAGAATGGGCAGGGAGGACTAGCGCTCTAGTATGAGGACTTGAGGAGCCCTTTTCAAGACTGCTCAGCCACTTCTACTACCCATTTCTCACCAAACTCTCACCCATGGCTCCAAGAAGCTGTGAATGCAAACATCCACATCCTGGTAAACCATCTCAGAAGATGGGCTAAACCAGATTGAGGGTAACCAATAGACCTCAAATCTGTCAGTGAATTAAGGTAATGTCTACCCCAAGCATGTGAAGATGTTCCCTATTAGAATGGGTGAATTAGAACAACTTGTTCCAAGGGTCATAAAGGCATGGTCAGCTCTAATTACAAACTTAAGAGCTCTATTCTCAAAGAGATCTCAGACATCATCTGGTCCTCTAGCAATCCAATTAGGAATCCATTTCTGCATTTTCTCCGGCAAGCACAACATATTATCTTTCAGGAATAGCATACTAATTGACCATTTGTATTTTAGCCTCAATTTACCAGACAGGTTAATTATCTTCTATGTCCATAAGGCATGAAGCAGACATTGTGGAATGCTTAGAGCTTGGTAAGACATCAAAGATGCTATATCAGCAATGCAATATTCACAATGCCTACAGAAATTGTAAATATGTTGATGTGGTTGTCAATCAAAAAATATATCAGGCTTTCTATATGGGCGATAAAGCCGGAACATTTACTGAGTCCCAAAACCAGAAAGTCAAAGCCATCAGAGTAGTTAAGAAATTGGCACAGGCAGATAAAGTAGAAAGCACCCACATTCTCAAGCCTTTAAAACAGAACAGGCTACCTCAGGCAAAGGTCCTCCTCTCCCCACTCACAGCAACCACCCAGTGTCCAGGAAGCGTGCTCCCAGCAGCTCTGGCCCCTGGCAGTCCTCAGCAGGAGTCCTTAGCAGAAATTCTGGCTGACTCAAAAAGGGGTTTGTGCTTCCGCTGCCGCTGCCTCTGCTACTGCTGCTGCGGTCGCCGCCACTGCTAGCCACCGCAGGAACTCTAGCTTGGCTTCTGCTTCCTCTTGCTCCGCCCCTTCCTGCTATGTCAGCAAGTCCAATAGGGCATGGAAGATCTTTAAATCCCATAACCCTTACAGATGCCAAGGTCATCCATTACATCTCAGGCCATTGCCAGTTAAAACAACTTTTGTTTTGCCATTAGACTTTGGTTGGTTGGTTGGTTGGTTGTCTTTGTGCATCTCTGTCTCTCACTTAAATCCAATTCACACACAAGTCAAAACATTAGCCATAATGTCACTGGTCCTCTTCAAAAAATGAAGCATAAACAACATTGACCAGTTTGAAATGTGGTATCACGGCTCAGAATAGAAAAGGAGGCCTTTATATGTAGAATGGAGTCAACATATTAATAACAATGATAATATGAACCTATAGGAACTAAGAGGCAACCAGAAAAGTGAATAGAGAGAGAAATAAAAGTAAAGGTTTTGTGAATGATCTTCGGGATACACCTACAAATTGAAGCAGATGATAATTCTGAAAAGGAGGCAGATAAGGTTTAGTTAGATAGACAGAAGGAAAATCATGCCAAAGAGCAATGCACTGAAAAGCCACCAATGAGACTCTATCCAGAAGGAGGTGATAGTCAGCAGTGTCAAATGCTACCTACACAAGGATCAAGAAGAAGGGAGACTGAGAAAGTTTCATCAGATGACACAAGTAAAAGATTGCTGGTGACCTTGCAGAAAGCAGCTTCAGTCAGAGAGTGGAGACAGAAGTAAATCTGAAGAGGAATAGAGGAATGAGAAATGTGAAAGTGGCAGAAAGGAATAAAGGGTTGTGATTTAGAAGAGTTTGGTTAAGAAAATGAAGAAACATAGGACAATAGTTTGAGGGGATGATGAGGTCAAATGAAGGTTTTTGTTTTTATTGTTGCTGATATTAATAGGGGAGATACTGTTGGACATATTTTTGGTCAACAGGAAAAAGTAAAGGTAAATTTAAATATTTAAATTATGGTGGGGGGGGGTGATTGACAGGGGGAGTTCCTTGATCCTGCAACACCACAGCTATGATATCTGATGAGGAGGAAGGAAGACAGGATTGAATAAGAAGAAAGGAGTGGAGAGAAGGGAGCTCAAAACTGTCTCTGACCCCTTTCATAATTTCAGCAGCAATGTGTTCTAACTAGAAGCAGTCTTAAGTCATCTCCAGTTTCTGTCTACATTAATCTCTCAGTCTGTCCCTCCCATCTTAAGTCTCTTGTGAAAGAAAACTACATATTCCAGAAACAAGTAGCTCTCTTTCAGGGCTTAGACCTGTGGGGAAACTTCCATGCAAATTATAGTCACTTCTATATTGGATCTAGTTTTGGTCAGAGTTTGGACCAGAAACCTTCCTTAGTCTTTAAATTCTGCTCTGTCCCCACTCCTCTGTGCAATAAAGTAAGATAATTTACAGAAGGTAACATTAGGCCCCTCCCATAATAATATCAACAATAAGGCTATGAATGATTGAATTGAAAAAAAAATTAGAGATTAGATCTGCTATTTCATCAGTGGAAGTTGTAACAAGTAAGTAAGCCCCCTTTCCCAATGCAAATTGGCACCTACACCTCAACTTATATTCTTAGAGTTCTCTGGGAGAGTCACTGAGAGATTGAGTTTCCCTAAGTTACAAAACTATTATGTGTCAGAGACCAAGACTTGATCCAAGGTCTTCCTGTCTCTGGAAACTGGCTCAATATTGGCTATAATAAGCTTCCTCTCATTGCCTAATTCAGGGGAATGAAATAGAAAAAAATGACTGAGATCTAAGAACTTGTTTTATTTATTTATTCTGATTGCCCTTCCTCCTCCAGTAGGAAAATAATACATATTTGAAGTAGTAGCAGAATGCTCTCTCCAAGGCTTCAGGATAGGACAGAATGCTTGGCTAGAAGGCTAGAAGGATTCAGTTTTGAAGTGGCAAGTATCCTCTCATTACTATATCGGCAAGATATGCAGATTTATGTATATATTTCTCTGCCCTATTAGTTCCTTGAGAGTAGGGTTATTTATTTTTCTCTTTGTATCTCTAGCCCTTTGCACAATGTCTGACACATAAAAGGCATTTAATAAATACATACTGATTGATTGGTCAACCCAATCCAATTCAATTAAATTGAAAATATTTCCAGACATCCTAATGGTATCACAACTATCTAGAAAGACAATGTATAGGAGAAAGAGCACTGTATTTGAAGTCATATGGGATCTGAGTTTGAATCCCACACCTCTCCTACTGAGTAGTTTTGTGATATGAGAAGTTTCCTCTTCTCTCTGTGCCTCAGGAGTAATAACTACAACACTTGCTTTATAGTGTTCTCTCTTTTGACACTTCTATCATCCTTATACAAGGTCTTATGCCTGGAATATTTTAACCCTGCTTGTTGGTCTTGCTGTCCCAATTCTCTTCTACTCCAGTATGACCTCCACTCAGTGGTCAGTGATCTTCCTAAATCACAGAGCTAACCCTGTCACATCCCCTCCCTCATTCAGTAACATCCAGTGTCTTCCTATCACTTCCAGGATCAATTAAAAAAATTTATTTGGTGCTCAAAGCCCTTTATAACCCAACTCCTTCCTACCTTTCCGAACTTCTTACACCTTATTTACTCCATGTATTCTATAAACCAGTGACATTGGTCTCCTTGCTGTCCCTGGAAAAAAATTATTTCAACTCCCAACCCTGGGTTTCTTTTTTTTCTTTCTAAAATTATTTTTTAATTTTTTGTTAAATATTTCCCAATCACATGTAAAACAGTTTTTAATAATTATAGTTAAAATTGTTGAGTTCCAAATTCTCTTTCCCTTCTGCCCTTCCCCAACCTTGAGAAGGCAAGTAATTTGATATTGAATATACATGGACAGTCACATAAAACATATTTTTATATTAGCCATATTGCAAAAGGAAACACAAAATTAAACAATAAAAATAAATAGAGTTTTAAAAGTATGATTCTTTCTGCATTCAGAATTCATCAGTTCTTTCTCAGGAAGTTAATAAAGCTTTTCATCCTGGGTCCTTTGGAATTGTCTCAGATTTTTGTCTTGATTAAAATAACTAAGTTTTCACAGCTAATCCTGTAAGGATTAGTAAAAATTAGTAATTAGTAAATTAGTAAAAATTAGTAAAAAAAATAGTAAAAATAAGTAACTTTCTGTTACTTTTTACAATGTTCTCCCATTTCTGCTAATTTCACTTTGCATTAGTTCATCATAAGTCTTCCCAACCCTAAGTTTGTTTTTTTTCTCTTCCCCACTGGCTGTCTAAAAGGCATGAAATTCTCTCTCTGCCTCCTGGTTTCCCTGACTTCCTTCAAGTATCAAGCTAAAATCTCATTTTTCTACAAGAAGCCTTTCTGGGTTCCCTTTGATAATGATGCTTTTCCTCTGACATTATCTTCACTTTTTTTCTCTTGTTTGTAAATAGTTGTTTTCATGTTTCTTTTTAAGTTAGACTATAAGCTTTTTGCAGGCAGGGACTCTTTTTACCTTTTTTTGTATTCCCAGTACTTAAATGCTTGTGTTATGTTAAATACTTGACTTATGGTAAACAAATGAGTTGATGCAATGTCTTCTAAGTATCAAAGTTTGATATCAGATATCATTCCACAGCTGTGCTTCAGGCATGGCTCTTTCCTGTGTTGTTTTCTATACAAGTTGCCCAGATTGTGGTTTATACTCCTTTGTTCCTGAGCCCAACCTGTTCATTTTACAGATGAGGAAACAGACCCAAAAAACTTTTAAGTGACTTGCTCCATGTCACATAGTAAGTGACAGAGGCTGGATCATGAGCACTAGCCAGCTCTTTAACTAATTGACCCTGCCCCTTACCACAATTAACTTCATAATCCCTTCCCTTATCAACTCAGTGACCATCAGATTTAGTGCTTGAAGGGATCTTAAATCAAAAGCAAACTATTTAGTACCTCTGACCTCAGCAACGGGGCACATGTCTCCAACAGAGTGCCATCCTGATCACTTAGCCTCTCCCAGCCTCAGTTTTGGCATAGGCAAAATGGTGATAATAATAACTACTCTCTAGAATTGCTGAAAGAATTAAATGAAATAAAAAAAAACAAAGTGTTTTTTTTTTGTTGTTGTTTATACCTTTTATACCTTAAAGATACTAGCTCTGCTCACCACATAAGAGTATAGAGAAGGTCCTGCTATGACTTGGAGTTTCACAATTACTTCATCAAAATTCAAAGATAGCTTCCTTGAACAGTGATGAAAAGCCATCCTTCCCTTGATCTGGACAGCAGGCACCTGTGTTGGCAGGGAGGCCTATCAAAGTGCTTACTTTCTCTAGACAAAGATAAAAGAGGGAGCCATAACCACTCAGTGTGAAAAGTAGCAGTTGGCCAAATATAAGCTGTGAGAAGCTAAAGGGATTGGAATCCTGAAGAACTATTTAAGAAAGTAATGTTTGTCTTTCCTAAGGAGGACAGAGATGACTCCCAATTCCTCTGCTCACAACTCCTAGGCTTTTCCAGTTCCCCAACACAAACTTGGTTCCTGAATCAAGCTTTTGTGGAGAGTTGGTGGAGGAAATCGCTCAGTGTCAGTGACTGTTGGTAATTATAGCCTGGCAAAATGAAAGATTGTTCAATGGCTTTTAAAAGTGAAGGCCACAAAGAAAGGAGCCAGTTAATCCCATTCAAGGCATCAGCAGAAGGAAACTGGTTTATAAGGAAGTCTTTGGATCTCAATGGGGATGCTCAGAGCTCTGTTCTCTTTGACCTTCAAAGTACTACCTTCATTTGGAACAGGTGTTGACAAATGAATGAAAAACCTGACACTGTCTGGGTGTGTATTGAGTCAGAAGGAAATGAAACTCCACTCTATATAACAGTTCTCTGATTTTTTTCTTAAACACCCTTTAGTGCTCAAAACCTTCTGGAAAATAAAAGAGGGTCTCCATTCTAAAGGAAAAGACATTTTGCCTTTAAAATAAAACACAGTTTGAGATAGTCCTCCAATTTAATCCCAAAAGGCTTTGGGGAGCTCTAGTCTCCTCTCAGTCCTTCCATTTGACAATTCAATTTAGCAACTAATTAATCAATATGTATTTATAAAGCAACTACTATATTCCATGTGCTGTGCTACATGCTTGGTTACAAAGAAAGGCCAAAAAACAAAGTCCTTGTAATCTAGTCCAATGGGGGAGATAAAATGCAAAAAATAAAGTATAAACAAGTTATATGGATAAATTATATACAGGATATATACATATATACATATGTGTGTATATATAATAAATTATATATAGATTTGGAAAGAGTCAACAGAGGGAAGGCACTAGAATTAAGGGGTGTAGGGAAAGATTTCTTATAGAAATGATTTTAGCCGAAACTTGAAGGAAGTCAGGGAAACCAAGAGACATAGAAGAGGAGGGAGAGAAGACTAGGCATATGAAAGACAGACTCTAAAAATACTCCATCAGAAGATGGAGTGTCTTGTTTGAGAGGCAGTAAAAATGCCACTATCACTGGATCACAGACTAAGCGATGAGGTGAAAGATGTAAGAAGACCGGAAAGTCTTGTTATGAAGGGGACATGGTATGAAGGGCTTTGAATACTAATTTTATATTTGATTCTGGAGATGATATGGACCACTAAACTTTATTGAGTATTGATCAGACCTGCACTTTAGGAAGATCACTTTGACAGTTCAGTAAAGGATATACTGGAGTAGGGAGAGACTAGTGACAGGGAAACCAACCAGCTGGCTATTGCAATAATTTAGGCATGAGGTGACTGTGCACAAATGATAAATTTCTAGTCATACCAAGAGCAAATAATACTACAGCCACCAACAAAAATAATGTTGCATTATTCAATATAAATGTATAAATATAATAGTGCCTGTTTTTTAGGTAATAATGATAGTTTATATCCCTAATTATTATTAATATTATAACTATTAATAATAAATGACACTAATAAAGAAATTTAAATTTTCTAAAGTACTTTACAGAAGTTATCTCATTTGAGGTCCAAAGAGGTCAACATTCAAGATTGCTGAGATAAGTATTTTTTTTTAACTTGAATAGACAAGGAAATTGGGGGCGGGTGTGCAGAGAAGTGTTTACACAGCTAAGATTGCCACAATTGAGGCAGGGTTTAAATCTAGGTCTTCTTGATGCTACATATAGGACTCTAGCTATTATATCATACCATTTCTTGTTTTACTGTTTACAAAAATCCATTCCTCACAATGATAACCCTGAAAGTCAGCTACTACCCACTATGATTATTCTTGTTTAAAAAATCCTATGAGGCAAGATATGTTATCCCCAGCTGAAGTTCAGGAAAGTTGAGTTCATGGCTACAAGTTAACGTAGGGCCAAAGGTTGATACTATTTTTCTGCTTTTTTTTTTTGGAGGGGAGGGGGTGGTGTAGGACAATTGGAGTTAAGTGACTTGCCCAAGGCCATACAGCTAGTGAGTGTTAGGTGTCTGAAGTCGGATTTGAAATCAGGTCCTCCTGACTCCATGGCTGGTGCTCTATTCACTGTGCCACCTAGCCACCCCACAAAGGGTGGTTCTAACTGAGGTGTTCTTTCAGTGTGAGAAAAGAGAAGGGAAGGGACATTTGGCAGGAAGATTTTAGGGGGAGAATGTTTAGGCTTTGCTAAAATTATGTGTGGCAACTGAGAAAGAAGGAATCATGCAGGAGTATGCTGGTAAATCTTTAATGATAGGCTCCCAGAAAGAAAATAAAATAATAAGCATGTGATACACATTTGAGTTTAATTTGCATTATTAACATTTTCTTCATTACTTTTTTAAATCTACACAATCAACAAAACAATAAATGTCTTGATTTGTAGCATTTACCAACTTCCATGGTGTAAATGCTTACCCTAAATAAATAATAACCTCTTAGGGGCCTTTGAGTTGAGTCCAGCACAGCCCTGCCTTCAGTATCAGGTTTGGGTGACTGGAAAGATGGGGGGCATCCTCATTGGAAACAGAGAAGTCAGAAGCATAGACAGGTTGCAGGTATAGGAAGGAAATTAAATTCTGTTTTGGATATCATATTTAAAGTAAGGACAAGTTACTCAGGTGGGAACGCCTAGTAAATAATTAGAAATATCACACAGGAGCTATGGGAAGAGCATAGGCCTGGAGGTATGTTTATACAAGATGTGATTTGGTGTAGTAGAAATGGAGGTGGGGGTCTTGGAGCCAGTAGTTCCCATCATACCTCTGAAACATCCTGGCTGTGTGATCCTAGCAAGTCACATAACCTGTCAGTGCTCTGGGATATTCTTTGATTTTAGATTGCAGAGAAAATATAGATCTCCATTGACAGAGTTTCCTTATATAAGAGTTCCCAATACCAATGAATTTGCAGGTCCAGTTCCTATCTATAAGAAGCAGAAAGGGTAAGAAGGGAAATGGTTAGACTTGAGACAGATGTGGGAGTCATCTGCATTAAGGTGATAATTAAAGCCTTGGAAATAGATGAGATTTCCAAAGGAGATAGAATATTTGGAGAAGAAAGCTGAGGACAAAGACCTGGGAAAAGTTTATATTTTGAGAGTGACAGGAAAATTAATTGACTCAAAAGAAATAGTCAAAAAGTAAAGATAATCAGGAAACAGTGGTGTCACAAAATGTTGAAAATATTCAGTAGGAAATGGTTCCTCACAGAATGAAGTAGTGCCAACACAATATTCACAGCACCAACAGGAACTATGAATATGCCAGCACAGTTCTGAATCCATGAGATATAATAGACTCTCCATATAGAAGACAGAAACAAAATATTTATTTGGACACCAGAAAGCCAAATCCCAACACCAGTAAACCAAATCCATCATAGTAACAAAGAAGTTACTATACCATAGCACAGCAGGAAGTCGCACCATCCTTTAGCCTTCCCACAAACAAAGGCTCACAAGTCTAGCTGTCTACTTGGCTGCATCTTTTCCTCCCTCCAGTTCTAACAGCTCAACAACTCTGACTCCCATATTCCTTTAGACTCTGCTCCACCTTTCAGCAAGATCTTCCCACCAGAGGCTCCTTGTGACTATATTAGGCCTATTAGGGGTCAGGGAAGATCTTCAAAGAATGAAAGATCTTCAAATTCCCTTAGGCCTATTAAGGGGCAGGGAATATCTTCAAATTGCCATTACCTTTACAAATGATAATGTCAATACTGCTGAAAAATCAGGGAAGATGAGGTAGGAGAAAAAGACCACTGGTTTTGGTGAAGGTTATTAAAGAACTTGGAATGATTTACTTCAGTATAATCATAGAATTAGACATCAGATCTCAGCATTTGAAGTGTTAGTAGATGGTGTAGAAGTGGAAACAGTGATTGTAGACTAAGATTTTTAGAAATGACTTGATCTAATCACTTTGTTTTAAAATTGAGGATAATGTTTAAGATCACAATTTTTTAAATCAATCAACAAACAATTATTAAGACTTACCATGTGTGAGGCACTGTGATAAACAGTGATAATAAAAAGTTCCTTCACTAGCTCAGTCATTCCCCAAATTGATAGGCATCTCCTCAGTTTCCAATTCTTTGCCACCACAAAAAAGCTGTTAAAATATTTTTGTACACATAGATATTTTCCCTTTATTTTCCCTTCTTTCTCTTAGAAATACAGACATAGTAGTGATATTGCCCATTCAAAGGGTATACACAGTTTTATAGTTTTTCAGGTGTAGCTCCAAATTGTTATCCAGAATGGTTGGATCAATCTACAACTTCATCAAAGATATATTACTGTCCCAATTTTTTCCATATTCACTTGAATGGCATTTTCCTTGAGGGAATTCAATTGTACCATAAGAAATGATGAGCAGTATGATTTCAGAAAAACTTGGGATGACTTATATGGATTCATACAAAGTGAAATGAAAAAAGCAGCAACAGCAATATTGTACTAATGATCAACTATGCAAGATTTAGCTATGCTGATCAAGAAAATGAACCACAACAATTCCAAAGGACCCATGTTGAAAATTATCTGCCACCAGAGAGAGAAATGATGAACTTTGAGTACGTATTCAAACATATTTGCTTTATGTTATTTTTCTTCATTTTGTTGTATGTGTTTTCTTTTGCAACATGGTTAATATGCAAATATTCTTTGAATGGCTTCACATGTTGTAATGGCAAGCAAAGTGGTACTTTGCCCCTTGTTTTAGTTATCCTAATGACAAGTAAAGTAGTACTTAAGCCCCTTGCTTCATCTATTCAAGTGCTTTGAATCTTGCCTGTAATTACACCAAGTCTTTGTTGGAAACAGCATGCATTGTGTTGCTCTTAATAGGCCTAAGGGAGTTTGGAGACCCTCCCTGCCCTTACTAGACCTAACATGATCACATGGTAGGAACTTGCAAAAGAGGCCAACAGGAAGGATGTAACAGGAAAGGTGGAATAGAAAGGAGCAGAGCAGATAAAGATAACAGTTTGAGCATGAGCACCAAGCAGAACTCAGAAAGAGGATGTTTTTGATAGCGGCACTGTAGCAGCAAGCACCCCAGCGTCCCCAGGGGGGCTGCCAACACAGGTTCTTAGATCTGCTTTGTTAAAGGAAAGCAACTCAAAATGGGTTAACAAGCTTACTTTAATCAGTCAAATATGTATCGTTTACCTAGTTCAGGGGAAAAAGGTCAGCACCCCGAACTTCAGAATATACAGACAGAATTATCAAGACAGAAACAGATCAAGTAGACAGATCTCCAAACTGTCCAACCATTACATCCATACCAAATCAACATCTGGGTTTTTCAAAGCCGAGGGGGGGACTCTCAACAACAGCTTCCCAGAATCCAGATCAAATCACAGAACACTTCTCAAAGTGAGCCCCAAAACAAAGCTACACATCAGGGCTTATATAGCCTTCTCCTGGCTCAGAGAATGTAACAACCTTATTGACTCACTGGCCAATCAAGAAGTATCTACTGAAAAACAAGCCTCCCACCCCAGGCTCTAGGTGTACTTTAGCCTAGGGGCAGGGAAGATCTTTAAATTTACATTCCCATTACAGGCACTCTTTCTGTTGTTTCATTTGTTGTTCTGTGTTGGTGTTACTTTGTCAGACAGAAGCACTCTGTCTGTTGATTTGTGTTGATTTTTCAGACAGAAAGTGAATTGCAATTATAAAGCCAGCAATGTGTGTGAAGATTGCTGTAACTTTGTTAAGCTTAATGTATGTAAATATTGTTGTGGCTCCATTAAGCTTTGTGTTCCCAGAAATACACTTTGAAAAACTGTCCCTGTAACATGAGGTGTGAAACAGGAGCACAGAGATTCCTACCAGTAAATCCAGGCGACAATAGGAAGAATCTAGGCAAGAGCTGGGAGCTTGGAAAAGGAGCCATGGAGTTTGGAAATCAGCCTCCATTTAAGAAGAAAGGACATTTACTTGAGTATTCAGTGCTGACTGATGAGATTGTGTAACACACTTGTGATCTAGGGGTGGATGGCCTTTGTACTTTCCAGGACCCCTTAAGGATTATTGACTTAAGAATGATTATTCCTTAAGGATGATTAGGTTAAGGATGATTGGAAGCCAGGCTCTACTTAAGGATGAAAGGAGACTTCACTTGGGTACTCAATACTGATTTGAGAGATTGTCACCTATTGAATGATATGTTTTGTTTAAAACTATGTGAGAGATTGTGAACTATTGAATGATATGTTTTGTTTAAGACTATGTTACCACCTTAGTAATAAGGTGTTATGTTATATTGTTGTGAATGTTTTACTTTAGTTTATTGCTGAATAAATAGAGTTCACTATACTATGTGATCAGAATCTTAAAGTTATTCACAGCAGCAGTCCTCAGGAGAGCTGCTTGTTATTGGCTTCACACATGTATAATCAATGCCATATTGCTTGCCCTCTAAAGGGGTGGGGAAAGGAAGGTAGGGAGAGAATTTGGAACTCAAATTTTAAAAAAAAGGAACATTAAAATTTTTACAAGTAATTGGGCAATATCTAATAAAACAAATTAAAAATAGTTTTTTAAAAATCTGTCCCAAAAATCCACAGAAAAAGTGTTCTCATATATTCTTTACCTTCTAAAGATCTTTAAAGTTGAGATGGAAGACATAGGCAAAGAGAGTTCCTGAGTATAGCATTTCCAAAGGGCACCCAGAAAAGTGATCAAGATATTTCTGAAGAGGACCAGAAGGAGAAGGAAGGTATTACAGTTTTATTTGATGTAAAAAAATACTTAACTCTTTTAGTAGTGGTTGATAACTGGAAAGTGAGGGGCATGCCAACTAGTCAAGGGAATAACTGAACAAATTGTGGCATATGAATATAATTGAATAGTATTGTGTTGTAAGATTGAAACAACACTTGGTTTCAGAGAATTGTATGAACTGATGTAAAGTGAAGTGAGAAGAACCAGGACAATTTATGCAATAACAACACTAAAGAACAAATGGGTTTGAAAGATCTAAGATCAATGCAATAACTAGCTATGATTCCAAAGAACCAATGACAGAACAGGCTGTTCACTTCCTGAGGGAGATGGATTCAAGATTACTTTCTTTTTTGTTAATTGGAGGTTGTATGGGGGAAAGAGAAACTAAAGGATGGATCAATGAAAGGAAATGTTTTTAAAATGCTTTATTTAGGGGCCTGGAATTTAAAGTAATTTCATAACTACATGACTTAATCTGGCAAAATTTGATACCAAAGTGTAGAATAATAACCAGAAAAACAGAGCATAGGGTTTTCAAAAGAACCTGCTGTTCATGGTTTCAGGACAACTATAAATTTTCCAACTTCACAAGCAAACCCCATAAAATGAATAAATGACTGCATGATGAAAACTGTATATATACATAGAGAGATCATTTTTTTTAATTAGGGAAAGGGGAGTATACATAGGAATATTTTTAACAACATAAATAAAAATACAGAATAAATAATGTTAGTTTGTGATTTTCTAAGTTTATATGTGGCCTGCAGGGATCCGTTTCTATTTAAGTTTAACATTAATGGTGTAATACACCCTCCACCAGTATAGATTCCTAATTTGTTGTAACTCAGTTGCAATTCGAGGTGATTCCTGGGACACCATGAGGTTAAGTGACTTGCTTATGATGATACAGCTACAATAGAAATATATTCCAGAGACAATACATGAACTGAGGTCTTCCTGACATCTTCCACACACCATGAAGTAACCTCATTGATGAAATAATCAGAAAAAAAACTGAGCAATATCCACTTTAACATAGTAATGGAGTCTAGCCCCAGTTCTGCCAAACCACTTGAAAACCATAGCAGGTTCAAGATAGAATATAACTCTAAATGTGCAGGTGATCTCAGTTTTAAATCCCAAGTCCATTTAGATGATCTATAATTCCTTCATTTGTGAAGAAATTATAAGAAATCTTATAAATTTATTTGCATTTGGGTTGGAGAAAGGAAACTTTAACCCATCAATGCACCCCCATGTGACAAACCAGATGATCTATTGTGGGGGAAGAGTGATAGGATTCCATTGATACTTCTCAATTAAATATAAAGTAAAAGTTCTTTAAGGCTAGCTAAGGTTGTACAGTGGATAAAGTCCCAGGCCTAGAGTCAGGAAGATCTGAGTTTAAATCTGGCCTCAGACACTTACTACCTGTGTGACCCTGGGTCAGTCACTTTACCCTGTTTGCCTCAGTTTCCTCATTTGTAATATGAGTTGGAGAAGGAAATGGCAAACTGCTCCAGTATCTTTGCCATGAAAACCCCAAATAGGGTCAGGAAAAGTCCAACATGACTGAAAAATGATTGAACAACAACAACAAAGCTGTAGAGCAGGTGCAGATCTTCATAGGGAGAGGGATTTTCCTCTTTGGGAAAGTCTTATATAAATGAAATAGAAGTCTGGAGGAGAAAAAAGCTACTTTTATTTTCTACATTGCAGTCATTTCTAAGGAGTCTTCCTAATCTGTTGCCCTAGAATTGAACTCTCTGTTATAATAAAGGAAAAAAATAGATGCAAAAACAACTAAACTAGTAACCCTGTCTGAAGCATATCTAATGTTCTACACTTGAAGTCTCCTCTCTCTCTGGAAAGGTGTAAGATACATTTGTGTTTTGTCTCCATAATAATTATAGATTTAAATTTCTCTGAATTTGGCTTCCTTTGAGAATTCTTTTAATTTACATTACTGAAGTCATCCTAGATATTTGTTCTGCCGATCCTGCTTATTTTGCTTGGTGTTGATTCATACAAGTTTGCACAAATGCCTTTTTTTCTTATGGCATAATAAAATTCCATCACATTCATATACTATAGCTTATTCAGGCATTTTCCGGTCAATAGACACCCATTACATTCCTAGTTCTTTGCTACCATGGAAGAAGATACCCTGAATATCTTGGCATATGTTGGACTTTTTCTCTGCTGTCTTTTGATAATTGAGACATATACATATACTCTCAGCAATGGGATCACTGAGTCAAGGGGTATGTACCATTTAGTACTTTTCCTTGCACAAATCTAAATTACTTTCCTGAAGAGTTGGACCAATTCACAAGTCTACCAACAAGGTATTAGTATAAATTAGCATCCTTCAAAACTAACAAACAAACAAACAAACAAAAAACTAGACAGAGATGAAGTTCTTCTCTGAGGGATTCCTTCATATTGATGATGTTATTTTTGGGGACTAAATTTATGTTTGACCCAATTCTGAACAAAACAACAAACCTAATGAGATATCTGATACCAAAAGAATTTAGCAAATCTTTGGAAAATAAGAAAATTAAATGAACCATTGAGGAAATTTATGTTTATTTTATTTTCTCTAGTGGTTCATTTTACCCACCAGTGATACCCTCTGGCAAAAGCCCTTTCTTCTGATTAGAAACAGATTCTGTAATAAAAGTGGGTTAGGATCACAGTGATAACCTAAATGCAAGAACATGAATACAAAATACCCTTAGAGGAAAGCCTCACATCTGCTTATGTTTGATATTGGGAAATGTCTGTGAGATGCTGGGTCATGATTGCTACCAGGTGCCAGGAGTACTAGAGTCCTCACAGTGATGTCTCATCTACATAACCACACAGAAAAGGTCTATGTGCAGGCATGCACACACTGATTCAAGAATTCTATAAAATGTAACCGAAATTTTATATTTACCCTCTTCCTGAAGGCTGACCTTTTGAAATATCCACGTGTGTGAAAAGAGAGACTTTGATTCTGGGGATATACATTGCTAATGATATTTCTTCCCTTGCTTTTTCTCTTAATCTGACTTTAAAACAATCTCCCTTCTCCTATCTTCTACCATTTCTAATCCATCACTTCTTTTCTCAAGAAGCTTCAGTGGCTCCCTATGGCCTGGAAATTAAAGTCCTTCACAGTCTGGACCCAACATATCTCTCCATAGTGGTTTCATATTACTTTTTCCAAAACATTTAATATTCCAATCAAAATGGCATTCTTGCTCTTTCCAGTAACTGTCACTGTACCTTCTACCACCATGTCTTTGCAAAGGCCAACCCTCACTCTGAACTACTTTCCAACATCATACCCACCTTTTGGATTTCCTAGCTCCCTAAAAGACTCAGCTCAAGTATTACTTTTGATCCAAAGGCTTCTCTTCTCAGATTTAGAGTCTGAAAGGTAATTAGTGGTTATCAGATTCAATCATTTCATTTTACAAATGAAAAAAAGCTAGGGATTGGGAATGTTGTACATATTTTATATTTATTTACCTGTGTTGAGGGGAGCTAGGTGGTGCAGCAGATAGGTAAGTAGACTGCCAGACTTGGAGGGAGAAAGACTCATCTTCCTGAGTTCAAATATGGCCTCAGACGCTTAGTAGTTGTGTGACCCCAGGCAACTCATTTAACCCTCTTTGCCTCAGTTTCCTCATCTGTAAAATGAGGGAGAAAAGGAATTTACAAACTTCTTTGATATCTTTACCAAAAATACCCCAAATGGGATCACGAAGAGTAGGGCATGACAAAAACATTCAAACAAACAAGAAAACTTGTGTGCATATATCACCCAAAAGATTATTAGAATAATCCTTAAGGACAGAGATTATTTTGTATTGCTTTTTATCTCCAGAATTTAGTACAGGTCCTTACAGACAGCAGGCACTTAATAACTGTTTATTAAAAGCAAAATGTTTTCTACACTTCATTCTCAGTAGGAACTGTCATTCTTTTTGCTTCCATTTGCATCTATGGCCCTTAGCACAGTATCTGGCAATTAATGATTAAGAAATGCTTATTGACTTGACACAATGTACGAAGACATTGTGCCCAGTAGCAAAGGTTAGCAATGTTCTCTCTATGCATACTTCCCCTGATCCTCATGGTAAAAGCAACATAAACTAGGATTCCTGTTATTTGGTCTAGCCTAATTTTTCCCTAAAAGTCAGGGAAATCATCCCTAAGATTTGACTAATCCAGAGGACTAGGGCTCAAGACTTGAGTTTTATTTTCCAGTTCCCCAGAGCATAAAAAATCCAAGTCCATGAAAAATCAAGTCAAGTCAACAAGCAATTAGTACTGGACACTCTGCTAAGCATTGTATATACAAAGAAAAGTAAAAAGAGTCCCTACTCTCAAAGAGCTTACATTTTAATGGGTGAGACAACATGGGACGTCCCATTGACATATGAATCAGCAGACTCTTCTGACCAGATGTTTTGTATGGATAGGAAGAGGAGGGCAGCATCTGATTGAATCACTCGTATATTCTTGCTTCATTTTTTTGTCTATGTTATCCTTAATGGAGGGTGTGGCAGAGAGCTTCTCTTAAAAACCTCCTTTTAATGGAGGTCACCAAGGCCAGCTGTATCTTCATCTTCTACATGGGTTTACTGCATTGGACTTCTTTGTCTTCATGCCTCCCCTTTTACTCTTCTTTTTCTGTGTTATCTCTTCCCCATTAGAGTATAAACTTCTTTAGGATAGATACTGTTTTCATTATTGTATTAGAAACCCCAGTACTTTGCATGGTATCTAGTATGTAATATCACTTTTTAAATATTTATTGGCTGACTAACTACTTAAAGTAAACTTCCTTCATTGGCAAATATTAGGCTATAAAGATCTCATTTATTTTAATCCTGATCCTGAATCCTGGGTCTCACCTGAGTCAGACTTGGTCCAGAATATGTGGTGTCAATCAGCAAGATTGAAATGGAATGACCTCATGATTGATGGGTAGGAAAAGCCCAAAATGGTGAGAGCAGAGAGAGTCCCATGTGATTCTTTGGCCAGATAATGGAAATTGTAGCTAATGTATTTTGCCCACATATTGAAGTGAATCATCTCCATGGGACAGAGAGTGACTGGAACTGACTGGGTGGGATTAATCTAATTGATGCTTAAGAAAGTTTTCATGGAGGATAAAGATACCTCAAGGATGAGTATTACCTAGTAATTGTTGACAATCTTAGAAAAGTTGGACTTCCAATATAAGAAAAATGAAAGAATATTGTCCTTATGCATTCAATGGTTAGAGACAGAGCCCCAGGACCACTTCCTGGATGCATAATTGCTAATAACATTAATAAAAGCACATTTGGAAGAGAAGATGCTGATAGAAGTATGGACTGTTTGACTAGGAACAATTGTCTCCAACCCTAATAATGTCTTGCTGGAAAACATGCTGAATTTCACTAGTCAAAGTTATGAGGATAAAATAGTAGTCGCAGTGAGGATTCGAACTGAGACTGTACCCTGATAGTTAGAAAACCTTAGGTTTGCCCTTTTGCCACAATTCCCACCCCCCAACCAGGGGTATTGTGCCCCAAGGAAATTTTACCGCTAAGGAATTTGGCAGACTTTTGAAGAAGTTTAAAATCTAACCTGAATCACTGGAAAAAATGGTTGTTAAGGTATGTGAAAAGGAGGTCAATGTGAATCTCTTCCCAACTGCAGAGTTCCTTAGACTTGAGAATCTCACAGAAAATGTGCTTTTGTGCAACCTGTTAAATTACATAGAAACACTGACGGAAACAATATTTTCAATAGTATTTTATTTTTTCCCAATCACATGTCAAGACAATTTTTAGCATTCATTTTTACAAGATTTTGAGTTCCAAATTTTTATCCTTTCCTCTTTCCCCTCCATTCTTCCTAAAATAGTAGGCAATTTAATATAGGTCATGCATGTGCTATCATGTAAAAAAAATTCCATATTAATCACTGTTGTGAAAGAAGAAACAGATCGAAGGCAAAAAAAAAAGAATAAAGTAAATAAAAGGAAAAAAGTATGCTTCACTCTGAATTCAGAGACCTTGGATGCCGATAGCATTTTCCTTCATGTGTCCTTTGTACTTGTCTTGGATCACTGTGTTATTAAGAAGAGTTGAGTTGTTTGTAGTTGATCATCATGCAGTGTTAATGTTGTATACAATATTTTCTTGGTTCTGTTCATTTCACTTTGCATCACTTTGTACAAGTCTCTCCAGGTTTTTTTTTTTCTGAAATCTACCTATCATTTCTTGTCACACAATAGTATTCTATTAATATACCAGAGCTTGTTCAATCATTCCCAAATTGATGGACATCGCCTTAATTTACAGTATTTTGCCACCATTAAAAGGCAGCTATAAATATTTTTGCACGTCTCCCCCCCACCCCTTTTGGATACAGACCTCATAGTGATATTGCATTCCAAATTGCTCTCCAGAATATTTGGATCAGTTCACAACTCCACCAATAGTGTATCAGTGTCCCAATTTCCCCACATCCTCCAACAGTTATCATTTTCCATTTTTGTCATAATAGCTAATCTTATAGTTTATGAGGTGGTACCTCAGACTTGTTTTAATTTCCATTTTTCTAATCAAAAGTAATTTGCAACATGTCATCATAAGCCTATAGATAGCTTTAACTTCTTCATCTGACAACTGCCTGTTCATATCCTTTGACCATTTGTCAGTTGGGGAATGGCTTGCATTTTTTTTTAAATTTTAATTTATTTACTTTTAGTTTACAACATTTAGTTCCATAATCCTTTGAGTTCCAAATTTTCTCTCCCTTCTTTCCTCCCCCCTCCCCCGTCCCATGGCAGCGTGCAATCAGATATGTGTTCTACAAAAACCTTCACATTAAACATTAGTCAAGTTGTAAAGAAGAATTATAACCAATGGAGTGAACAAGAAAAGAAGGAACAAAACAAAACAAAAGAGAGAGTAAGTAGTTTGCTTCAATCTGCATTCACACTCTATTGTTCTTTCTCTGGATGTGTATATCCTTTTCCACCATGAGTTATTTGGGCTTGTCTTATAGTGTTGCATTGCTGAGAGGAGCCAGTCTATTAAAGTTAGTCATCACAGATACAATGCATCTGTAATTTTGTACAAATTTCTCCTGGCTCTACTCTCCTCATTCAACATCAGTTTATATAAGTCTCTCCAGGTTATTATGAAGTCCATCTGCTCCTCATTTCATCTAGAACAATAGTGAAATGGCTTGTATTCTTAAAAATTTGACTCAGTTCTCTATATGTTTGAGAAATGAGGTCTTTATTAGAGACACTTGTTGTAAAGATTGTTTCCCAGTTTTCTGCTTTCCTTCACTTCGTGGTTGCATTGGTTTTGTTTGTGCAAAATATTTTTAATTTAATATAATCAAAATTATCTAGCTGTGCATTTACCTCCATCCTATTTTCTCCTCCTGTTTGTCCTCTCTCCTTTCCCACTTTCCCTCTTCAAAAATGTTTTGCTTCTGTCTACTGCCTCCCCTGGTCTGCCCCCTTTTCTGTCAGCCCCCTCCCCCTTTAATTAATTTCCTCCCCTCATACTTTCCTGTTGGGTAAGATACATTTTTATATTCAACTAACTGTGTATATCATTTCCTCTTTGCACCAATACTGATGAGAGTAAGGTTCAAGTGATGCCCATTGCCCACCTTCTCATCTTTCCCTCCACTGTAATAGGTTTCTTGTGCCTCTTTGTGTGATATAACTTACCCCATTCTACTTCGCCCTTCCTTCTGCACCCAGTGTACTTCTTTTTCATCCTTTAACTTTTTTATGTTATTCCCTCCAATTCACCTTACACCAATACTCTCTATTTATATTCCTTTTAGCTGTACTATCAGTAGTACATTTTTTTTAGAATGGCAAGTGTCATCTTCATGTAAACAGTTCAGCTCCATTGAATCCCAATCTTTTTTACCTTTTTAGACTTCTCTTGAGTCTTGATATTGGAGATCAATTTTTTTTTTGTTCAATTCTGGTTTTCTTATGAAAACTTGAAATCCTTCTATTTCATTGAATGACTATTTCTCCCTTGAAGTATTATGCTTAATTTTGCTGGGTAAATGATTCTTGATTATAGTTGTAGCTCCTTTGCCTTCTGGGCTATCATGTTCCATGACCCCCAATTCTTTAATGATGCAGCTGCTAAGTCCCATATAATCCTGGTTGTGGCTCCCCAATATTAGAATTGTTTCTTTCTAGATACTCACAGTACTTTTTCCTTGACCTGCTAGTTCTGAAATTTGTCTGTGATGTTCTTTGGAGTTTTTGTTTTGGGATCTCTTTCCTGAGGTTATCAGTGTATTCTTTCAATGCTTATTTTGCCCTCTGGTTCCAGGATATCAGGTAATTATCAGATAATTTCCTAAAAGGTACTGTCCAGGTCTTCCTTTTGATTATGACTTGCAGGTAGTCCAATGATTCTGACACTGACTCTCCTGGATCTATTTTCCAGGCCAATTGTTTTTCCAATGAGGTGTTTACATTTTCTTTTATTTTTTTTCATTCTTTAGAATTTGTTTGGTGGATTCTTGATGTCTCATAGTGTCATTAGCTTCCACTTGCTTAGTTCTAACTTTTAAAGAATTGTTTTCCTCAGTTCACTTTTATATTTCTTTTTCCATTTGGCCAACTTTATAAGGAGTTGTTTTCTTTTTCCAAGCTGTTGACTCTTTTTTCATAATTCTCTTGCATTATTCTTATTTCTTTTTTCAGTTTTTCTTCTGCCTTTCTTACTTGATTTTTAAGCTCTTTTTTGAGCTCTTACACGAGTTCTTTATGGACCTGAGACCACTTTCCATTTTAGTTTGGGGTTTTGCTTATAGGTGTTTTGACATTGTTATCCTCTTCTAAGTTTGTGTCTTGATCTTCCCTGTCACTATAACTTTCTATGGTCAGATTTTTTTGGGGAGGGGAGGGGATTTTTGCTCATCTTTTTTTGGTCTTTTCACTTTTTTTTAAATTTGCTTTTGGGGTGGAAGGGGCATTGTCTCAGGCTTCTTGTGTCAGAATCTGCAGGCCCTGGCTATTTGCCTGGTACTGAACTGATGTTGCTCTGATGTCCACAGGGGTGCCTCATGTCTGGTGCTGTGTTAAGGGGATAAGAGTGGGGAATGGCTGGTGCTACTGGAGGATGTAGGGGTCTGACACTTTACCTCATGCTGAGCTGAGGTCCTAATACTAGTATCTGGTATATGCTGAGGCTGGTGGGGTCTTTCTGATTTCCTCAGGACTACCCTAAAGTATATGTTTGTCTGGCTGTTGGAAGCGATCTGTTTGCCTGGGGCTATGCTGAGGCATCTGGGGGATTCTGGTCTTGGCATTTCCTTGCTCGACCACACTGGGGTTCAGACTGCACCACTGCTTTGCTGAGGTGGGGCTTACTTGCTGCTGGCTTGCTGGGAAACTTTCTGTCCTGCACAGTACTCCAGAGTGAGACAACCTTTCCTAACAATCTTCCAAGTTCCTTGGACTCAAAGATTATTTTACCCCATCTTTTTGCTGGTTCTGCTGTTCCAGAATTTGTTTTTGGGTGCTATTTTATGGTTGTCTGAAGGTGAATATGGAAGAGTTATAGTGATTTACTGCTTATTCTACCATCTTCGCTCTCTGGGACCATATTTTACCCCATTTTAGGTGCCTAAGATGAATAGTTGTACATTACTGACTGAATAATGATGAAAAGGTTTCTGGTGCTGATGAACAAGGGAGAGATGTCCAAAAGAGAAGTGGTCAGTAGACTGAACCAATGCTTTCCTACTATGATTCCCCACCCTCTGTGACCAGCCAGCAGAAGGAATATTTAGATTCTGGTTCATTGACAGACACCACCTGAGTGGAATAGAGTTTTAGGTATCTGCCTCCCCCATACACTACCATCTAGGTATGGAAAGTTCAGTTTATGAAATTTGAGCAGTAGATATGCAAAACCTTGGTAACTATCTGAGCAAATAGAACCACTGGCACAAATGAATGCTCTGGTGCTGGTGGGAAGAGGTAAAGAATGTGATACCTCCCAAGGTGGGCAGAGGGAGGATACTCTCTCATATAAGGAGCTTTATTTATATGTGTCTCTGATATAAGGGATAAGTGAGAGTCCTTGCTCACCCCCATGGAGTAAGGGAGTAGTTCTCTGCAAAGGAAGCTAAAGGGTCAGAGATTTGGTATCACACCTACTGAAATAGAATTGTTGGGAAGAAAGAACTCCTGGTTAGGGGGCTGGGGACCTGTGAGTGGGCAAGCAAGTCCTGACATCGAATTTAGAACAAAGATAGCCTGAATACAAGGAGCACTTGGCAACTTCCCTAACCTCTCATAACTCCAGTACTTTCTATTGTTTAAAAAATTTAATATTTTTAATGTTTCTAGATTACTTTCTATTTATCACTTTCCATTTATCACTAGCTCTCTATATATTTGTTTGCATGCTGTCTCCTCCATTAGATTATATGCTTCTTGAGGGTTGGGACCATCTTTTACTTCCTTTTGTATCCTCAGTGCTTAGCATAGCTCATGAAATATAATAGGTGCATTTAAAAATTAATAAATGTTAATTAATTGATTAAAATAGTGCTGATCAATAATGAGTATCATTGATTTTGCTAGAAGTATCACCATCTACAGCAGGGTGTCTTAAACTTTTCCCACTTGCAACCCCTTTTCAGGTTTTATCAGCCTTCACTGGCTTTGCATGTCCTGGAGGCATGCTCAGTACAAAGCGTGTATGCTTTGTGTTCAGAACAAAGGTTGCAGTGAAGTTCTGTTTGCACCACAGGCAAGGGCTGCCAGAAACACCTTGGATTCATTACACATTTGATTTTTAAAATAATTTTTGGTCTTTGCATGTTCCGAAACCTTTTACTGTTGCCAAATTTTTTGTGACCTCATAGATGATAACAGCCCACAATTTAAAAAGCACTGATCTACACTATCATCCTGATGGTTACAGAGCTTGTCCTCCTCATTGTCTCCATTTATTTCAAGAGATCTACTGTGAGCCACAGAGATGTGGCATTTCCCATTATATGGATCAAATGTTAAAATCTGGAACTTGGTACTTTTTAATGTCGAAGCAAAATCTACGTGCTCTGTTTTTTGTTCTCCTCTCTATTTAGTTACCCTATTACCACAATCCTTCAGGAGATCATCTTATTACATCAATATTTTGTTGTTACTGGGCAGCTAGGTGGCACAGTGAGTAAAGCCTAAGATTTCTACCTGCTTTATCAATTACTTCTTCCTCTTTTTGATCTGTTTACCTATTGAAAGTTCCAAGATGTTAGGTTACTTTTAGAATTAAGGGAAGTGGTGAAGAATCCTTATCCTTAGTGATTTAGTAAACTTTGGTTCTTCCTTTAACATT
>NW_027187460.1:33004590-33048209 GCF_028583685.1 Petaurus breviceps papuanus
CTCGATTGATCCTTTTACTTAATCCTCTCCATGACAATCTCCAATCTACCCCTTCTTCTACCTTGATAGCCAAAAGTACATACATGTGGTAAGAAGCTCACAATCCCAATATTATTCTGCAATTTTCTACCTTGATGTGTTTTACCAAACATGAATTTTATATGGTGTACCTTTTACCACAGTGATAAGACCAATTATAAATTGTAAAGTTCTAACGTAAATCTGGCAGTGGCACAATGGATAAAGTTCTGGACTTGGAGTCAAGAAGACCTGAGTTAAAATCCATCTTCAGAAACTTACTGCCATGTGACCCTGGACAAGTCACTTAATCCTCTGTTTCCTCATCTATAAAATGAGCTAGAGAAGGAAATGATAAGACACTCTAATATCTTTGCCAAGAAAACCCCAAAAGAGCTCATGAAGAGTTGGACCAACCGAAAATGACTAAACAAATGTAAATCTGAGGTATTATGATTGTCATTTTATCTTCCCCTCCACAAAATAGAAACAGAGAAAGAAGTAAGCAGTAATGGTGGTTACTGAAAATGTATATAAAAAAGCTTCTTACTTCATTGCCTAGTCATTTGCTTGATAAGGAATTCATTTTCAAAATCTGTTCCAAACATTAATTACATGTTAAAAAATTGTTTTCCTATATTTTTGGAATTTGTCAAAAGATAGGTAATTCTATTTTTTTAAATGGGGCATTGGTGGTGGTGGTTGGGATATCACAATAAAAAAGAAAATGAGTGATTTTTACCCTAAAAAATCTTGTAAGAGGTCAGAATAAAAGGGAGACTGAATTAATTTCCACTGTGGAAGGAATCCTACCAGCCTGGGGGAGGTTCAAGAGGACCACCTTTTGGAAGGCAGGAGAAAAGGAAGCCAGGTGGGGAGGTAAAGCCCAAGAAAGAAATATGAGCAGGTACTTAGCTACTAGGGGATAGAGAAGGACAGGAAGGCTGGTGAGAGAGACAGCCCCTGAGTGGGAAATCTGAGCAGTTTCTTGCCTCTCAATCCCATCAGGGGAGAACAGGAAGGCAGGATTCAGTGGGTGATATTGTAAAACAGGAAGTTTGACAATGGACACTTATGTGTTTAAAGCACACTTTAACCCCAAGAAAGTTATTGAGACACTCAATAACTCTTCTGTCACCACCTGGGCGTCCAGCCCTGGGTACATTTGAAACTAAGGCTCCTTTAGTCACTGGTGGTCAGGAAGGTTGATGTTTCCATTAAGATAGCATCTTTCTTTTAAAAATTATATATATAAAGTATATGTAGGAGCCATTTTTTCTATATGATCACTTCTCAAAGATACCAGGAAATATAAACAGTGGTAATACACAAAGAAACCAAAATCGTCATTAGGTCTCAGCTTCTTCTACAGGATCTTTTAATAAAGAAAGCAATTAGAAGATCAATCAATCAGTCAATAAATATTTATTAAGCACCTACTGGGATAAGTGCTCTCACTTCCATTCCCTTCCTGTGGTCCCCTCTGGCAGAAGTGGTGACAAGCAATGAAATGTCCCTAAGCTACAGTTCAGGGAAGGCAGAAACAGAGATCCTAAAATAACAGAATCTGTTAAGTTGGTGACCATTTACAAAAACAACAGCAACAACAAAAAGCTGGATGTTGATTGTTACAAAGATTGTTGAGGGGAAAGAGTTTAGGTTTTCCTCTTGCCCTTCCTCAAAGAGTATCCCTAGGATCTTTTAAAAATAGTTAATAGAATGTTTAAGAATGGATTGAATAAACACAACTCCCTAAAGGCAGGGATATATAGGAAGGAATATGGAGAGGCATTATGGCAGAGTATATAGGAAGTTGACCTTGGAGCTATGAATATCTGGGTTCATGTCCTGGCTGTATGACCCCGGGCAAGTTTCTTAACTCTTCAGTGCTCCCAAGCAACTGTCTAACACTATAAGATACAGAGAAAATGTTTGTTTATATTAGAAGAGGGAGTTCCCTTATCCAGGGGTTCCCTATGCATTGGAATCACAGGTCCAATTCCTATTTCTATGTAAGAAGTCACAAGACTGAAAGAAAGCCTATCAATCATGTGAAAGGAAAAATGAACTGAAAAATTCACACAAAAAAGAAAGATGATGAAGACTCAGAGATAGTGTTTACAAGTTGGTATGTGCATGATAAGTGTTAAAATTGATTTAAATGTAATTATAAAAATAAGTTTAAATAGCTTTAATAATTTAATAATAACAAAGGATATAATATTTGCTATCATTTTGCAATTCTTTAAGGTTTGCAAACGCCTTTATGTATATATTACTTCATTTGATCCTCAAAACAACTATGAGAGATAAGTGCTATTATTATCCTAATTTCACAGATGAGAAAATAGAGTCACAGAGAATGTTACTTGGTCAGGGTATCATAGCTACAAAGTGTTTGAAGCAAAATTTGAACTCAATTCATCCTGACTGTGAGTCCAGCATAATAAATCATCAAGGCAGAGGAAATTTTAGCTATATGAAAATACAAATGCTCTTGAAAATGATTAAAAAATAAGAACAACCACCTTCACAGCTGAGGAAATGGTTGTGTGAATTGTTATAGTCAAATAATTTTTCATCTGGTTGTCAAGTTCCTGCTGATGAGTCTCTCCATATACATATAGTCCCCTTCCCTTTCAGAAAACACTTAATGTGAGTTGTCGTGACCATCCTTATAGTCTGAGCACTTTTAAACATCACATGATGCATGCCCCCGTATCTGAAATACATTTTTCACTCCTCTTACAATCTGTATTAACCATTGAGATGAATTAAAACCACAAAGAAAGAGTTACTGGGTAATTAATGATCAATTTATTAATTAGGTTAGTTAGCAATCAATAAATTGGTCAGTGGCTTCTCTTGGTAACCAAAGATGCCAAGGAAGACTTTGAAATGCTTTAAATACCTTCTGAAAGGGAATTCCCCTGGCAAGTGAAATTGGTGCATATTTAATGAGAAGATGGGCTGAAATCTTCAGCTTCTGCCGAGAACTGACTCGATCAGAAGACTCAGCAGCCTCTGACAATCTGGGCAGGGGAAGCCATGTCCATCTGGATCTTTATGGATGGTTTGCTCCTTCATGAGCTGGGTTACCTTAAACTCTAATGAAGGAGTACAAGAACAGGCACTCCTTTCCCCAAGGTAAAAGAGGAGATCAAAGTCAGAGATTGCTCCCCTCAGGGTAAGGGTTCACCCATATTGGATTCTGCTTATGCTCTAAACAGAAATGAGGTATCCTAATTGGATAGGGTGCTAGCCAAAATTGATGATTATGTGCCCTGAGAGCTAAAAGCAATCTCATCAGTCAGCTATGCTCTTCAGTGAATGATTGACCTTAAAAAGAGTTGGGTTTTAATAGAAATAGAAGGAAAAGGGTGGATTATAAACTAATGATTTGTTATTAATATAATAATATAATATTAATTTCTGTTATGATCAAAGTTGAATGCTAGTACTAACTCCTACATTAAACTATTCCTTATCCCCCAGAAAATAGTGCCTCTCCCTCAACTTCCTGATTGCTTTACAAAATTACCTTGTACTTAATTTATATTTGTCTTTATGTACATATATACAGCATATACATATGTAGTATATATTCCTACATAGTACATACACATGTTCACATATATACATGTGTGCACACATACATGCAGGCATACCTACACATACATATGAACAGAGGGTCAGGTAGGTGGCACAGTGGATAGAGAACTGGGCTTGGAATCAGGCTACTAATCTTCCTGAGTTCAATTCTGTCTTCAGGCATTTACTAGCTGTGTGATCCTGGGCAAGTCATTTAATTCCCTTTACCTTAGTTTCTTATCTGAAAAATTAGTTAGAGAGGGAAATGGCAGACCACGCAAGTGTCTTTGCCCAATAAAACCCCAAAGTTATGAAGAATGAGACATGACTGAAAATCACTGAACAACAACATTAGGTGTGCCATTTCAATTTCATGGGCCACAATATCTCTACTTATTTGTATATTTCATCCTTCCCCACCAATGGTACCCATGAACACTACTCGGGATTCAGGGTTCTTTAATGGCATACATTGATATACACTTAATGACCCAGCTTATATTTACCAACTGATTAGTGTTTTTTTTAATATGTCAGAAAGGACATATTAGTCCCAACAAAAAAACAACATCTTTAACTAAACAGCGTAGCAATATAAGAGACAGGAAAGATTATCCTGTGTATGTAGGCGCATATTCTCTCATAGGTTATTTTGTACCCAGTGGGTAAGAGAAACAAATTAAAGGAACAGTCATACTAGGGCATACATACAAAGGGCCTGCATGGCCAGAAAGTATGTGTGGAAAGGCAAGGCATTTTTACATGGTTAACACACATAGAACATGTAGCACTGGATTCACGCGTGGACAGGACAACTCAGACCTCTAAAGCTACAGAGCTTCCAGTGTGTTCTGTTGACCATACTGTTCTCTATACTGGGTGAGTTGTCTCCAGTAACCAAGGTGTGTCTACAATGGTTGCTCTCTACTACATTGTGTTGATCTTTTTTTTTTTTTAATTTTATTTTTGCCTTTTGGAGGGCAATTGGGGTTAAGTAATTTGCCCAAGGTTACATGGCTAGTTTTTTTTGTGTCTGTGTTAAGTGTCTGAGGCCGGAATCGTACTCAGGTCCTCCTGACTATGGGGCCGGCGCTTTACTCACTGCACCACCTAGCCGCCCCCATTGTGTTGATCTTTGCCCTTTTCAATGATATTTGCTCTCTGCTTCCATCTATGGGGTTCAGCAACCTATAAGCTGTTCCTAGCAAAGGAGTACAAAAGCTCTTTTAGTTCATAGTCAAAAATCAATGAAAGCAGCTAGGTGGTGCCATAGTGCACAGAGAGACAGGCCTGAAGTCAGGAAGACTCATCTTAGTGAGTTCAAATCTGGCCTCAGAAACTTATTAGCAATTTGACCCTTAAGGGCAAGTAACTTAACTCCATTTGCCTCAGTTTCCTCATCTGTAAAATGATCTGGAGAAGCTGCCAAGAAAACCCTAAATGGGGTCACAAAGAAATTGGACAGAATGAACAAGAACTGAACAACAACAAAAAAGTCAATGAAATACCACACTTAAATAACAGAAGACAAAAAAGGAAGTAGAGACCCTCAGGCTAAGATTCCTTTTCTGTCTTTCTTCTCAAGCTGATTTAAATTCGTAACCCAAGTCAGCTCTCTATTCTATTAAGAATGTCTTTATTCTCTCCATGGATACATTGCTCTATTATTTCTCTTATTTCCTTTTTAAGTAAATAGTAAATATGATTAAGATCTAAAAACTGTCATCATTGTGAGGGTATAATTTATATAAATGGAAAAATACACTGATGGGGACTCAAGAGATAAAGAGGAGAGTAGGGAAATTATATTCATCTATAACATACTTAGCCCTAGAACCCTGAAAGTATTTGTGTGTCACCATGTGTTTCTAGACCACACTGGGGACATACACTTGTCTGAGTCAGAGCAGTGGAGTGAGCAAGCCAGCACAGAGAGTAAGCATCCACATGACTGTGAGAAGTATCAGATACTACAATGGGAGTGTCCTTCCCACACAAATGTCAAACTACCTGTCTCACAAACTTGCTAGGGAAGTACTTTATATACATATACACACCCTATATCAATATAAGTTATCATTCTTACATATTTACAAGGATGGGGTCAGTAATATCCTACTATGTATTTCAATGAACTGTCATTGCTCCCAACCTAATCCCCCTGCCCCATAAGAGCTGACCTTTCAAAAGCTTTAATAATCAGCAATGATATAAGGAGGATGGCATATTTACAAGTGTGTAACACTTTGGGGGGAAAAAACATTGTGCAAGTTTCTAACATTCTCACACATAAACTTAGTTACTAATTTAAGTCTAGCAAAATATTATTCATCCATACTTTCCTAGAATTTGAAGCTGAAAAGGGTCCTCAGAGATCATCAAATCTGCTCCACCCACCCTCCCTACCATGGCAAATGTTAGGAAATGAAGGGCCAAAGTTGGGGATGATTTCGTTTCAGAGAGCCTAGATGTAGAGAAATCTGTCTAAATGTCCAAGTTTTGTAGGGGACTACGCCCTTGTCTTGTGTTTGCTAAGCCATTGGTCTTTCCTCTACCATGTTTCCTCACTTAGGCATCAACCCTAACTAACTGAACTATGGCAAAGAACCAGGAAGGAAACAAACAAAATAGACCTCTGATTAGTCAAAATGGAAGTTAGAAAATCTGTATACAAAATATAATTCTCTAAACTCATAAGTCAGCCCACTGGGTGCTCACTTAGAGATGGTATTGCATTTTATTGTTCTTTTTGCCCATGAGTTTACTAACATGCTTTCTTGGTCTCAGGAGATTAGAAGTGACAGAGTAGAAGAGAATAAGAAATAGAGATAGACATACTCCAGATTTGGGTCACAGGATAATGGGATTTAGGGCTAAAAGAGATTTTAAAGATGTAGTCCAATCTTCTCATTTTACACATCAGGAAACTGAGGGCCAGAGATAGACATGAAGTGACTTGCCCCTGGCAATAATTTGAAGGATTCAGATTTGGATCCAGGTCCTCAAAGTTGAAAAAAAAAAGCATACTAAACAGCCTAGCTGCAGAAAACATGAAAAGACTTTTAAAATCAGATAAAGGAACAAAAACAGCAAAACCGCACAATAACATGGGGTCTCTGAGTGCAGGGCCAAATCGCACCAGATGTATTACCATATTACCAGCTCCTGAGTTCATGACTATATTGTAAGATAAAAGAACCAAAAAAAAATATATTGATATTTTTGATTATCCTATACCATCACAAATAGATTAACTTGCATTTAGTCCATTATGTTGAAAAAGGCAAAGAAGTATTTATAGGGGCTAGCCAGCTTGGGTGCCTTTTCCTTGTAGGCAGGAGGTGATAGCTAAAATGACTGATAGATCCTTGTATGTAGCCACGGTGACAGCAAAGGAATTCAACAACTCCCAGTGTACATCCTTATCTAGCTTGTTTGTGATTAGTAGATTCAAAAGCTGCCTGGGTGAGTATTTGAAAAAGGTCCCATCTGGCTTTGCATCCCCTAGCACTGCCCATAAGTATTTTAACCACTCATTTCTACCCTGTAATTTGGGACAAGGTTAGGTTTCTCTAGGGCATAAAATATATGCTTCTTTGTCTCCGTAGGCCAAAAAGAGGTAACTGAATAATTTAGAGTTTTCTCAGTTAGAAGTTCCTTATACCAAGGATATAACACATATAGTTACTATCCCAGTCCCTATGAATACAAAGTAACTTCAGGGTGGTAGGACTAATAATTGAATGATCTAGAAGGCAATTAACAATTATATCCTTGCATCCTTTTGCATGTATACCAATTGATTCATATGTTATCAACAAATCTTTGTAGTTTGAAGGAGTATGTGGTCATATTCTTTATTGTTTAAAACTGGATGAAACTAGTCATGTAAGAAAGATTCCCATTCTGAATGCTTAAAACAAATAATATATTGCCACTTAGGTGCATGAAATTAACTGCAAGTCCTATTGACTGGCTACACCTTATCTAATAATTTGGCACTGGCCAAATAAATGAAAAGCTACTGCAATCATTTGCAAGGACACTGTGTTATTAACCTCTCAACTTCTTTTTGGCATTGGGTTCAAGATGTACCCTGAGCCAATTGGCTGCTCTGGCTGATTTGTAAGCCATTTCAGACATATAAAGCTCTGTCAATCTTTTATTAACTCTCTAATACTAAAAGAAATTAACAACCAGATTCCTAACATATGGACATTTCATAAGAAATTATATAATAACAGTAACCATGAATTAATTTCTCTTCCAGAACTATCATTGTGTGCCAAAGTATTTTAATGATATGGAACCATTAATGGTCCACTGGGTGTTCAATAATGATTGGTTGGCGTCATGATCAAATCACTATCCAATTTTCTAATATTTAGTTGGCAGAGTTAAGTACCCAGTACACTGATTAAAATTGAAGAAAATAAGAAGTATATTGGAAGGAGCTTTTCATCAATAGCAAGATATACTGATGGTGTTGATACATTATAAATTTATCAGCCAATAGATGATTAATAGTTATAACACTTTTTAACAAAGTTCATTAGTTTGGAATTGGCAACACTGGAGACAGAAAACGTTAGGGCTTCACTTCCAGCTTTATCACTTACTAGATCACTGACATGACAAATCATGGAACTTCTCTGCCTTTCAATTTCCCCTTCTATACATAGAAGGGAATACTACCTCTTCTCCCCAACCTACAGAGTTGTTATGAGGTTCTAATGAGATCATGGATTTGGAAAGCCCTTTGTGAAATCCAAGGTGCTATTTTAATATCACAGATTATGATTTTAAATAGATTGGCCAACAGGTAATGAAGAGTCAAATGTTTTTGACAAATTTTCTCTGGAAGTTTTTAAAGCCAAATTAGAGAAAGCAATTCTAAAATGTGCTTAATGTTAATTTTGTTTTAAAAAAAAATTAGAATGTTGGGCACTGGTTTCAGAAAAATGTAATAGTAAAAATCTTGGTGTCATGATTTTCACATTCAAAAATAGTTGCTGTATGTGGCAGATTCTATTCAACTTAACTCAACAAGTATTTGTAAATTACTTAGTGTGTGCCAGACACTATTCTAGCCATTGGGTCCACAAAGACAAAAATGAAAACTCAAGGAATTTAGATTCTGCTTGACGAGGGAGCAACAATGTTCACAGAAAAGTTTTTTTTTTTTAATACAAAGGAAATATCACGTGACAGCTGGTGGTTAGAGCTAGCCTTAAAACCAGCAAGATTTGGATATTATTCCTACCTCTGACACAGACTATCTCTGTAACCCTGGGCAAGTCACTTAACTTCTCTCAGTATTTTAAACTGGTCTTTAAGGCTATCAGTGTCAGTGAAGATGCCAGCCTACATTGGTATACAGAGTTTTCTCAGCTAGGAGTTCTTTATACCAAGGATATCACACATATATTTACTATCCCAATCCCTATGAATAAAAAGTAACTTCAGGGTGGTAGGACTAATAAGGAGGAATTAAGAAGGAGCCTAGAGGGCAACCAGGGCTCCTGAAAGACTGAGGAGAGGAAGGAGAGATTTATAAGCCTGGGGCAAAGCTTGAGGAAAGATATACAGATAGGAGATACAATGTCATATATGAGGGAAACAAAAAGGTAGATTTGTTTAGAGGGTGAATGGGGATAATGTGTAATCAGCCTGAGAAGACAGGCTGGAGCCAGGATGTTAAAGGTTTTAAAGGCAATAGGGAACCATTGAAGGTGCTTGAATAAGGGAGTGACATCATTAGATCTATATTTGAGGACTATTTACTGGGCATCTATGTTAAGGTTTCCTTTGAGAAGGGAAAGGGTAGCTGTAGGGAGAGAAAAATTGGAAGCTATTTCTTTTAAAAAAATATTTATTTTTAGTTTTCAACATTCATTTCTACAATATTTTGAGTTACAAATTTTCTCCCCTTCTTTCTCCTACCCCACCCCAATATAGCTAGCCTATATTGAATACCCCTTCCCTTAATCTGCTCTCTCTTATCACCCATCCCCCCCAACTTCAGGGAGAGATTTATTTCTCTCTGTCACATTGTGGGTTCTGTAACTCTCAAATTTGTTTAGAGTCATATTTTGCAGGTATTGGAGGTGGTTGGTTCAGGAGTTTACTCAAGTTCCTGCTTTTACTCTGCCATCTTGGCTCCACCCCCACCCCTACCTCCCCAAGCTATTTCAATAGACCAGGTGAGATGTGAAAAAAACCTGAATCGTGATGGTGGTCCTATGAGCAGGGAGAAGAGGAAAGATGTTACACATGTTGGATAAGGAGGCTTAGCACCTGATTTGTCATGTGAAGAGAGGGTGAGGGAAAGGAAAGATTTAAAGACAATTCTTAGGATGCAAAGGAAAGTTAATGCTAACCTCAGTAGGCATCTTCACTTGTTTTTCTTTTGCTTTGTTTTGTTTTTTTCCATTGCTGTTAACTATGATCCTTATTTATTTTGCCTTTTGTAGCTAAGCTCCTTGAAAAGGCACAAAAGGTCAAGCACCACTGAAATGACTGAAGGGTAATTACAATGCTGATGATCCTCCAATCTGTCCATCCTGTCCCAAGCTCTCTACTGACCTTCAGTCTCACATCTCCAGCTGCCTTTTAGACATCTCCAACTAGATGTCCAGTAGACATCTTAAACTCAACATGTCCAAAACAGCACTCATTATCTTTTACCTCTTGCCCTTTTCCCCGTCCTATTTTCTTCTCAAGAGGGCAACATCATCTTCCTAGTCCCTCAGGTTCACAAGCTAGGAGTTATCCTTGACTTTTCTCACTCTCTCTCATCCCCAATATCCAAGCTGTTTCCAAGGCCTGTTGATTTTACCTTGGTAACATTATCATATACACCCCCTTCTCTCCTCTGACATTGTCACCACCCTCGTGCAGACCCTCATCACCACAGACCTGAACTATTATAATAGCCAGCTGGTGGGTCTACCTGCTTCCCATCTTTTCCTCTCTAATTCATCCTCCATTCCTTTGCCAAAATGATTTTCTTAAAACACAAGTTGAACTATGCACTCAGTAAACTCCAATGGCTCTATATCACCTCTAGAATCAGAATAAGAATGATCTTTTTGACATTCAAAGCCCCTCACAACCTAGCCTCTTCCTGTTTGTTCCAGCCTCTTACACCTTACTCCCTTGACACATGATCTTTAATCCAGTGACATTGGCCTCCTCATTGCTCCATGAGTAAAACACCCCATCTATTGACTCCTAGAAGTTTTTCTGGCTGTCCTCCATGCCCATAATGTTCTTCTTTCTCAATTCCACCTATTTACTTCCCTTGCTTCAAGTTTCAACTAAAATTCAATCTTTAAGGGAAATCTTTCCCAAGCCCTCATAATTCTAGGGTGTCCCTTCTGCTAATTTTTTTCCTATTTTTTTCTACAGCTTGCTCAGTATTTATTCTTTGCATGCTGTCTACTTCATGCAACTGTAAGCTCCTTTAGAGCAGACACTATTACCTTTTTTGGTGCTTGTCACCATGCCTGACACATACTAAGCGCTGAAGAAATTTCCAGAAACTGATTGAATGGGAAAGGTAAGAGCAGTGGTTTCAGAGAGAAAGACAATGTCCATTCTGGAAATGTTGAGATGCCTACAGGACACCTTGATGGAAAAGTCCAGCAAGTAATTGATGATATGATATTAGAATTCAAGGAGAGAGATGAAGTCTGCACCAGTATTGCTAAGAAGTCATTCACATAGAAAAAGAAGCTATTAAGTTCTCCAAGGGAAAGAGTAAGCAGATGTAAGTAACAGACTTAGGACATGGCTCTGGGCTAGAGCCATTCATATGGAGCAGGATATGTACTATCAGTGTTCAATAGAGGATACAAGGACAGGTGGGTGGAGAATTAGTAGAAAGCAGTAATAGAACAATCCATGAAGAAGGGAGAATCCAGGAAGAGGGAACGTTCCACAGTTTCAAATACTGCAAAAAGGTCACAAAGGATGTCAACTAAGAAAATGACATTAGATTTAGCAAAAGAGAACACTGACACTCTTGGGAAAAGAAGTTTTAGTTGAGTGGAAGTGTAAGAAACCATATTGCAATTGCTTGGGGAGCAAATGGCAGATGAGAAAGTAGAGGCAATAATATAATGACTTTTTTCCCTAGGAGTTTGCTTTAGAAAGGGAGGTGAGATCTATGATGATAGCGTAAGAGTGTGGCGGGATCAAATGAAGGTTTGATTTAAGAATGGGAGAGATCTAGGCATGCTTGTCGGTGATAGAGACAGTCAGTGGATGAAGAGAGACTGAAGTTCAGAAAGAGAATTGATGAAGGGGAAAGTTCTAAGAGAAGAAAGGATGTGATGAAATCAAGGGCACAAGAAACTGGCTCCATTGATATTATACTCATACCTTAAAACTATCTTCCTAGCATAATACTGCCTCTCACAGTAAGTAAAGTATTGCTTAAAGTATAAGGTTTAAAGTTCAAAGCCAGACATATATAATTATATATAATGGAATATATAATAGATAGTAGAGATTCCAACTATTTCTCAATACAGTTTCTTTGTCACAATAACTAAAGGAAGCTGGTATTTTTCCTTGTCTTTCTCCTACAACTCATACAGATAAGCATTTCTCATGACTTAAATACACACAATAAATACTGTGGGGTGAAGATCTAGTGAATTGTAAAATCACACAAATGGATTGAGGACAATAATATCTAATCCTACTGTTAATTTAGGAACTGTTATGATTCTATGACTCTGTTAATCTCCTGAACTGTAAATCCCCCTTTGTGGCACAATGTAATGAGTGGCTTCCCCAGAAAAAATGGCTAGTATAATGACCATCAGCATAATATCTGATTCTTCCATCCAATCAACATCTTGAATAACCTAGTATATACCAGGTACTGTGTTAGTCATAGGGAATAAAAAAGCCAAAAACGAAGCTTTTTTTTTCCCCTCAACAAGATTCTATTCTGTCAACTATTCTATCTCCATTGCCTAAAAACAAAAACAAAAACAAAAAAGAAATAAAAAACCCAACCAAACAAAAGAATCCCCCCCTTCTGATGAGTAATTAGGCACAGCTGCTGCCAAGAGTTGACTGGTTGCTATTGCATCTATGCCTATCCATTTTTCAGTGTGTCCTCAATCATAGACATCAGTGTACAGGGGTTAGAAAGCTGGCCTTAAAGCGAAGAAGACTTGGGTTCCATGCATGCTTCATAGGCAAGTCACAGACTCTCAGTGCTCTAGAAGTTGCCAAACTGCATGGGTAGAGGGTGCTTCCTGTACCAATGATATCATAGGTCCAGTGCTATTCCCATGCCCATTCATAAAAAGTGTATCATTTTTTTTTCTCCTTTACCAATCTCATCACTTAATTTCTTATTGTGTTCCTGCGGAAGGGTATAGCTGCTTCTCATGTGCAGACTCCCTTTTCTACCTTCTTCTCCGTCTCTGAAACTATAGTTTGTGTACCTCTTTCCATTGCTTCTGGATTGTTTCCTCTTTCACTGTGTCTGAAGTCTCCCCTCTTCTCCCTGCCTTAGGAAGAATTCCCCCTGGTTGCTTCAGAACTATGTGGACCACCTACCTTCCACCACTACTAAGTTTTTTGCTACTTCTATCCCTTGCTCCCTGCTGCTTACACTCATTCAGAATTTCCTTCTGCAATTATTCTGTCCTGAAAGCTTGGGACACACTCCCTCCATAGCCAATATTTTTTCCAAGTTGAATAACAAATGATAATTCATGAGTCATATCTTGAAATCATTTTAGCTAGTTTTGCAATCAAACTCCCAAGAGCCTGTCTACTGGAGGAGAATTGTAGCTGGCTCATTAAAAGCTTTCCCACTAGACTGACCAATATTCTATGAATGATAGTTATAATATCAGATAGGGTAGGAGCAGATATACATATGTGAGAAAATAATATTTGTAGGATTAAATATACTACAATTAGTTGAGTCCCACCAAATGTAAAGTGAATGCAAATTTGAAAATATAGAACATAAATTCATATCCTAAAATGAACTGCCATAAAATAATTCTAAGTATAATCACTACATATTTAATATCCCATATAGACATATATTTAAAGCAATTTCCCCAAACTGTCTCTTTTCATTTCATTGGATCCTGGGAGTCACAAAGGAAATAAATGAAATGTTTTCCTCAGATCGCACCAACTAGCTGGTTCTTCCCTCTTTTTGTTTCTGTTAACACCACCCGCCATTTCTCCCAACTACTCATGCAATGGACTTAGAATCATCTTTTACTCTTTCTATTGTCTCAGCCCCCTTGCACCCAATCATTCATTGAGTTCTACTGGTTCTCCATTTCTAGATTTTCCCTCTATAGAATCACATAAGTACAGAAACTCACGAGTTCGAAGAAAACCCAGAAATAACCCATACTAGTCATCCAATGTTACTCACAATTAAACATATTTTCCCTCAACAGTATCCTCAACAAGTGATCTTCTAGATTCTTTTAGAAGAATCTTAATTTATAACATTTCTCATACATATCCCGAGCAGCATCAAGAAATATTTGTAGAGTCCTGCAATGTATTAACTACAACACTAGGCAGAAAGGTTAAAAAATATATAAAAAGTCCCTGCCTTCAATGGAAAGAAAAACAAAATATCTGTGGGGGGAGGAGAGAATAGATCAATAAATTCATGATCATTAGACTTCTTTCTAGTCTTTTTTTTATTCCAGCCTTTTTTTATTCTTTTCCAGAATGTAAGGGGGTAGGTAAAAGAGAAAATAAGGTATTAAACAAAGTATAAAGAAGCTCATGAATCAAACCAGATAGGATTAGTTTATAAGTATCTCCATGATGCTAATGGCTCTTTAAGAATTGAAGACATTCCCTAAGAGTCAGTTGAGGCAGCTGGGTGGAATAATGGAAAGAGGGATGGACCTGGAGTCAGGAAAACTCCTAATCCTAAATTCAAATCTTACCTTAGACACTTACTAGCTATATGACCCTGGGCAAGTCATTTAATCCTATTTGTTTCAGTTACTTCATCTGTAAAATGAGCTTGAAAAGGAAATGACAAACCATTTCAGTATCTTTGTCAAGAAAATTCCAAATGGGGTAATTAAGAGTTGGGCATGCCTGAAAATGACTGAACAACAAGAGTAAGTTGGAGTAAGAAGCAGCTCTGAAGAGTGTGAGACTATACAACAGAGAAGAGACAATTCTGGAAGACCCTTACCCCAAAGAGCAATGATTATCAACTAAAAGGGTGAGAAGGAGAGAAGAGGTGCCTCCTCTTTTAACCCCACCCAATTGGCCATGGTATCTTACTGGGAGCTTCTTGTCCAGTAAAAGACATTATGTCCAGCAGGAAGCAGACCTAGTGAGCCAAAGAGTCAAGAGAGAGTCATGCTAGGAAATAATGTTGGGGAGTGTGACCCCTGGCAATAACAAAGAGAGCCAGTTATAGATTTAAGAGAGTGTTAGCCCTGGTGATTGGGAGTTAAATGGCAGAGAAGAGTAGTACCAGACAGCTCTGCCAGGCAGATCACGCAAACTATGACCACTGGGGAGCAGTGTGAGGATACCACAAGAAAAGAAAGGCCATAAGGCAGCTTCATGACTTGCCTTCATTATCAATGTACTATACATGTGTGTTTCTCTACTAGAATACTCTAAGTTATGTCTATTGTTTATACTGTATATTTTTGCGAGCCAATGCAGCCTGGGTTTGTAGGCAATGTTGTACAGCTATTATTTGTACAAAGTCACTGTAGTAAATTACTTTATTTTGAGGTAATCATATCTACTGACTATAAAAGATAAGTGCACTAGTAGGGGCTCATGAGTTGTAATTTTAGGAGTGCAGATCCACAGAGCACTTTGGATTATTTGAACCTTGGGTAATAATCTCCTCGTGACCTAACCTATCAATGTTAAGAAGATATGCAAGAGGAAGTGCTATATATGCAACAAACTGATGTAAAATTATTTATGGGAATGACTAGTGATTGAATGGATCACAAAAAATTTAAAGTAAGCAGTGGAACTTTGGCTCAGTGTTGAAGGAAACTAGGGGTTCTAAGATGTGAAGGTAAAAAATAAAAAAAGAGAAGGAAATTAAAGTATACTGGGAACAGAAAGTGAGCCAGTTTGGTGGAAGGTCAAGTGTGGGCGGTGGAATAATGTGTAATCATTCTGTCATCCACATGTTTCCTTGTATAGTGCTTGAACTTCTCGTGCCTATGATTTGTCCCTGTCAAGGAGATTAGAAGTATCTGGATGGCAGAAACTGTGTGATACTTTTTTTATATTCAGCCTCCACTACTTTGAACATTTTTTACTTTTTCTCTTATTGTCCCCTCCCTCCTTCCATGTGCAATCTATTGGTTTAAATATCCAACTACCATGGATTTTACCTTCATAACATCTCTTACAGACCCTCATCTCTCCTCTGACACTGACATTGCTCTGATGTAGGCCTTCATCATTTTAGCCTTAGATTATTTCAGTACCTGTTGGTTGATCTCCCTGCTTCAAGAATCCTCCTGCTCCAATCTATCTCAGCTGTCAAAGTGATCTTCCTAAAGAGGAGATGTGACCATGCCATTTCCATATTCAGTCAACTCCAGTGCCTTCTTATCACTTCCAGGCTCAAATATAAAGTCCTCTGTATGGCTTTAAAATCCCCTCATAACCTGATACCCTCCTACCTTTCCAATTTTCTTACACTTTACAGCATGCTGCCTCCCCATCCTCCTCCACCCCCTGCAATATTCTGAGAAACAGTGATGTCAGCTTCCTTCTGTTTCTACCACAATACATTCCATTTCATGACTCCTGTCTGTCCTCCCCCCACCCCCGGCCTAGAATCTTCTCCCTCCTCATTTTTACCTCTGGCCTTCCCTGGCTTTCTTCAGGTCCCAGCTAAAAATCCCACCTTCTATGAGTAGACTTTCTTAAACCGCTAATGCTTATGCCAAGTTTATCTTGTGTATATCTTACATGTTTGTATGTTGTCCCCTCAACTCTACAGTTAGAGTAGTTCTTTGAGATCAAGGATGGTCTTTTGCTTTTTTTCTTTTTTCTTTTCTTTCTTTTTTTTGTATTCCCAGTGCTTAGCACACTGCCTAGCACATAGCAGATACTTAATATTTATGATTCCTAACTGACTGATTGAGCAAAGCCCATGGGAAATGGTCAGAACTGTAGCATATTTGAATTAAGAAAATAAAGATTCTGAAAAGCCTCCTGAGAATAAGCAGATAAAACTGGGAATGTTTAACCTGTAAAAGAAAAGCCTGAATGAAAATGAAAGCCACTTTCAATATTTGAAGAACCAAGATGTGGAAGAGGGATCAGACTCTTTTAACTTAGTCCCAGAAAGAAGAAGCAGGAGCAATGAATGGGAAGATTTAGAATGGATGTCAGGAAAGACTCCTTAATCATTAGAGTTCTCCAAAAGTGGAATAGATTGGTTTGGGGGAAGTGGATTCCTCTTTCCTTGAATTCTTTAGTCTCAATGACCAGTTGTAGAAAAGGCATAGGGACATGTAGGGCATGGAGCAGGTAACCCATTCACCTCAGAAGGAGAGGCAGATAGGTAGCACCCGCCCATGGTCTTCTATCTCACAGTTCCAACAGAGTTCCCTACTGACTTTTTACTTTCTCTTTGGTGTTTATGGTTGAGAAGTCTGGAAACTACCATTGCTGCTAGTGATTCACTCTCCTGAAGTCTGCTTTGGACTCTGTGCTGCTGGTCAGAGCTGTCCAAGGTCTGGGCCCACGTGGCTCACACAGAACTGTGCTTGACTCCTACCCCAGTGGGATAGACCCTTCCTGTTGGTCTGCCAGGGTGCCTTCAGTGGGTGATTTGTTTCTCTCTTTCACTTTGTGGGTTCTGCAGCTCTAAAATTTGTTTAGAGTCATTTTTTATAAGTATTGGAGGTGGTTGGTGTGGGAGCTTAAGGAAGTTCCTGCTTTTACACCACCATCTTGGCTCCACTTCCAACTTTTTTTGAGCTAAGTGATTTATCAACAGTATCTCATTTGATCCTCTTAATAATCCTGGGATGTAGGTACTATTGTTATCTTCATTTTACAGTTGATAAAACTAAGGCAAATAGAGGTTAAGTAACGTGATCAGGATCACAGAACTAGTTACGTGTCTGAAGCCACATTTGAACTCAGGTCTTTCTGATTCCCAGCCCAGTGACATCTCTATCCAATGTGCTACCTATCTGCCTCTCCTTCTGAGGTGAATGGGTCATGACCCCTTTGATAGTCTGGCTAAATCTACAGATTACTCACAAAAATGCATTTAAATGAAAAAAATAAAATTCACAAGATTGCATGGGAGATGAATTATAGTAAAATAAAGTTTATATGGGTGTGTATGTGAAAGAGAGAGAGAGAGAGACAAAAAGAGAGACAATAAAGAGAATATAGAATATATATATACATACATATATATATGTGTGTGTGTATATAAGACAGAACAGGACAGAACCTTGGGGAATGCCTAACATGAGGTTAGGGGGCTAGACCTAGATAAATGACCCAGTAGAGGAAACTTAGGAGTAATTAGAAAGATAAGATAAGGGTAGAGCTGTGGTTAGATAGATAGGTTAAGAGTAGAGTTGGTACAGAGAAATTTTAGTGGTTAGAGGTTAGAGTATTATTTCTTTCAGTGTACCATTCTTTCAAAGAATGAGGACACAAAAATATTCCTTGGAATAGCAATTCAAAGAAAAACTAAATGGATGTGGAGTCAGAACTCCTTGAATTCGCTGTTATATATCCCTGGGGATGATTCTTTGACCTAAATTTAAAGCCCCTTGCCTTTGGAGCAGTGGAAGATAAGGTTTCTTTTTCCTCCTCCAAACTCAATGAAACCATGCTTTCGTGAGATTGACCACAGTGTTGGTCAATCTCTACTGAGTATAAGAGCTAAAGTTACCTCCTTAACCTTTCAGCTAATTGAACCAACATATTCATTGTTCTGTTGGTACTTTCACAGGCCTCTTGAGCTAATTTTTGGCTTGGATTCCTTAAGACATCACATCCACTGGCTCCTAGTACTGCTCTTAGTATTGACAGGGGTTGGGAGGACATATTGAAACCTCTTTAGTCCCAGTACCTCCTTAGACTTTTTGTCTTTGCTTTTCCTCCATTTTTCTGCTTTCTAGGTTATGAAAGAAGGGAACAAAAAGCATCCACAGAATGTACACTGGATTATAAATCAGGAGAGTTAAGATTAAATCCTGGCTCTGCCCTTAGCTTCAGTGGGAAATGATTGAAAGTCTTGGGGACAAGGGAATGACTGTGGTAAGAAGTGGAGTTTTGGGAAGCTTTCTCAGGATTATAAGGAAGAAAGACTGAAATTTGTAGCATAAAGTATACACCCTGGCCAGTATGTCAGTAAGCTTTTATTAAACACTGCTTACTGTGTGTCAGGCACTGTGCTAAGTAACAGTCATCTTGACTTTTTGTCTTGCCCCTGGATTCTCATGACCCTGGAGGAGAGAGTAAGGCTGATGACTTTGCCCAGTTCTACCTCACAGAATACCTTACCTGGAAAGACTTACACAGGATTGTGAGGGAACTTAAAACCATGACAAGTAAAGATCAATTGAAATAACTGAAGATCCCTACTTAGGTGAGGGAATCATCAAAATGACCCCTGATGTCTCTTCCAGTTCTGTTGTTCTAGTCTTAATCTCTCAAAAAGGAAAAGGAAATAAGTAAATATTTATGTATGGGGCATTCTGGAGGACTAGCACCTCTGGTATATGCCCTTTTCAGGGCCACTCATCCACTTTTGGTGTCTAACCTGACACTCAACTCTCACCCATGTCTGCAAGAAACTGTAGTATGTGAAGTGGCCACAGAGTTTTAAAACCATCTCATCAGACAGGCTACATCAGGTTGAGTTCAACAAACCTCAAACTCATCAGTGAGTTTGGTGGATATCTACTCTAAGCATATGAAGAATTCTCCCATAATGGGAATGATAGAATGGGCACATGAAAACAACTTGTTCCAACAGCCATGAAAGTAGCTGAAGCAGGCACTGTGGAGTGCTTAAAGCTTGGTCAGACATTTAAGATGCCAAGGTCATCCCCTGCATTCCAGGCCATTGCCAGTTGACTTGACTTTTATCTTGCCACTGAATTTTGAGGACCCTTGAAGAGAGAGTCAGATGACCACTTTGTCAAAGTCAAGATATCAGCCATTTCCACTATTGTGATGTCATTGATCTTCTTCAAAAAAATACTCTTTCTGTCTTGGGAAGGAAGAAGGAGATCATTATTTATATAGTATCTATTTATACCGTGTTTCCCCGATAATAAGACACTGTCATTAATTTTTTTGGAAAGAAAAACACCAGAGGGCTTATTTTCAGGGGAGGGCTTATGTTGTCCTGCCTCAGCTCTCCTCCGCGGCACTGCTCTCAATGGTGCCAGCAAGCAAATCACTGGGGAAGAACAGGATGATGCACTCACTGCTGCAGCTCTGATTGGATGCAGCTCGGAGCGCGGCATGCATTTCACGGGGGGGGGGGGGCGGTGGATAACAGGGGATACTTAAGGTGGGTGGGGACGAGGGGATAACCTTCACTACAGTAGCAATCTCAATAGGGCTTATTTTCAGGGGAGGGCTTATTTTAGAGGAATCTTACACAGTAAAGGGAGGGCTTATTTTCGGGATAGGTCTTATTATAGGGGAAAAACAGTATAAGTGCCCACTGCCAGGCACTATGCTAAGTGCTTTGCAATTATTATCCAATTTGCTCCTCCCTTACAACAATCCTGGGAAGTAGGTGCTATTATTATCCCCATTTTAGATCTTAAGAAACTAAAGTAAACAGACTTTGACTGCCTTGCCCAGGGTTATACAGCTCATAAGTGTCTGAAGCTAAATTTGAACTCAGGTCTTCCACCCCTACGAGATCCTTGGCCTTACAATCTCAATCTAAAGGACCACGAACGCTGGAACAAATAAAGGCACTATAAGTTGTAATCCTGCCAACTATGCTATAAATGTAAAGCCAAGCACAAGCAGCTTTCCAGAGAACTGTTGTTGTGAACAGCTTCAAGGTTCTGATTACATAGAATAGTGAGCTCTCTATTTAAAAAGTAATAAATTAAGACAAAACTTTGACAGAAACCAAAGTACAGTATTCACAATGTTACAGCATAACAAGTTATCACTAAAGTAGCCACATAGTTTTCACCAAAGTGGCCACATAGTTTTAAACAAAGTAAAATCATTCAATAAGTCCTTAACTCAATCATCCCTAGGGAACAAACCTCCTTAAGGGACACAAAGTACAAAGGTCAAAGTTCTCCACCCCTAGGTCACATTGTCTTAATCCCTCAGTCAAAAAGTCTTCTTTCTTCTTAATTGGAGATTAGTTTTCAAGAATACTTAATTCAATCATCCTGAAGAAGTACAGGATACAGAGTGCCAAGTCCGCCCACCCCTTAGGCCACAGTAAATCACAATCTTCTCAGTTTACATTAAGTACCCAAGAAGAAGTCTTTTCATCTTGCTTCCAGGCTGACTCTCAGATTCTGTGGTTCTTCTCCCATGGTTCCAGCTTCTGCTTGAATCTACCCAACCGTTACCTGAGTTCAAAGGCAGGAAGTTCCCAACTTCTCGTCCAGGTCCTTGTCCAGTTCCTATTCCACATTGAAGTTCACAGTATCCACTCGACCTCAAGTCCTTCATAGTTCCTGTTTCTTGGAAGACAAAGCTTAACAGAGCCACAATAATATCCATGCACATTGCCAGCACCATCATCAATTCACTATCTGCCTGTGAAATCAACATAGACCCACCAACAAGCTCTGAGAACTCAATACAAATCATCAGTATAGAAATCAACACAGACCCACAAACAAGGTCCAAGAGGTCAACACAAATCATTAGTAAAGCCCCAGGACCTCCAAAATCTTCCTTCAGGACTTCTAAGTAAACAGACAACCAGAAAATCCTCTTTCAGGATTAGATCTTAATAAACTAAAGTAAACAGACTTTGAGTGTCTTGCTCAGGGTTATATACCTCATAAGTGTCTGAAGCTAAATTTGAACTCAGGTCTTCCACCCCTCCAAGATCCTTGGCCTTACAATCTCAATCTAAAGGACCATGAATGCGGGAACAAATAAAGGCAGTATAAGTTGTAATCCTGCCAACTATGCCATAAATGTAAAGCCAAGCACAAACAGCTTTCCAGAGAACTGTTGTGTTGTTTCAGGGCTCCCAGTAAGGTCCCAGGGCTTCTGTACAAAGTAGCACAAAGCAAAACCAACACAGACAGAACAAGTAAACATAGAGTGCCAGGATACCACAAGTTTTCTCCTTAACTCTGCCACCACATGTTCCCCTTCTCCATTCTTCTTAATTCTTCTTAATTCTTCTCAGTTCTTCTCAGTTCTGCTGTCTCCACCATGGACCTCTCCATATATATAGTCATTAGCTCCTCCCTTCCTGTTGCATAAGCAATAGGAGTTCACAAGTTCTAGGGTTGGCAAGTTGTGAGGTTCACAGTTCTGCTTCTCAACAAAGACTTGATACAATCATGGGCAATAACTGAAAAAAGGTGTTAATTAACTAGCTGAAACAAGGTGTTAACTACTACTTTGCTTGCCATTACATGATTCCAGGTTCTGCACTCTGCCCACTGTGCAACAACTTCCTAGTCTATACCACTTTGCTGCCTCTTCTAAACACACTTAATCAAACAGAAATGCCCAATAGGTGACTTCAACGGAACCCTTAGGGTTGAAATTACCACGTTATGAAGTGCTATCTTTAAAAAATTTTTTTTCTTAAAAATGTTTTGTTGTTGTTAATTTGACAAACACCAACTACCATGAGCATTTCTGCATGCAAAGAACTGAGAAAAAAGAGGATAAAATGACAAATCTCCATTACCCAAAGCTTGTTTCTTAAAAGAAAATAGTATTTATTTTTGGCATTCATTTCTAGGCTGTCCTATCCTGTCCTTTCTCTCTGTATCTCCTTCTGAATGTCCTTTTGTGTATTTTTTTAATGATTAAGTGACAACTTTGCGATTGGATGGTTCCCAGCAGTAAAGTGAACTTTAGAAAAAGAAGGTAATTGTGGACAAAGAATCAGCAAATAGTATTTATTTAAGCTGAATGCATCAATAAAGACTGATATTGGCAGTTCAGGATTAGACTTCAGATACTGGGAATACAAGACGATTCTTTGAGGGGTCAGGCTACATTCTTTCCCCATATTCACATTTGGACAAAGGACTTTGAGATTTGGGGATTTCTAATATTCATCAACCCTAACAAAATGAATGGAGGAAAGAATTTCATTGAGTTTGGTGCTGAGGCTATCTGATGTACAAAGACCATAGAAGCATAATTTACCTGTGGAGGGAAGAGTACATTGAAACCTATTTGACATGACTTTAAGTGAATAGGGAAGACTCTACTACCCAAATGGGCCTCCTCTACCCTCAGGTTGATTCCTGAAGTTCCCTATAGGAGATTGTGATAGTAATGGCATTTAAAGATTCCCCCTGTATTGGCTTGGTTTTCAAATTGATTGTGTTAAAACCCAGAGCTTGTTAATCCCACCTGTGGGATGGACTTGTTGATGTGGAAAGAAAGTCCTGAACTGGGAGGAGCTGGTGACATAGATTTGGAGAGACAAGAGAGAGGCAGAAGAACTTTTTGGAAGCAGCACCCACATGGAGGCAGAGAGAGAGACTAAGAGAATTGCTGGTGGCTGCTTTGAATTGCCCTGGACTTTTGAGACCTGCCCCCTGAGCTGCCAAGGACTGAGGAGACATGGCTGTTTTGCTGGTACTTTGTCTGTCTGTTTTGATGTTCTTTTGCCAGATTTGTCCACTGGTGAAAGACAGTCCTGTTGTTGAAGAAGTCCTGGAACCTGGCTTTTGGTTAAGAAGCCCTGAGACTGTCCTTCAGACAGAGAGTGAATACTGTCCACTGGTGAAGGACAGTGCTGTTGTTGCAGGGGTCTGGAGACTGTCCTGCAGACAGAGTGAATACTGTCCACTGGTGAAGGACAGTGCTGTTGTTGCAGGGGTCTGGGAACCTTTCTGTTGGTTCAGAAGCCCTGAAGAAGGATTTTCTTGTTGTATGTTTACAGAAATCCTGGGAGAGGGTTTTGCTAATGTTTTCAGGGGTTCTAGGACTGTTCTACAGACAGAGGATGAATTAATGAAGGGACTGGCAATGTATCTTGTGGCCTTGCTAAGCCTTGTCTCCCCAGGAACTAAGATTGCTGAGAACTTGCCTCATGTCAAGATGAAGAAAAGACCTCCATTTGGGTATTCAGTGCTGTGCTTAAACTTGATGTAACTCTGGGGTAGATTCAATTGTGATCCAGGGGTGGGGAACTTTTGACCTTTTTGTGTTCTGTGGTTGAGCAAATGAATGTACTTTACTTATGTTTGGAAACTAATCTCCATTTGAGAAGAGGGACTTTGTGGTGGACTAAATGAAGGTATAGCCTAGGGGTGGAGAAGTATTTAGAACAGGGACTTTGTAATTGATTGAATGATTGGAAGGTCCTGGGGTGGGGTAGTACTTGGAGATTATTTAATCACACTTAGTAAATGCTGTATTTTGAATGATGTCATGTTTTGGCCTTCTCTGTTCTTGGTTTGTCATTGAATAAAATGGAGAGCACCTATGCTGGTATTCTGAACCTTGGGAAGTTGCCTTTCCTTGGTGTTAACAGTACAGAGATTTATTCTAAAGATTTAAGACGTTATTCAATGCTGAAAATAGGAATACATGGAGAGTTAACATAAGCTTTATGATTCATGTCTATACTTAGGTGAGTGAGTTTATAAGACCTTTTGCAAGAGTAGCTTTTGTAGGCATTTCTTGAGTTCAGTAGAGAAGGGAAAGTATCCAGGAAAAAGGGGGAGGTAGAGAACACCAAAGATAGTTTTCCACAAATCTATCCCTGGTTACAAGCTTGATTTTTACATTCTAAACCTAAGTATGGTACTGCAGAAATACAGTCAAACAGCCTGGTAAATTCCATTTGAGCAGATGGGGTATCTTATTTCAACTTTGTATCTCTCAGAAGCCTACAAGGGAGCTCTGTATGAAGTTGGTAATTGATAAATATTTGTTAAATTAGATATTGCAGATTTGTAAAATGTTCATATTGTGTTTAAAACCATTTTATTCAGTTAAGGATATCATGATCCTTTCAGTTCTAGATCAGACCAAAAAATTATGAAATACTACCCAACTCTGAGGTTGTGTGTGTGTGTGTGTGTGTGTGTGTGTGCATAGATGATATCACAGAAGTGTCTACCAGGACTTCCTACATGTGGGAGGTGAAAATCTGATGACAATAGCCCTGTTCAACAGGAAGGAGTTCCTAGCTGAGTTTTGACCATAGCAAAGAAAGAATAACAGATTCCAGATATATGGGATTTATGGAAAGAGCACTGGATCTGTGGTAAGAAGACTTGGTTCAAATCTATAAAAATAAGTAGATTTGGACTATAAAGTCTTATTACTTAGCATGTGCCTGGTAAATAATAGGTACTTATTAATGTTTATTGACTGATTGATTATGACTCATAAGCAAAGGGATAAGTGGAATCATACCTAAAGGAATTTAGTGAACCAGAACAAAGGCAAGGATGTCTACATGAGACAAGGAAACAAATTTTGAGAAAAATATCCTCCTGGAGAGGACATGAGTGGATTTCTCAAGGTAACAACACTGAACTATGACCTATGAACTATGACCACAGCACAACAGATTGGATTGACTGACTCAAATCCCTAGTACCTGAGGGTTTAGGACTAGAATGAATAATTCTGAGTCCAAGGAGGATCAAATCTCAGTGTTGTCCTCCTTGAATAAATGTTGATCTTGTGCTGAGAACCATCATGTTTCCTACCAGACTGTAGGGTAAGTGTCCCAGGACTCATTCTGTCCAAAGATTTCTAATGTTAAGCACCACTGTTGAGGCCAGTGGGCTTGAGCACAGTGCCCACTCCCTGCCCCCTCTCTAATAGTGGTCAACTATTCTGGACTCATGCATATAATCTAGACTGGTTTTTGTCATGATAGAACCTGACCACTTAGAAGATGGGACAGACTTTTTCTCAGTCTTTCACTCATTAAACCTCTTTCTCAGAATCGCTATAGATAAATTATTTGAAAATTAGACTCATATCTCAGTCACTCCTAGAAGGGAAAGGTTGAAAATTACTCAATGCACATTTTGAATCAGGTATGTGGCAGGTATTTATTTCCTACCTACAATGAAATGCTTAAAGTCAAAAAAGACTGTGTATTGTGACTTTAATTTTACTACTGTTTCAGCCTGATAGTCGGCTAATATTTAGACTGCATCTAAACAAAATGTAATTTACAGGAACACTGATGAGATAGTCTACATTTTACCTGGGCTCTGCACTACCTCTTTAAGGTAACATTTCTTTTGGCGAGTCAGACCAAGCAAGGACTTGGGCTCTTCTTCTCAGTGTTTTTTTTAAATTTTTCATTTAATAAAGAATGAATCAAACATTTGTTAAGCTCCTACCATGTGTCAGGCACTGTGCTAAGAACTGAGAAACAATGTTTTTCAACAATTAGTTTCATTCATTGAACCTAAGTCCTCCAGATCTTTCTAATTCATGGAGATGATCATCTCAAGATCAATGTTTGATCTATTCAAGCAAAGAAACACAAAGCTAAAAAGATACCAGGAACCTAGAAAGTTTATCCAGTTGAATCCATGCTTCACATGGGAGAGGCTACTGGGTCAGAAAGGGGGAAGAATATCATCTGCTCATCCCAACTTCCACATGGGGAATTTAGTGACAAGGAGGACTCTTTGCAACATGGGAAAGTCAAAGCATAGATATATGAAGTAAATGATAAGACAGGAAATAAACCAGTGTCTTGCCTAGAGGATGATGAGGGATAAGGAAGGCTTCAATCAATTTTTCAAGAGAAAAAATGTCAACTTAATTTGTACCCTCCTCTCACTAGGGATGAAGAAAGTTAATTAATAAACAGAGAGCAGCAAGGAAGAATCTCACATCAGAACTGAAATTGGCCATGTGTCTGTCGAGTTACTTAGCCCTGTGTAATTCTCAAGCCTGTTTTCCAAGTCTTGTTAGCCATCATGGAGGAGTGGATAGTGGGGACAGTGGCTTACTTCCCGGTGTTTTGACTTTTTCACTCACTAGCTAGATGAACATGGACAAGTTCCCTCATTCTGTAAAATGAGGGGTGAGGGTGGTCATACTCTTAATTATTCAAAAGAAAAATACTTAGGAGGAACATTTGAATCAGTAAGAATAGTTGAAATGAGATAAGACTTAGGGTATCATGAAGTGATTGATCATCAGATGCAGCATTGGTAGGAGTGGGTTGATCATATGATCAGGGCATTAAAACTGTAGGGGACTTCAGAAACCATCAGATCCCACCTCTTTCTTTTATCGATGAAAGAATTGAGAACTAGAGAAATTCAGTGAGCCGCCCAAGGCCATACAGACAATAAGTGACTGAGGCAGGATTTGCACTCAGATCCTATGATTTCAGAGATAGTGCTACACTGGTTATTTCAAACTAATTACATATGAAACAGTAAATTAACAGGTATTAAGCTTCCACTAAATGCCATATGCTGCTATAGGCTAAGGAAGCAAAAGGAAAAAAGAAATAAGTGAGGAAGGAAGGAAAGAAGGAAGGAGGGAAGGAAGGAAAAAGGAGGGAAGGAAGGAAGGAGCATTCCCTGCCCTCAGTGAGTTTACAAAAGGAATAAAAAAAACCTAGAATACGTTTAACGTAATAGAGAACTGATATGTTAAGAGTCAATTTTAAAATGCAGTGTTCATTGCTGTAATTTAAGTAGATTTCACAACATAATACTTTAAGAATGAGAGTATTTAACGTGCTGTGCTTTCCTGTATCACAGTATATTTCTAGGGTACAAACTATGTGCCACCTAATGGGAATATCTCTATTCTTTTCTCTGAATATCCATAAATCTAGTAAATCTGTGCTCTTTGATGGAATAAAAACCCACGTCCTCTCACTCTAGAGCCATTGTCTTTTCACTCTACCACATGCCCTCTCATAAGCCTACCTAAGGTGTTTGCTAACTGACTATCCAACTCACTCAACTTGCCCAAGGCCTAGTTTCTTCTTCAGTTAAATAGAGATTATGTTGTCTGCAGGGCCTCCCTTATAGTACTATTGTGTGAAGAAACGGCCTTTGATTTCATTAGATTTTACCAATATAGACCAGACATTTCCTGTACAATATTCTTAGAGAGATGCCTGGGGGCCTTGATAAGTTAGATGCAGCATACCCTGGCTAGTCTGTGTCAGACAGGGATTGTATCCTGACTCCAGGGCCAGCTTTCTAAGACAGTATGTTATCATACTTCATTAGAATGGGTCAGTCAGTTAGCAATTATTATTGTCTACTACGTGCAAGTAACTGTAGTAAGTACTGGGAATGGAAATACAAGCAAAAAGACAATCCTTTCCCTTAAGGAGCGTATATTCTAATAGGGGAACATTTTAATGGGGTAGGAAGGTACATTATAGTCTTTAAAATGCTACACTAAAGTGAATTCCTGTTATATTTTCTGGACTAAAAATTGGTACACACACAGTCTAACCCAAAATACTGCGTTTTTTCTTTAAAGTTTTGTCAATTCTTTTCCTGAATTAAAGACCATCTCCAAAAATTGACTGACAGGCCTAGATGTGACCTAAATACCGAAGTCAACTGGAGACAATTATCTGAAATTCAAAGAAAAGCAGTGGAGGTAAAAAAAATAACTATTTGGAGTTTGTGATATTTTTCCTTGAAATGAAGGGATTATGTTTGTGCAAATAATAATAATGGTTTTATGTAATTATAATTGCTCATCTTATCTTCTGTGATTTTTATCTATCCCTTGTTTGGTAATGAAATCTTTCCTTGTCCCACAGATCTGTAAGGTCCTCTAATTTGTTTATGATGTGATGTTTCTTTCCTAATCCTCAACTTCTCTTTGTATGGAATGTAAATGCTCATTTTCTTTGATATTTCTTAAGGACCAAATAAAAATTAATTAAAGTAAGAAATAAAGGTGTTAGACTAACTCTAACATTGCTTCCAGTTCTAACCCTACAAACCTGTTTAATGATCATAAGGAGCTAGGCAGAAGACAATGACCCAATTACTCTGGATAAACCAAGGGGTTCAGATCCTAACAGGCATAATAACTGTGCATTTCTATTTTCAATGAAGTACTTAACCCCTGTCTGATGTTTTGAGCTCCCAGATGAAAAGTACCTAGATGATATTTGAGGTGTCATCCTAGAATCGACCTCTGGCCTCTGAAACTAGGGAGTAAGGTTTTAAGTTCAAATGGGTGGGAACTCATTTTTTGTTCTCTCACAACTTTTTTCCAGCCCCCTGATTCTCTGTTGATTATCCTAATGGGGGTCACTAGACAGGTCTTTCTCATTTGCTACCAAGCTGCAAGGTTTTTTTTTTTCCTCTTTTGGAATCAGAAGTTTTCCCCTTCCCATGGGAAGAGGTCCTAGTGAGGCCAATTCCAACTCGTTTGCTGGTCCGCCATGTGCATTCAGGTCTGTCCTCCATCTGTTTCCCTCCAAGAAGTGCTGTGTTGTTTTTGAAGTCATTTCCTTTCCCAGTCTGGGCAACTCTACTCCTATCAAAGATCTGTATCTAAACCAAACACCCTTACAATAAGCCAGACGAGTACCTTTTTTTTGGCTATCATTAGCTTCTGACCTCAGAGGAACTTCCTCCAAAGGGAGCTGTCATTGATGGCCAAATGAGAGACAACCTGGTCATCCAGAGAGAATTCAGCCCTGACTCCTGAGGTCAGAAGGTTGCATGTTTTTATTTTTGTCATTATTATTTTCTAAAGTGCAAAAACATTCCCCTCCATTCAACAGAACCACAGAGGTTGGCAGGGAGAAAAGGAGAGGACTTTCCTCCTACAGGTCACATCTCTGTGATTACATGTGGCCTTATACCTCTTTTAGCTTAGGCCTACCTTCCTGTTCTCAGGCCCTGAGCTATTGTTTCCACATGGGTCTTGAAAACTGGCTCTTGTGATTCAAGAAATACAGCTAAGCTTAAGATGGAAAACAAAAGCATACAGTCGTGCCCTCTTTGGTTGGTCAGGATAGGGACTGGGTGACTAAGCAGTGCAGTTTAGCTGTTGAACTAATTGCTCAGTTGTTTTGTTTTGTTTTTTTGTTGTTGTTTCGGTTTGTTTTTATTGGAACCAAACACACATGCAGATCATTAGACGATTTCCACACCAAGGCAGGGATGGCAGGGAAACATCTCTTGCAGGGAAGCTTAAGAAGCTTAAGATTTAGATTGCAAGCCATATAGTTTGACTCTCTCATTTTACAGCTGAGGAAACTGAGGCCAACAGAGGCTAAGTGGATAAGTACATAGATACTAAGTGGCAAAACCTGGATTTGAACCAAGGTCCTAAGACCAAATGCAATCTCACACTGCCTCTGATCTTTTATGCAGAATCCAAATATTCTCTTGTTTGGATGGATAGCAAGAAGCAATATATATATATGTGTGTATATATATATGTGTATATATATATGTATATATATATATATATGTATATAATTTCAGGATTGGGGGGGAATAATCATTCTGGAAGAAAATTTAGGATGCTTAGGGAATAGACTGGAGTAAATTTATGTTCCTTTAAGAGGATAAAACATTTGATGGTTTCTTTATGGCATCATGTACCATATTCTTTACCTCAGTAAGGAGGTATAGGATCCAAGAGAAAAAATGAACTTAAGTTAATGACATTTGGAATTGAGTATTATACACAAACACACACACACACACACATACACACAAAAGGAACAAAACCAATAATAATTAACTCTTCTTTTCATTGTGCTTAAGATTTATGAAGCACTTTCTTCACAATGGCCCCATGAGTTGATAGAAGTATTATAATCATCATCCTACATTAAGGATAGGGTAACTGAGGCTCAGAAAAGATAAGCTATTTTTCTAGATACAAGACTAGTGTCAGAGCTAGGATTGGAACCCAAGTCTCCTGACCCCAGGATCCGTACAGATTCTATGCTGTTGCTCCCTATTGCTCCTGCTCCTGATGTGGTTTTTGTGGGTCTCCCTGTCCTTGAATTAAATAAAATCTGAAACATGGGCTATGGGAGAGAGAAACAGCTAGAAGAAAAATAGTAGCTTACCTATCCAACCAATTGGTCATATTTATATCTGATTTTCTGTCTGTCCCTGTCTTTCTATCTGTTTCTCTTTCTCTCTGTCTCTGTGTGTGTCTCTCCATCTCTCTCTGTCTATCTCTGTCTGTTTCTCTATCTATGTCTCCGTCACTTTCTCTGTGTGTGTATATCTGTCTTTCTGTCTCTGTGTCTGTCCTGTCTCTCTGTTCCTCTGTCTCTCTATCTCCCTGTCTTTCTGTCTCTCTGTCTCTGTCCTGTTTCTCTGTTCCTCTGTCTCTCTCTATCTCTCTTTCTCTCTGTCTCTTCTATCTCTGTCTGTCTCTCTCTTCTCTCTTTGTGTCTGTCTTGTCTGTTCTGTCTGTCTCTGTCTCTCTGTCTCTGTCTCTCTCATCATAAGCTGCAGATGCACTGATAGTCTCCTTTTCAGCTCAGTCTCATGATCTTTCAGAATTGGAAGGTCTTCCTCAGATTCAGAGAAACTTTCTGCTTTCTATTATGAACTTTTCATCTAACTATTGACAGGCAGAGGCAATGTGGTGTAGGTCATAGAGCCCTGGATTTGGAATTAGGAAGATCAAGATTCAGATCCTACTTTGGTAGCTTACTAGCTATGTGACTTTGGGCAAATTAATAAATCTAGATATAAATAAAAATAAAAATATAAGATAGATGATAGGGGTGGGACTAAATTACCTATAACATGCCTTAAAATTCTAAGTCTTTAATCCTACAATCAAAGAATACCCAAGGAATAGAAAGGGGAGAAAAAAAGTCCATGAATTGAACCAAGTGAGAGGACTAAGAAGTGAATAAAAGGGACCAAAGATAACATGGGAAGATGTAAAACTCAGAATTTTTAGGATTCATAATTTTTTTTCCTAGTTAGGTCACAAACCCCAGAAGATAGAGGAACTGAGGCAATTCTATGACCTTTTCCAAGTCTATTCTAATTAATCTTCCCAAAGTACCCTTCAGGGTATGACTCAGAATTATTCTGGCTACTGGCCCCAAGGAATCCTCTCTTTTTCATGCTCCCCCAGACATTGTAGGGATTGCTTATGTGGTTGCTATGCTTACGCTACCATACCAAAAACTCCCTATGGTGTGTTGCATCAGGACATTTGTCACAGGTGCTGGTGGCTGGACAATATCTCAGAGAGGTAGCCAGGAAGGAAGAACTGTTCCTGCAGGTGGTGCTAAAACAAAACAAACACACTATGTATAGTATATGAGTCCATTTTGTATTATAATTAAATGTGTTTGTATTGCATCCCCCCTACTAAGCTGTAAATTGTATGACATCAATGAATATATCTTGTCTACAGTTTGTATCTCTCCCCAGCACCAACAGTGCTCTGTATGCAATTAGGGGTGATTAATTTATCTTCATTTCCTTGGTTCTTGTATACAGATATGAAACCTTGAACAGTCCTAGGATTTTTTCTCTTTACACACATACCCCTTAACCTGCCCTTTTATGACTCTCCCAGGGCCCTCAAAGGCTTCCTTTGGTGTTGTTAATTTTAATTTGATTTTCCCTAGATAAAAAATGGGTGAGGGGGTTGAGGCAGGGCAGGAACCTAGGGCAGCTGAACTGTGGAGGAGGGAAATAGCAGCTGTGACTACAACAACCTCTTTTCACCCTGGGGCTACCTGTGAGAACACATAAACATGGGAAGAAGCAGAAATTTGGGCTGGCGTTTCTAAGGCTGGCCCATTCTAATGTTGCTTCCCAGCTGAATATCCAAGAACGAAAGAGAGAAATAGTATACACTCACCAGGTAAGACTTGTTTGTGGTAGAACATTTCGGGGGACTTTCCATGTGTCATTTTATGCTTTTTCATGTTGTGAGCCTTGCCAGTGATGTTCTGTGTGCCACACAGAACTTGGAGGTACCTGTGATTTGGGGCACTGAAAACATACTTGGGTCTGGTGGTGATGAATTGAGTAACCCAAGGCCAATAGCAGTTTCGTCTGAGACAATACTGTCTAAGCCTGTCTTGATTTGCTTGGGTGTATATTTGGTAGACATAGTAGGACCTTGGAAGAATGGAGAAGAGTGTTATTTTTTTCTGGGTCTATACTACCCCCAAGCACCATGGTCATTCATCCTAAAACTATATAAAGAAATAAACTAATTCTGACAAAGGCAAGTTATTTTTTTCCCTCTGGTTTGGTTACCCATTTTTTTGATTCAAAAGTAATTTCCTCGGGATCATTTTTTTTCTTTAAAATTAAAAAAAATACATTTTAAAGGCTTTTGTCTACTACCTCTGACATCTTTGCCCTTTTGCTTTGAGCTTTCTTCAAATTTCCTCTTCTTTAACAATTCCACAAGCTTAGAAAGCTTTCTTCCCTGACCCCTCCCCCTTAAACCTTTGCAAAGGTCCTCCCTTCCGGGCCCCCCCCCCCTTCTCCTTTCTTCCTCTAGTTTTCCCAGGTTGGGGGTTTCTGCAGTCAGATCAGCACCTCTGGACACTGACAGCTAGCTAATCATTGCCCATTTCATTGCTGATGGCCTGTTGGGGAACATTTTGTCACGCTGACATTGAGTCCTTTAGATGTTAGCTGGTTGATCTGGGAACTGAAGCTTAAATTAAAAACATATTTGGACAGAAATGAGAGCCAGGCTTCCCTTGGCCTGCAGTAAACTTCACTCAGTGGCACCCGTTGGGGGTGGGAGTTGGGCGGGGATTTGGGGAATGGGGGAAGAGCAGAAAGATCCAGGCAGGGTTTGCTGCTCCGATTGGTCAGACCTCCTTGGTTCTTGAGGACAACCATCCATTCCTGCTCTTTTTTTTTGTCCAAGGGCTTCCCTTTTGGCTTTCTTCCCCCTCTCTATATGGTTTTAGCTCATTTTTATTGTTCCCCCATCTTCTGTATATCAAAAAAAAAAAAAGGAAATTGACAGGGTGAGAATTAGGGGGAAGAAGGGAAGTTGAAACTGACATATGGACAGGTAAATCCTTGTTTTCAAAAAAGGATCCTTGAATTCAACAAAGGATCTCTATGTCAGGGATTCTTATCCTTCTTTTGTGCCTTTTTTTTTAGTCTGGGGAAGCCTATAGACTCCTCAGAATAATGTTTTAAAATTTTGTAAAATAAAATTCATAGAATTACAAAGGTAACCAACTATTTTAAAGCAGAGTTATCTATCATCTATCTATCTATCTATCTATCTATCTATCTATCTATCTATCTATCTATCTATCTATTCTATCTATCTATTCTATCTATCTATCTATTCTATCTACCTATCTATCTATAGCAAGTTCATTGACCCCAGGCTAAGCACCCCTGCTCTACACCTAATCCAGGGAAATCATCACGTCTTTCTTTGAGTGGCCCCTCCTACAAATTCCCTCCTTCCCAATGAGTAGATCTGATCTTGGCAGCCTGACAAGGAGTAAAAGGCAGACATGTTTCTTAATCTTATACTTCTCTATCTTCAGATCTATGAGATGCTTCATCACAATAATGTGATAAAAATCATTATCTTAAATAGGTCTGCATTCAATGGACATTTTCCTTTTTTAAATTAATCCTTCTCTGATTTGCACACATGTGATTATGATAGGAAGTTTGACTTTCAGCCTATAATTTAGATGAGCTCCCCCTAAACTTTATCTCTTCTAAGAAACTTTTCCCAGATGCCTTACCATATATGGTCTCTTTATCCCCTGAATTCCTATGCCATTTTGTCTTTACTTTCTACTCATTAGTCATTTAGCATATGCTGCTTTATGCAACTTAATTTGACTGGTTGTGTGACCTTGGGCAAATCATTGTACTTATTTGGGCCTCAATTTCCTCATTTTTAATATTAAGGGGGTGAACTAGATGACTCTGCTGTGACTTTTTATTGTAATTCTCAGTGATCCCCTTTAAGGGATCATCTTTATTTCTAAACCTACTAGATACCTGTGTCCACAATACCTAATCTAGATGCCTGAAGGCAGCCTAGTGTGGGGAAGGGGCACTGGCATAGTACTTCTTAGACCTGGATTTGTATTCAACGTTGCCACCAATCCATCTATTTGATCATGTAATAGTCACTTCATTTTTCCCATCTGTAAAATGAAGAGTGGAGACTACTTCAAAACTCTTCCCTCACAATGACCTTTGATGTGGGTAATGTAAGAATTATTATTTTAATTTTATAAATAAGAAGATTAAGATTCAAAGAATGTCCCTCCCCCCATAGTACCAGAACTTAAAGGTTCAAAGATAGGGTTCAAATCCAGGACTCCAAATTCCCAATTCCACTCATGACCTTGAAAGTCCTTTTAACCTCTAGCAGCAGTGGCCTCCCAATCTGGTCAGATATCAGATTTGGATGGAATTTAAGAAATCATTTAGTACAAACCCTCTTGATGACAGATGACGAGACTAAGACCCAGAGAGTGGAAGTGGCTGGTCCAAAGTCTCCCAGCTAATGAATAATAATGTTAGTAGAATTAAGATGAAATGTGATCTCTCTTTTTCAGTGCTTTTCTGAAACTGCCTATTTAAACTCTTCCTTTGAGTTCTTGTGTGTGGAGGAGAATGGTGGGAAATAATTTGGCTTTGCTTTCTCAATAGAATTAGAATAATTTTGAAAAACCTTACAGGATATACTAGTATGAATGTGCAGTTCTGAAGTTAATGGTTCTTATGCTCTGCTCTTTATAATCAGAGTAAACTACTTTGGGAATACTGGGGAGCTCTCTATTCTTTATTTCTCTTCAAGAAATAGTCCTTTCCCTGTTATAGCAATAGGCTTAAGGAATTTCATGTCTTTTCATTTAAACTTCAGATTTTAATTTTAAAACAAATTTTAATTTTGTGTATGCATGTATATGTAAATGTATACAATTACTTATGTTTATATCTATATGTATTGATATGTATATAATGTGTTTTTGACTATATTTATGTGCATACATTATATGTGTAGATATATATGTTATACACACAGTTTTATAGTTTATGATTATAACAAATATTTTTATATTAACTCATATTAACTTTATACTTATATTTTACATCTACTTGTCTCCCCTGTTAGAAATTAAGTTTCTTACAAGGCCAGATTGTTTTGTTCTTTGGCACATAGTAGGCATCAAATAAATATCTGTAGATCTATTGAATTAAAATGTAATTATCAATTGTGTTTATATATACTACTAAGAATAAAAATTCCCTCTTTTCCCTCTTCAGATTTCTCAGAATATGTAAGTCCATATGTGTATATACACACACACACATACACACATATAAATGCATATATATTGTGTAGGTATGTCTCTATATGTAGATATGTAAGTGTATAAGTGTGTATGTATACATATGTACATATGCACATATATCTCTACCATGGACTCTTAATAGGACTCTTAATCTACTCTCCCTTTGATATTGAGAGATGAGGTGATTTGGCTGGTCAGTCATTTGTTAGGAATTCTTGCTCAAGGTATATTTTCTTGATATCATAGTATTTCCTATTTTATATAAATTGTTCCTTGCTCTTGCCATTGCTTTAAAAAAAAAAGAAAGAAAAACTCCAATATGATATTTAAGTGAATTTTGCTGGCTAGAATTAAATAGGATGTGTTTTCATGGTGTGTAAAGGCTGATCCAGGAATCTCAGTAACAAGAAAGGGCAGTTGTGGCAAAATCTAGCTCCATATCATCACATGCATACACACACACACACACACACACCAACCCATGCACACCCTTTGCATAGCTATTTTTTCACTTATGTCCTTTATTAGATTGGAAGCTACTTAAGAGGAGAGATATCTATCTACCCATCTATCTACATAATCTCTCTGTCTCTGTCTTTCTGCCTCTGTCTTTCTGCCTCTCTCTGTCTCTCTCTGTCTCTGTCTGTCTGTCTGTCTGTCTCTCTCTCTATATATATGTATTATATGTAAATATATTTTATATATACATATATATTAATCCCTGTATCTTCCTCACACACAATAGGGTATATTATTAATGTTTGATTACTTGGATAGCCTCCAAGATACTTTTCATTCTCTTTAAAGGTCAACAAAGACCTCTTAAGTGATTAATCATAGCTTTTTCCCTGGCCTTGATCTTCAATGACCATTTCTGTTTAATTCTTGTGGTAATATAAACCTAGAAACCCAATAGGTGTCCATTAACTGGGAGATGGTTTAAGAAATTGTGATACATGAATGAAATAAAATACGATTGTGTTGCAACAATGAGTATAAGGAATTCAGACAAATATTATATGGTTTGTATCAACCAATATGAAGTGAAATAAATAGAACCAACAAACAGCATGCAATGACTCTCCCACCCCACCCCCCAAATCATCTGTATAGATAAGTCTCAAACCTATTGTTATATGGATATTATATAGACATAACTTATTTCAATAAACAATTATTAAGCACCCATTTTTCTAGACCCCAGGAATAGAAAAATCTCGAATGACGCTTAGTACAGTGTCTGGCACATTTTAGGAGTTTAATATATGTAAGAAAGAATGAGACTGAGAAAGAGGACTCTAAGTTTATCTCTTGGTACTCCCTGACATGAACCCTTGGCTGACTCCTTTGTAAATGCTTTCTATTTTTGCCCCTGCTGTACCTTGCAGTCAGTTCTCACCATCTGAAATACCTACCCTTCTTTCTCTATGACTAGGCAAATCATATCCTACTTTTCCCCATACTACAGTTAACATCTTCCTATCTCTGCAAAGCCTTTCTTGAACTTTCTTTCTGAATTCCTTTGGCATTTAGGATTATAGGATCAGATATTTTGAACTGTAAGAGACCTCAAGGCCCCTTAGTTGAACCCTCTCATTTTGTAGATGTAGAAATTGAGACCCAGAAAGTCTGAGTGACTTATAGGTCCACAGGACCATAAATTTTGATCAGAAAAGTCCCTTGGAAACCATCTGATCCAGATTTGTCATTTTACAAATAAGGAACTAAAGCCAAGTTGGGTAAGTACCTTGTGCAGGGACACACAGATAGTTGGTGTGTAAAACAGAATTTGAATCTCAGATGTCCTGACTGCCAGATATAGCATTCTATTCATTATAACTTGCTCAGTCATATGGGTAAGAGAGTAACAGAGTTATCCAGTTCCTCTGACTGAGAATCTAGAACCTTTCTATTCAACTACACTGCCTTTAATACTTACTGAGCACTCAAGGATAAGAAGCCTGACCTTTCTGAACCTGGTGTCCTCACATGTAAAATGGGTGCTGTTGTTTAGTCATTATCAGTTGTGTCGAATACTTCATGACCCCATTTAGGGTTTTCTTGGCAGAGATAAAGGAGTGGTTTGCCATTTCCTTTTCTAGATTATTTTACAGATGAAGAAACTGAGGTAAATAACATTAAGTGACTTGTTCAGGGTCACACAGCTAGTAAGTGTCTGAGGCCAGATTTGTACTCAGGTCTTCCTGATTCAAAGTCTGACTCTCTATCCATTACACCACTTAACAACTGCCTCAAAATGGATATAAAAAGTGCTATTCACCTCTTTGTGCTGTTGTGATGAACTTAAAGGGAAAGTAAGGGACATTTAGTTCATCCCCTTAATTTTACAGTTAAGGAATGAGCCCCAAAGGGATGTGACTTGCCTGAAGTCACACAGACTTGAGAAATGGAGACAGGATTAAAACACTGAACCTCTGACTCTAAATTCAGCACCTTTCTGAATGAGTTGAATGATCTCCTTGTTCCTTGGCTTCCTTCTCTGAAATAAGGGAACAGAATTGATCATGATTTTCCTCACAGGGGTTAGCTTTAGACTAGTAATACCTCAAGGGATGTGAGGAGAGATGATGAAATGCCTTAGCATTTGGACTCCACCCACTCAGTCAGTCCACTTATGTCTTTGCCCAGACTCACTGTTTCCCTCTGGCCTCTCACTCTCACTTAGGGCTTCCACCCCTAGTCTGGGATCAGATTTATTTATCAAAGACACCAGGCAGAATGATCTGGGAGTGGCTTTTAAAGCTACACCACCACAAATAGGATTTAGGACTAGAAGGGCTCTTAGAGAGCTTAGTATCTGACACTCTTATCTTATAGATGAGGAAAATAAGGGTCAGTAAGCAACAGAGTTGGGATTCAACCCCATAGAAGAGCTTAATAACAACTACTCACAGATCAAGGAGAATGGAGTTTCTTTCAATCAGTTTTGATCAATAAGCATTGATTAAGGGCACTATGCTAAACACCGAGGGCTATAAAGCCCAAAACAACTCTTCTGGGATTATTGTCCCATCAATATTTTTACCCACAGAGAAATATTCTTCTGGAAACCATCTTTTTTTAAGTTAAATTTGTTTGGCTTTTGTTAATGGGAATTCATATCTTCCAATCAATACCGAATACACACATGGGTATTTTAAACTAGGTATTTTTCTCTAGGAGAAGTGATAAAGGATTTGAGACAGTACACAGTAGAATGCCCCAACAGTGATATTTCTTTTTGTTTTGCTGCCCATGAAGAATAGAATGTTTAAAGAGCTTATCAAAGCTTAAAGGAATAGATAATGCTAGAGAGTTATTATTGCTGCTCAGGAGATCTCCAATGTCTCTTTGCCTAGGACAGCCTGATTCAAATCCTGATACATCTTTTTCTAAGTGTAGTATTACTTCTACAGCTTTGAAATTCTCAGGGGACTGAACTCCTAGAGATTGGACCCCCATTTTCTTTTCAGTTCCAGCCTCTAAAGAGGAGGGAGTGTTTGCTGAAGGATTCCTGTTTTTGTTTTGTTTGAAACAGCAGCACACAGGCCTGTCCAAGGTAGCTCAGTTCACTCTTCTGGGTCCCAGCAGACTTTGGGCGGGCTCTGGAAGCAACCCACTTGGCCAAGGCTGGGGGAATTCCTCTGATTACTCAGTGACCCAGCCAACACTGAGAGAAACAGTCGTGTCTTCTGCCCTGGGCACTTCAAGGACAATGAAAAAGGCCAGGGATCCCCTCTCAAGCAGAGCATGATCAAGGGCATGTCTTCATTAGATAGCCATGTTGCAGGACCACAGATACACATACACATATGTTACAACCCACTGCTCCCTAAAACACAGACATACAGACATAGAAGAGCATTGATGCTATTACAGATGACTAGCAGGTCAGTCTGTTTCCCCTTGGGCCTTTCACAGATTATAAACAAACCCATGTGCAAAGGCATGGTACACATGGATCACTTGATCCACCCTTCTGACGCAGCCACCCGCTTAGGTGGAGTGCAGCAGCTGTGGGGAGGCCACACATCAACACAGCTCCACAGCCCAAGATTCCCCACCAAGGGCTTCAGCAGAGGAGTGAAGATGTGTAGAATGGGGCTCACTCCACTGGACATGTGCCCAGGCATGGAGCTAGCAAAGCTTCCTTCTTAAGGCGAGGTATTTCCTAAGGGCCAGCAGAAGGATGATGGTTATATACAGGAGGAGCTTAAAAAACAAACTGTCTCTTTAGTACTGGCTGTCCCAGCTCCATAGTGTATTATCAAGACCAAAGCTTTCATAGTATACTAGAAGGGTCCTCAAAGCACATCCAATACCCTTATGTTATAAATAAAGAAACTGAGAGATACAGAAAGATGAGTGACTTAAGGTCACACACCTGGCCAGTGGCAGAGCTGGGATTTGCAGCTGACTTCAAATCCAGCAATTTTCCCAAATTGCCTCTCAATAAAAAAATGATTATGGTGACAATGACAATGACGATGGCGACAATGGTGACAATGACTGTGATGGTGGCGGTGGTGCTATATGATAGGAAAAGACTCTGGGACAGTCGCATGACAAAAGCAAAGGAAAAGAGTTTGGAGGTTCTGATGGAATCTCTGCAATATGAAGAGAAGCCAAAGAAGGCCTCTAGGACCTTTCCTAGTGAACTTAAGGCAGGGCATGGATAAGACTAGCATAGCAGAGTCAGACATGAATGGATTTTAATGTGTATCATTAGTAGGAATACTCACCTTACTTAGATCACAGATATTTTGGAATATTTATGTAATATTACTACTACTATCAATAAGAAAAATAATAATTTATAATAGCAATAGTGATGATAATGATTAATATTAATTGTGATTATTAATAATTATGATTGATCATAATTAAGAATGATGAGAATCCTAATAATGATGAAAGGTAGTGTGATATAGTGGGTGTTATACCTGCCTTTGATATCAGAAAGACCTGAGTTCAAGTACTGCCTTATACATGGTAGCTGGGGGACCATGCTTAAGTCCCTCAAACTTTCAGTATTCCAGTTAGCTTTCTAAGGTTTTATTATGAATAATAATAATAATAATAATATAAATAATAATAACATTAGTGATGATAGCATTCACATAGTGCTTTATGTTTTACAAAGCATTTTGTAAATATATCTTTTTGATACTTACAACTACCTCACAATAGTAGGTACTATTATCATCCCAATTTTATATAGGAGGAAACTGAGGCAGACAAAAGTTAAGTGAATAGCTCAGGGAGACACAAGTAATAAGGGTCTGAGATAGGATTTGAACTCAGGTCTTCATGACTGCAAGTCTAATAGTCTTACCAACTGCACCCCCTGCAGATGAGCTATAGAACTGCATTTGCAGAAGGAACTTCTGCACCATAAGTGCCCTACATGAACAAATTTCCTACATGGAGAAAATTACAGTCTTACTCCCCACCCCACCCTCAACAATATTATTATTTTGGGGTGTATTGTTTAATTGTCTAATCAATTAATTGTCTCTTTATCTTGGATGATTTAAAGCTGAAAGGCACCAAAAAATTATCTAAACCAACCCTATTAATAAAGTGACTGGGAGTGCTAAAAGTGAAATGACTTCTGAAAGTCATTTAGTCAACAATCAAATGAGTTGGGTTTTGAAAGCAATTTCTCTGAGTCTCAGACTATTGCTCTCCTATACTCCTCTGTTTTCTTCAACATAACTAGACTAGTAGAAAATATGTGCCCTCTGGGAACAGTTTTAAAGTTTGAGGGGAGAGGGGATGAATCTCAATGCAGAAAGTATGGGGTAGACTAGATCAATAAAGCATTCCTATCTACATGCTACCCATCCTTAGCTAGTAACAACCATCTGTTGAAGAGAGGAGGATTTAGGTTGCCTTATCATGGTCCAGAATCCTGATGTATATGTTTCTTTTAGAATATTTTGGCACCAAAGGGCAAAACAGGCAAACCTAAGTTCTTCTAACCACCCATGTCACTGAGATACTTCATTCCTATCTGGGAAATGTGATGAGGCAGGACACTATTGTTCCCATAGCTTAAGTGGCACAAATATTGCTACCCTTCCTTGAAACTCATTTTATTGTTCTGTTACTCCAATACTCCAAGAGATCTGTGATTTCCCCCAAATATGTATTCCTTCCATAAATGGAGTCAGTCAGTAAACATTCATTAAACACCTACTATGTGCCAAGTACTGTGATAAGAGTTGGAGACATAAAGGAAAAAAAAAGATAATCTGTTCTCTTACACACAAACAAGAAATAAAATATACAGGCAATGGGGTATAGAAATCCATTTTGCCCTACAAGAATGTAAAGGAGAAGGGGGTAAAGCAGGTTAAGGGGGGAAAGAAGAGAGGGCAGACTCAGGGAGGGGGTAAACTGGGGGTGGAGGTAGGGGAGAAAATTTGGAACTCAAAATCTTGTGGAAATGAATGTTGAAAATTAAAAATAAATAAATAAGAAATTCAAAATAAATAAATAAAGATAGTCTGTTCTCTCAGGGAGCTTCATCATCTAATAAGGGAAACAACATTCCATTCATTCCTGCCTATCCTGGGCAACTTTGATCTAGGTTCTCCTATACATTCATCACAGATGGTCTATAAGTATTCCTCACATCTTTTTTAAAAATTAATTAATTTAGTTTTAGTTTTCAACATTCATTTCCCCAAGATTTTGAGTTCCAGATTTTCTCCTCATCTCTCCCCTCCCCCTCTCCCTCCCCCTGAGATGTCATACATTATGATTAACCCACCCCCCGTTTGCCCTCCCTTCTATCATCCCACCCCCTCTTCTCTCCTTCTCCCTTACTTTCTTGTAGGACAAGATAGATTTCTATACTCCATTTCTTATATAGCTTATTTCCCAGTTGCATGTAAAAACAATTTTTACCTTTAAACTTTGAACTTTAAATTTTGAGTTCCAAATTCTGTCACTTCTCCCCTTCCCACCCACCCTCATTGAGAAGGCAACCAATTCAATATAGGTTATACATGTGTAGTTATGTAAAACACTTCCATAATAGTCCAGTTGTGAAAAACTAACTATATTTCCCTACATCCTATCCTATCACCCACTTATTACTATTTTCTCCTTTGACCCAGTCCTTTTTCAAGTGTTTGCTTTTGACTACTCCTCCCCCAATCTGCCCTCCCTTCTATGATAACCCCCCCCCATCCCCTTCCCTCTTACTTTCCTGTAGGGTAAGATACCCAGTTGAATTTATATGCTTTTGCCCTCCTTAAGCCAAATTCGATGAGAGTAAGGTTCACTCATTCCCTCTCACCTCTCCCTCTTCCCCTCCATTGTGAAACCTTTTTTCTTGCCTCTTTTATATGAGAAAATTTACCCTATTTTATCTCTCCCTTTCTTCTCCCCATATGTGCCTTTTACCCCTTAATTTTATTTTTTAAATATCATACCTTCATATTCAACTCACCCTGTGCCATCTATCTATCTATCTATCTATCTATCTATCTATCTATCTATCTATCTATCTATCTATCTA
>NW_027187460.1:33048457-33054703 GCF_028583685.1 Petaurus breviceps papuanus
ATCTATCTATCTATCTATCTATCTATCTATCTATCTATCTATCTATCATCTATCTTCCCTTCAACTACCCTTATACTGAAAAAGGTCTCATGAGTTAAAAATATTAACTTTCCATGTAGGAATGTAAACAATTTAACTTTAATAAGTCTCTTATGATTTCTCTTTCCTGTTTACCTTTCTATACTTCTCTTCATTCTTGTATTTTAAAGTCAAATTTTCTATTCAGCTCTGGTCTTTTCATCAAGAATGCTTGAGAGTTCTCTATTTCACTGAATGTTCATATTTTCCCCCGAAAAACTCATTTTTGCTGAGTAGGAGTTTCTTGGTTTTAATCCTAGTTCCTCTGACCTCTGGAATCCAAGTACTTCAATCCCTTAATGTAGAAGCTGCTAGATTTTGTGTCATCCTGATTGTGTTTCCAAATACTTGAATTGTTTTTTTCTAGTTGCTTGCAATATTTTCTTCTTGACCTGGGTTCAGATTGTCTTGACATTACAAGTCTACTAAAAAACACCCAAACTCTGCTATTCCTCATTCTCTCTGTCAATGACTCATCTTGTTTTTCAAACATGTATTTCTTATAAAGAACCCTTTATACAAAATTTCCTGTTGAATTCTTTATTTATAATGTGTTACAGCCTCCCCATGCCCACATGTACCTTTACATTGCCCACTGAGTAATCTTCATCCTCAGTTCTTAAGAGGCTATAGGCTTCCATGAATCACAGTCATGCAACATCATCTTATGAACCCTGAGGTTAAAGCAATATAAAGAAACTTCTTTAAATATGACAAAAGTCAATATTTATTATCAAGAAATGAAATTATTTAGAGTGGTGAAGCTTTAGACTTTTCCCTAGTAGAATGGGATTAAATCAAAGGTATTCATACTCTTTATTAAAATTTTAAGTAGTGGGGGATGGAGTAAAGATGGCTGAGTAGAAACAGAACTTCTGTGCAGCTCCTCCAATACATGCAAAAAAAATGACTCTAAGATACTTTAAAGCTACAGAACTGACCAACTGACAGAAACAAATCTCCCACTGAAGGAACCCTGGCAGGCTGACAGAAAGGGTCCATCACAGTGAGCTGGGAGCCAGGAGCAGTCCCAACTGAACCATGGTTTTAGCCCCAGGGCAGCCCCAACCAGAGGCAACTGGAACTGACTTCATTAGAGTAAATCACCAGCAGCTGTAGTAGTTTACAGACTTCTCAATCCACAAATGTCAAAGACAAAGTAAAAGGTCAAGGTGGAATGTTTTTGGAACAGGGAGAGTATGGTCCAGCTGCTACCCATAGAGCAAGAAGCAGTGGAAGTGTGGTGGCTGCAGCTGCTGCTGTGTGGCTGCTTCTGGAGCTCCTGGACTGAAGATTGTAGGGGGACCAGGCAACCATTCAGAGGGCAATTGCTCTTGCTTTGACCTGCTTGGATCTGGATCGCTGTCTCAGGTGGTGATCTTGGGGTGTGTGACCAGTGAGCCAGAGCGTGTGGGGGCTGTAAAGAGGGCACCCATCTAATAGATCCAGAACCTGTAAAAACCCCAGGGATTTGGAACATACCTCTCTCCATTCTGGAAGTAGAGTTCTACCTTGTCAAAGAGCTCAAAAGTCAAGTAATTGGTTGCCAGTATGAGCAAGCAATGGAAGCACAGATGAAAGAATCCATTTTTGGGACTAAAAGGATTAAGGTATGGAGCAGAAGGAAGGCAGCAAAGTCAGAACTCCTGCATCAAAAGATTCCAAGAAAATGAACTGGTTATAGGCCATAGAGGAGCTCAAGAAGGATTTTGAAAATCAAGTAAGAGGGGCGGCTAAGTGGCACAGTGAATAAAGCACTGGCCCTGGAGTCAGGAGGACTTGAGTTCAAATCCGGTCTCAGATACAACACAAAAGCTAGCCATGTGACCTTGGGCAAGTCATATAACCCCAATTGCCCTCCAAAAAGCAAAAAAAAAATCAAGTAAGAGAATTGGAGGAAAAATTGGGAAGAGAAATGAAAATGATGCAAGAAAATCATGAAAAGCAAGTCAACAGCCTGCTAAAGGAGATCTAAAAATACACTGAAGAAAATAACACCTTAAAAAATAGACTAGCTCATAGGGGAAAAGAGGCCTAAAAAGCCAATGAGGAGAAAATGCTTTAAAAAGCTGAATTTGTCAGATGGAAAAAGAATTTCAAAAACTCAATGAAGAGAATAACTCCTTCAAAATTCGATTGGAGCAAATGGAAGCTAATGCCTTTATGAGAAATAAAGATACTATAAAACAGATCCAAACAAATAAAAAATAGAAGGCAATGTGAAATATCTCATTGGAAAAAACCACTGACCCAGGGGTGGCCAGGTAGCGCAGTGAGTAAGAGCACCGGCCCCAGAGTCGGGATGACCTGGGATTGAATCCGGGCTCAGATACTTAGCACCACACCCAGAAATAACTGGCCATGTAACCTTGAGCAAGTTACTTAACCCCAATTGCTTTAAAAAACAACAACACTGACCTGGAAAATAGATCCAGGAGAGATAATTTAAAAATTATTGGTTTACCTTAAAGCCGTGATCAAAAAAAGAGTCTAGACACCATCTTCCAAGAAATTATCAAGCAAAATTGCCCTGATATTCTAGAACCAGAAGGCAAAATAGAAATTGAAAGAAAAGAAAACTCCTAGGAATATTATAGCCAAGTTCCAGAGTTCCCAGGTCAAGGAGAAAATACTGCAAGCAATCAGGAAGAAACAATTTGAGTATTGTGGAAACACAATCAGGATAACACAAGACCTAGCAGCTTCTACAATAAGGGACTGAAGGGCTTGGAATATGATATTCTGGAGGTCAAAGGAGCTAGGACTAAAACCAAGAATCACCTACCCAACAGAATTGAGTATAATGCTACAGCAAAAAATATGGTAATTCAATAGAAATAGAGGACTTCCAATCATTCTTGATGAAAAAACCTGAGCTGAACATAAAATTTGACTTTCAAATGCAAGAAGCAAGAGAAGCATAAGAAGGTAAACAGGAAAAAGAAAACATAAGGAACCTATTAAAGGTGAACTATTTACATTCCTCAATGGAAAAATGATAGTTTTAACTCATAAGACTTTTCTCAGTATGAGGATTGCTAAAGGGAATACATATGTATATATGTATTTATAGGAGGAAGTATGTGTATATAAAATTTCATGAGAGTATGTACATGTATACATAGACAGAGGGCACAGGATGAGTGGAATATGAATGGATGGTATCTAAAAAATAAAATTAAGAGGTTTTAGAGGAATTTATTGGGAGAAAAAGAAAGGGAGCAATAGATTAGGGTAAATTATCTCATATAAAAGAGACAAGAGAAAACTGTTACAATGGAGGAGAAGAACAGACAGGTGAAAGGGAATGGAACAACCTGATTCTCATTGAATTTGGCCTAAGGAGGGAATAACATACACACTCAATTGTGTATCTTACACTACAGGAAAATAGGGGGGTATGAGATAAGAGGGGGAAGGATGGAAGAGAAGGAAGGTTGGGGGAGAGGGTAGTTAGAAGCAAACATTTTTGAAAAGGGATAGAGTCAAGGGAGAAAATAGAAAAAGTGGGGGGCAGGATAGGATTGAGGGAAATATAGTAAGTCTTTCACAAAACTACTATGGGAATGTTTTCAGTAACTATGCATGTACCACCTATATTGAATTGCTTACCTTCCCAGGGAGGAGGGAAAAGAATCTTGGCCTCAAAGTTTTAAAAACAAATTTAAAAAAATTTTATATGCATATAAAGGAAATAAGATTTACAGGTACAAGGGTATAGAAACCCATCTTGCCCTATTAGAAAGTTAGGGCTCTGAAGGAGGAGGATATAAGAGACAACAGATTGGGGAAAGGGTTACTCAGTAGGCTTGCTATTTTGGGTAGGGGAAAGACAGGAAGAGAAAAAATTGTAACTCAAAATTTTGTGGAAACGAAGGTTGAAAACTAAAAGTAAATAAATTTTTAAAAAAATTAAGTACTTTTAGAAGGGCTAACTACAAGGACACAAGACAACAAAATTAAATGTATGAACTTTGGCAAAGAAGAGATAATCGCTATTTGATGATGTCACAATAGAACTAGTAGAGAATCCCAGAGTAAAAGCAAAGAAATCATTTGAATTTTAAAAAGCTTTAGTAAAATACACAAAAATAATCATCATTTCTATGTAATGCTACTAAAAACTAGGAAGAAATAAAAACAATGTCATTCAAAAAAGCTATGAAATGAGTAAGCTATCTAGGAGTTAGCTTATTAAGACTCACATGGAATTGATAGAAATAAAACTATAATTACTCTTTATAGAAAGAGAGGAAGTTAAACAAATGGACAGATGCCCATTGCTCATGGTTATACTGTACCAAATAATAAAAATGACAATACTAAGTTAATTTAAAAATTTAGTATGGTGTCAATCCAGATCCCCAAGGGATAGTTCATAGAACTAGACTGACAAAAATGAAATTAATTTGTAAGAACAAAAGATCTCAAATGTCAGTGGCCATCTAATCCAATCCATACAGGAAAAGAAGCCTAATAATCACGTACTCCTCAAGTGGTCATCCACCTTCTGCTTGAGAGTCTTTAAGGAGGAGGAATGCACTGTCTATTCTGCTTTTTGAAAGGAAGGAAATAAGCATCTACTTAGTATCAACTCTACTCTAGATGCTGTGCTAAGCCCTTTACAAATATTATCTCATTTGGTCAGTCCAACAACCCTGTGAGGTAGCTATTATTACCTTCTCTTTAAAGATGGGAAAACTGAGGAAGACATGTTAAGTGACTTGCCCAGGATCACACAGTTAGTGTCTGAGGTCAAACTTGAACTCAGGTCTTTCTGTCTCCAAGTTCAGTGCTCTATTCACTATGCCACCTAGCTGCCTCTATATAAGCTAGAATTGGATTTAAACTGGATAATCATTTCAAATTGTAAAGAAGTCTTTTCTGACATCAAGTCCAATTTTATTTCTCTGCAACCCCTTGGGGTTGAACAAAACAAATTGGATGCCTCCCCCAAATCACAGCCCGTCAGATACTTACATCAGCAACTCCCTGAGTCTTTTCTTCTCCAGAATAAATATCTGAAGTTTTTTTTTTCTTTTTTTTTCCCTGTCCAACCTCATATGCCATGGCCTCAAGGCAATTTGCCATCCTGGCTGCTGCTATTATTGCTGAGACACTGTCAGTGACATTTGGATCTTGGAAATTGGGAGAGGCATCAACCAGATTGGAGAGGACAGATTTCCAGATTTTTCAAAGGGGGGAGGAAGGGAGAGAGAAAGAAGAAAGAAAGAGAGAGAGAGAAAAGGCAAGGAAAAAAGGAGAAAATGTTAGAGACCAGTTTAATAACTGTTGACTCAATATGAATCAGCAATGTGATGTGAAAGAAAAAAAAAATGTGATCCTGTGCTTCATTAAGAGAGGCAAAGCTTCCTGGAATAAGGATAAGATTCTCTTTGCACTCTGCCATCACCAGACCTCATCTGGAATACTGTGTTTAGTTCTGAGAGTCAGTTTGAGTAAGATATTGATAAATTGGGCAGTATCCAGAGTAGGGTGACTAGGACAGTGAAAGGCCTTGAATCATGTCATATTGGAAGCAGATAAAAGAACCAGAACTGTTTATAATGGAGAAGAGAAGACATGGGGCAGAGAGTATATTATATGTATTTCAAGTATTTGGAGGGCATTCAAGGGAAGGAAGATTTGATCCCAGAGGAGCACTGGATAGAAATTTCAAACAAACAAATTTACGCTTGATAGAAAGGGGGGAAAAAACCTTGCTAGTAATTAGAAGTGTCCAAAAGAAGAATTAAGAGGTGGAAAAATACTCTTCTTTAGAAATCTTCGAGCAGAGACTGGATAAGCACTCAGCAGGTATATTATTTGTATAGATTGCTTTTGCATATGCGTTGGACTAGATGGCTAATGAGGTCCCTCCACATCTAAATTCTGTGATATATCTGATATAGGAAAACAAAAGCCATTCCCCAATAGATAAATAGTCAAAGGAAATAAATGCTTTTTTTAAAAAAAAGAATTATAAATAGCCATATGAAAGTGTGTTTCAATCATTAACAGTAAAAGAGATGTAGTATAAAGCAATTCTGAGGTTTGAGATTTCATTTTGCCTCAAGGAAATTGCCAAAGAAGACAATGTGCACAAGGACCAAGACTATGTGACCTGTCCACTTATAGTTCAGTAGAAGAAGTAACATTTTCAGTACA
>NW_027187460.1:33054713-33072308 GCF_028583685.1 Petaurus breviceps papuanus
GACCTGTCCACTTATAGTTCAGTAGAAGAAGTAACATTTTCAGTACAGTGGTAGACGTTAGGGTTAGAATGCAAAGAATTAAAAAGTAGACAGAAAAATGGGGGCAGAAAATGTACACTACTCTTTCAAGCAGTTTATTGGGAAAGGGAAGGTGAGAGAGGATAACAACTTAAAGGAAAGGAGTAGGGGTTTTTCAAGGGAGGAGGCTTTAAAATCATAGAATGATGGAAATTTAGAGTTGGAAGAGACTTAAAGATCATGTTATATAACTCCTACAGTCAAAATGCTTTCCTTATAGCAAATACTCCTTACAAGTGTTGACTCAGCCTCCGCTTAAAAAAAAAATTCAGTAATAAGAAATTCAAACAATTATTTAACAACACAAAAAATGTTGGAAATAGAGAGAAGAAGAAAGTGACTATAGATTCAGGAGAGGGAGAAGAGAAGTGATTTTTAAATCTTTTTTTCCCTGAACTTTACAAGCACCAAAAAAAGAGGAAATATTTCCACATACAAATTAGAACACAAAAAGATAATTATATGTGAAACTGTAGATCTCTATTACATAGGGTTTTAAAAAGGGGGGGGGGAAAGGGAGGGGGGAGCAACCAAAATGTAAAAGCAGGGACTTGCCTGAGCTTTCCCCCAAACCCTCCCAAATACCTGTGCAAAATGACTTTCAACAAATTTTAGAGCATCAGAACCCACAAAAAGACAGAGTGAAACAAATTGTCAGCCCAAGACAACCTTCCAGGTTGTTAGGAAAGGACTGTTACACCAGGTTGAGAGAGGATCACAGTACAGCCACACCAACACAGAACTAGCCCCAGCAAAGCAGTAGAAGGCCTGAGGGGACTGAGTCACTGGGAGCAGTTGTGGTTTCCAAAGTTATCAGTCTACAGATGCCAAAGACAACTTAGAAGGTCGATAGGAAAGGTCTGTTGGACCTGGGTGAGAGAAGAGCACAGTCTAGTGTAGGCCTTACCAGCATAACCCCAGCCCTAGTAAATCAGGAGCAGGCCCTTTTTGGAACTCAAAGTTTTAAAAATGAATGTTAAAAGTGTATTTACATGTAACTTGGGAAAAATAAAATACCAAATGAAAATTAAAAAAACAAAAACAAATAATTCAATGTGCTACTTTCAAAGCTGTCTTGTTTATCAATTTTTCTGTCAAAACTTTCTTTTCTGTGCATTTTAAAAATGCCTCAGTGACTGAATGTATTGCTGAGGCAATATTCACAGCAAGAATGGCAACTATGAATATGCCAGTGTAGTTTTGAATTAAAAAATATAATAGACTTTCCATATAGAAGACAGAAGCAAAACATTTATTAAGATACCAGAAAGTCAAATCCTAACACCAGAAAACTGAATCCATCATAGCAACAAACAAGTTCATATACCATAACACAGCAGAGGGCAACACCATCCTAAAGCCTTCCCACAAACAAATACTTACAAGCCTACCTCTCTCCTTTCCTGAGTCCTCTCTCTCCCGTTGTACTGACTGTTCTGACTTCCAGTTTCCTCTCAGCTCTGCTCCACCCATTCAGCATTCTTGTCACATCCCAGGCTGCATGTGATCACATTCAGCTTATTAAAGGGCTGGAAAGATCTTCAAATACCCTTAAGTCTACTAAGGGACAGGGCAGATCTTCAAATTCCCATTGCCATTACACTGAGAGAGAGCAATAATGAGGTAACATAGTCCCAGAGTTGTTGGAAAGGGATGGGTTCAAGATTGCCTTTGTAGAGAAATAGATTTCACAAGAAATAAAAATGCCACTTCCTCAGAGATAAGCGAGAAGGAAGAAAGCAAGGGTAATAACGGAGAAATTTTGAGCTGAGCAGAAGGAAACTGAAGGAACACAGGTCTTATTCAATAAAGCAGGAATCTGGATAAATTGTATAAGGTGAGAGGTTGGAAGTCACAAAGAGAATGGAAGACATGAAGTAAAAGCTGTTGAAGATATAAGGGATAATAAAAAGGTAAGTAAAATTATTTTTGAAGAGAAAGTGAGATTAGTTTGCTCAAAAAAAAGAATGTCACATGATAATTTTATTATATATTTAAAAGGAATAGCAAGTTGTACGTAATAGATTTGTAGTTTCATGTTTATGTTGTGGAAAAGCATGGTTTATTTCTTAAATTCCAAATGAAATAAATAAATAACATTTCAGGGTTGTGAAGATGAAATGAGATCATTGTAAAGCACTTGGCACAGTGCTTGATACATAGTGAGAGCTATATGAATTTTATATACACTCATAAATATACATGTCCACACATGTATATATACACATGTATATGTATATGTGTAGATACCACCAGATCTTTCCAGTGACCCAGACTTACAAACTTCGTGTTTTCCTGAACTTCTCGCTCTTAGTCAACATTTCCAATTAGATTACTAAATCATGACATTTTCATGGATTTTTTATAATATTTTTATACTTTACAATATTTACCATATGCTATCACATCTACTCACACTGATGCCACTTGCCTCAGACCCACCTTATCTCCCACCTGGGAACTGCTGTCAATATCTCATTAGTGTCCCTGCCTCATGACTCTGTCTACTCCAGTTTATCCTCCACAAGTCCCCAAAGTGGTTTTTCCTAAAGCACAAGTCTCATTATGACACAATTCTTTCAGTCAGTCAATTCTAGTAGTTCCCTATTTACACTGAGATATTTTTACAAACTCTTCTGCTTGATATTCAAAATTCTTTACAAACTAGACTTCAATGCCTCTGGAAGAAAGAGTGAGACTGACAACTTTGCACAACTCTATCACCCTGTGATGTCATTGATCCTCTTCAAAAGTTAAAGACAAGCAATAACTATACTACTACTAAATTATTGAGACATTGTTAGCATAATCAAATAATAATAATGACGTCATAGGACCCTCAGAAACCCCCTCCCAACCTTGAACTGTCTCAGGTAGCCAATTTCCTGGTATTTGCATGGGGCAACCAGCCCTTCCCAGTTGGCTGTTATTGTCTGTAGCTGGCCCTACCCTAGGGCACCACTTCTAAATTCCATGGAGACACCTCCTCTGTTTCCACAGTTTTCTGTATAAAAGATCCATCTTGCCTCCATTAAAGTGCTCAGATTCATGCAGACTTTGGCCAGTGGCAGATTCAGTCTGGCTTGCTTGTTATACAAGTGTCACAATAAAGTGAATTCTTAAAATGTTGCCCACCCTGACATGTGTTATAATAAACCTCATCTTCAGCTGTAAAAGGGCTTGCGTTGAATTAATTCAAAGCAGGAGCTGAGTCACTTGCCTTCAGATTTTAGTGACCCATCAATGTTAAACCTTATCATTTTGGTCTGACCAAGAATCAAACCTGGACCTGAGGAGGTGAGAGCACTGAACCCTAGGGTGGGGCCAGGTACAGACAATGAGTGCCACAATGAGAGAACAGTTAATGAACTGGGAAGGGCTGTTGCCTTTCTGCAGTCTGCATTCTCAGAAAGGAGTGCACTAATGTGTATGATCTGGAGCCAATGCCTCTCACAAGCTACTACCTCTAGGATCTCGACATGTTTACAATAGTTCCCTGATTCCCTCCTGCCATTCATAGTCAATAAACATTAAGATCCTACTAAGTGTGAGAAATGAATGTTTCTTTCTTGTATTTAATAACTAATTATTATATTAACAACAAGGATTTTCCCCTTTTCTACTTCCTCATCCATAAGTCAACCAGTGTGGGAAATCTCTTTTAAAGATTTACCCTGGTCCAGATGTGATCAGATAGTAAAAGGAATTCTGAGTTTGGGCTAATGAGTGCATACCTGCTTATTATGTTTGCCCAAACAAATCTGCGAAGTGTTGATTCTCCCTTGTCAGTCAGGTAATATAGAAACTGATGTCTCTTTGACCAAGATTTAGGTGATCCAAGTTGCAGTACCACAAGACCCTCATTGTAATATAGCCCAGCATCTCATTGTAATATTTATTTTCTCATTAATTGTTAACTAATCAAAGTTGATTGCCACCCCTCAGAAACACCTATTCTTTGAAGGGAATATAGACTGTGAACCTACCACATGAGGGGTCTTTGGACTAAGAGAGATGGACAAATGACCATTCTTTTATTAATCAACATGCTGGCCTTATTAACAAAATGATTAAATTACCCAGAAACTATGTGTCTTGGTAATTTTTTAATTATCACATATAGTATAGTCACTATATTAAATTCTGAGTATACAGAGAAAGTCAAAAAACCATCTGACCTCAAGGAGCTTACAGTCTGATTGGGGAAATAACAAACTAACAATTATGAACAAAAATAGACTAACAGCACATCTCAGTTATTACTGAGGGCATCAATTTCCCAAACACCCAAGGACAGAGAATATCTTAGTACCAAGTGCATAACGGTTCTGACTTTCAGGATGACGGATAAACTCAAACAAAAAATCAGCTGAGGAAAGAATCACAGACAAGGCAGGAGTCAGCTTCTTCAAGTCAGGAAGTCCTTAATATACATTCTAGTGTCAAATCATACAAAGTTTATTTACATCTTGTAATAAATTTTCCTCTAAAAAACAAAAAGTGGTTGGTAGGGCAAAGATCAAATCAAAAGCATGACTACTCTGTTTTTGTTAAATATACCTCTGATTTATCTAATTACTTTCAGTTGAACAAGCAGATAATGAGAATGCATTGGGAGTTAGGACATGGGCAAGACTTCTATTAATGTGGCATGTACCTGAAAGCTTATCCCACTTAGTTTCTCAACTATGACAATTGGGTTGTGCTGATAGTAGCAACACTGTAGGCATGACTTCAAGGGCACTTGAAGAAAACTCTTTAATTCTTGGCTACTACCTATGATTTGCCAACCAGGGGTTTCTTTATTATCAGCTGAGAAGAATTTGAATCAGTGATATGGATTTTTATAAATCTAGTGGGACATAAATTTTTCCATGGTAAAGTCTTCTGAGATCAGATTTTTGACTCGTTCCAATATTAGGAACAATCAATGAAACTTTACTCTAAGAGGTAAGGTCAAAATGGAGGCTTTATAATCCACCCCCTCAGCCCTATCTCATACTCCCAAGGACTGTATTTTTTACCTTTCTTGCATCTTACAGTTGCTAATTACTTCCTAGACTTCTCTGCTAGGTTTCTAACCACAGTGTCATCATCACTCCTTACCCTTACTCACATAGCCAGTCAGTTAGGAAATCATGTTATTTCTATATCTGTAACAGTAATCAATGTATATAGCCACCACCCTAGGTCAGGTCCTCATAATATCTCCCCTGGACTTCTTCAATAGCCTCTCATTTTGTCTTCCTGTCTCAGACCTCTCCAAAATTCAGGCACCAAAGTTATTTTCCTAAAATGAAGGTCTTATCACGTCACATCCTGTCTACTCTACAAACTAGTGATTCCTTATTGCTGATAGATGATGGATAGATAGATTGATCGATTGATCAATAGATAGATAGATACATACATACTTAAATGGATGAGAAAAATAGATACAACGTTCATTAAGCACTGTGTATTGGGCATTGTGCTAGACACTGGGGATGCAAAAACAAAATGGTTCCTACTCTCAAGGATCTTATATTCATATGAGGAAAGAAAAAAATAAAGGAAATTTGAAAAGGGGGTAGAAGAGAAGGAAAAACACTTGTATAAGGGCAAAGCAGCTGGGAGTGGGAGATGGACTAGATTGTAAAAGGAGTTGAGAATAAAGGGAGAGGAAACAAGCATTTATTTACCTGCAATATGCCAAGGCAGCTAGGTGGAATAGTGTATAGAGTACTGGGCCTGGAGTCAGGAAGACTCATTTTCCTGAGTTCAAATCTGGCCTGACACTTACTAGCTGTGTGACCCTTGAGAAGTCACTTAACCCTATTTGCCTCAGTTTCCTCCTTTGTAAAATTAGCTAGAGAAGGAAATGGCAAACCGCTCCAGTTTCTTTGCCAAAAAAAATCCAGAAAGAAAGAAAAAATATGTGTTGATTAGCTAATTACTTGGTTGAGTGAAGGGCCTTGAGATTATGTCTCATGGGGATTAGTTGAAGGAATTAAAGATGCTTCCACAAAGAAGAGAAGACATAGAAAATAATCTGTCTTCAGGTAACTTTAGGAAGCTAAGTGGCACAGTGGATAGATGAATGGAATGAGAATTAGGAAGACCAGAGTTCAAATCCAGACACATACACTTAGTTAACCAGATGACCCTAGGTAAATTATTTGATTTCGGTTTTCTTCAGTTTCCTTATCTGTAAAATGAGGATGATGATAACACCTGCCTCCCAGGGTTATTGTGAGGACAGAATAAGATACTATTTTGCAAAACCATTTGCAAGTTTTAAAGTACTACTGTAATGCTATTGTTATTGCCATCCTCATCATCACTATCAAAAGAGATTAAACTTCTGCATGACTACTCATGCCTGTAAAACAGAGCTATTAGCAAAAGGTAGAAGGCACAAAGAGGCAGATATAGGCTTGATATCAGTAAAAACTCCCCAAATTTAGACATCTTCTATGCTTAGTATGGTGACTGGTTCATTTTTGGTTGTTGCTTAGTCATTTCAGTCATGTCCAACGCTTTGTGACGCCATTTTGGGGATTTTCTTGGCGAAGATACTAGAGTGGTTTGTCATTTCCTACTTCGGTTCATTTTACAGAGGAGGAGACTTAGGCCAACAGGATTAAGTGATTTTCCCAGGGTCACACAGCTAGCAAGTATCTGAGGCTGTATCTGACCTCATGAAATGGGTCTTCTTGATTCCAAACCTTGTGCTCCACTTTTTCATCCTGTTGCCCTTAGCTAGCTGGAAGGCACGTAGTAAGCACTTAATAAATGTTTCTTAACATCATTAAAAAAAACATATGAGAATAACCCAAAGGAAGAAAATTTCCCCTCATTGGAGGCTGGTTCATCACCTCTCTGGAAGTGAATGATAAGAGTTTTTATGTTTCAGGTATGAGTGTGAGGAATTGACCTCTGAGGTTCCTTCTGTCTCAGATTTTCTGAATCTATAATGGGACCTAATAGATAAAATAGGGGACCAAGAATTGCCACTACTGTGATCATGCCATATTCTAAATCTCGAATGTGTAAAATCTAAAGTAACCCAGAGAAGGAAGACCCCCACTAGCTGTTCCTCTTACAGGGTGGACGGTTTGCTTCCCTCTCGATTTTCATACTCCAAATTCGGCCCCAATCTACAAATTTCAGAATTAGGAAAATGACAATGAAATAATAAAGTTATTATTGTGGCCATTGTATACATATCATCCTTATTCATTTTGCATATGATAACTGTTATGAAAAGAAAAATAAAGCTCACCTTTCATCTAGGAGCATAAAATGAAAAAAAAAAAGGCAAACCCTAAAAGAAGGTTGGGATTCTAATAAATAGCTTTGAATTCAATTCAACTCAATAAATATATTTTGGATCCCTAGAATTAGCTCAGCAAGTCTAAAAATACTTGCTCTGAGTTGGATATTAATGTTTGAGAGAAAGAGATCATGGTATATGTTGTAGAAAGAAAATTGGATTTAAGAGTCAAAAGACCTAGGTTCTGTTCCTAGCACTTTCAGTTTCTAGTTATGTGTGCCTAGACAAATCACTTATCCTCTCTTGTTCTCAGATTTTTCATCATCAACAGCAAAAATATATTCTTATAAGACCAATAATACAGAATTACAGCAAGCTATTATTAAAAACAATATTGTCCTTTCTTTCTATACATTACCCATCCTTGTATTGAACTTGAAACCAGGCAATGTAGGTTTTAGTAGAACTGAATTTCACAAATGTTTATTTTGTATGAGGAACCATGCTAGGTTTTATATATATATATATACATATATATATATTTTTTTTTTTTTAAGCAATCAGGGTTAGGTAACTTGCTCAAGGTAGTTATTTCTGGGTGTGGTGCTGAGTGTCCGAGCCCGGGATTCAATCTCCAGGTCGTCCCAACACTGGAGCTGGTACGCCTACTCGCTGAGCCACCTGTCTGCCCCAAAATAAATGTGTTTTTTTTAAAGAGATACCCACTCTCAAACTTCATGGGATGTGCCTTAGGCAGGAGCCAATAGACTAACAGTTATACCCATGTTATTTCTTTTTTTTTTTTTTTAAGCAATCAGGGTTAAGTAACTTGCTCAAGGTTACACGGCCAGTTATTTCTGGGTGTCTGAGCCCGGGATTCGATCTCCAGGTCGTCCCAACACTGGAGTCAGTACTCTTACTCGCTGAGCCACCTGGCCACCCCCATGCTAGGTTTTGAGAAACCAAAGAGCTATGTCCTCTTTCAGAAGGGAAAACAAGTATTTACGTGTATAAATTCAGAATACGTACAAAACAAGTATTTGAGGTAGAAGGGGAATCAAGGGACACCTTTTATGGGATATAACACAAGCTAGCCCTGAAAGGTAGCTAGGGATTCTACTAGGCAGAGGTGAGGATGAAGAGCATTTCAGACACAAAGCCAGAACATGTGGTGCCTTTTAAAGGCACTTACGATATAAAGATGTAAAATTTTGCATTTTAATTATGTGTATACTTCTCTTATCTACCCTACAATAAAGTGTAACCCTTTTAGTCAGGACTGTCTCTTAGTCATTTTTTAAATTAAAATTCAGCCAATATTCTTTTTAATGTTTTTAATGATTTATTTATTTTAAAATGTCTTTTTAAATTGAGTTCTGATTTTTTTCCCTCCCTTTCCTTCCCATTGAGGAGGAAATATATCAATTATACATGTGAAATCATGTAGACCATATTTCCACATTAGCCATGTTGCACAAAAAGAAAATGAAAAAGCTGATGCTTTGATCTGTGTTCAGACACCATCAGTTCTTTCTTTGGAGGTGGGTAGCATTTTTCATCATGAGTCCTTTGGAATTGTCTTGGATCATTTTATTGCTGGGAATAACTAAGTCATAAACAGTTGATTATGGTGCACTACTGCTATTACTTTGTACGATGTCCTGGTTCTGCTCACTTCACTTTCAGCAAACATTCATTAAGCACTTATTGAAAGGCAAACACTGTCCAGGGTAGTGGAAAAATACAAGGATGATTTAAATAAGGAACAGTCAATAAAAGGAACTCATGGTGTGTATGTGTGTGTGTGTGTGTGTGTGTAGGGGTATTTGTACATATATACATGCAAGCACATATATATGTATCTATGTACCAATATGTGTATCATTTGTATACACATATTGCATTGCCACATATGTTATATATCACAGAAGTGAACAAGAGAGAAATAAGCAATGAGTAACATGAGGTCTGAGGGGGAAAGGTCATTGCTAACAGGAAATCACAGAAGGCTTCCTTAAGGATAATTTCAGTTGAACTTTAAAGGACAAATAAGAATCCCAAGCAGAAAATCAACAGTGTGAGTAAAGATATGGAAATAGGTTAGAGCATGTAGCAAATGGAAGAGAGGATATAAGGCTGAAAAAGTAAAGTAAGCAGATTGTACAAGGCTTTGAATGCCAGGCTAATGCCACGGCAATAGGGAGTAACTGAAGGGATCATATCCCCCTCAATATGTAGAGTAATGTCTTGAAAAAAGAAGAGGTTCATTAAATTTCTGTGTGTTTCATTTTATATTGTTGTTTTATTTTTGTTATGTTTTTGATCTTGGAGGTAACCAACTGCCTGAGGAAGTATTTTATGGGAGACCTCCAGCCCTGGATGGAGTCCAAGCTCCCTTGGTCTCAGGCACGGTTGGATAAAAGAACATTGCCCAAGACAGATGGGCACAGATGCAGACAGACAGGAAGGTAAAGGCTTGTACAATTTAGGAGGTAGTTCTGAATGTACTGAAAATCTCATGTGTGGGAAAACCACACACTCTCTTTGATGATCATTTGTGAAAGCAAAATGTCTTGGGATTCAAAGAAAAATGGAAGGTTTTCAGTGCAGAAACATAATAATAAGTATTGGGAGGTAAAGGGCAATGAATCCTAGAGCAGCTGTAACTGAAAAGGGGGCCAAGGTGGGAGGAGGGTGCAGCTCTCTCTATACATTTCATTCAATGGCTATACCTCATGAAATATCTTTTGACAAACTGTCAGCAGCAAGACGTCCAGACAGAGTTTTCCATAAACTGTAAAACTTTTTACCCTGCCTATGAACACAATTAGGCATCAAGCTTAGAGCTGGCAGCAGGGATACGCTGGGAAGCTTCTGACACCAGGCAAGCTACAAAGCTGATTCAGATGTCACTCTCTTTGGCTCTGTGATGTCACGTCACTCCTCTCATCTGAGATAAATCTCTTAATTCATCTGAAAAGCCCCCTTGTTTCCATGAGGCTTTGATGGATTTTATGTGGAAAAAGTGCAGGAGTATATTTCCCTTCCAACAAGTAGTTACACAGTTCGCAGCACCTACTCCAACTCTGGTCCCCCTCCCTTCCCTTGAAATCAGATCACTCCTCTGTTGCAGTTCCCACAAATACATGACTGGTTGGCAAGATCCCAGAGAGTCTTTGAGAGGAAAAGAGGGTAGGAAGAGAAAGAGAGAGACAGACAGACAGACAGACAGAGATAGAGAGACAGAGACAGAGCTAATTTCTACGCTAAATAGGAAAAACACCCTGATAATAAATCAATAAATTAGCCATAAAATTAGAAAAAATTAGAAAAGGGCAAGTCATTTAATGGGATCCACAGGCAGAAGATTAAATCCCAGTAAAAGCAAAATGCTCCTCATTAGAAATCCTGCCTCTCTGGGAGGGAAGCAAGTTATCCTTATAGGTGTTATCTCAATTTCCCTGAGAAATGGGGGACAGGGAGGTCAAATGACTATTCAGCTGCAGGATCTGAGCTCTGTTAATTCCAGGATTGTCTCTGCTCTTCATGGGCCTCTCTTCATTCAGCTCTGTGTGTGTGTGTGTGTGTGTGTGTGTGTGTGTGTGTGTGTGTGTGTTTTAATTTGTTACCAGGCCACAAGGCATTCCAAGTCCTTGAGTAAACCGCACTGGAGCTGAGTCGTTTCAGCAATAGAGTTCTGGTCCTAGTACAACAATGTCTTATTCCAAGCCAATAAACTTCCCACTTTATGAACAAGATCTGAGCCACACCAGATTAGTAGGGAAGGGAGCAGCTGACCAGGATTTCCTTTCCTCCCACATTTCTACTGACAAAACTTGACCTATTGAAAGTACCCTCGGCATCACAACCAGACGTGGATTTATCTTTTGGAGCAAAATCCTTAACCATTTGCATCATGGATGCACTTGGCAATGTGATGAGGGTTTTTTTTAGAAGTTGTTTATTGTGTTCAAAATTGAGAAAAATTCTTACTTTCAGCAAACAAAAATGAAGATGTATTTTTTTCCTGTCTGAGTTTATGGTCCCCCTGAGACCTATCTACAGGTCCCTGGGAACCTCCGATTAAGAACCTCTGGTTTAGAGAGTTAGAGAGAAATGGATTTTGCATTTTGTGTACTTGGGCCAATGCTTGCTCATTCTGCATTTCTTATTTAACTAAAGATCCAATCAATCTACCAAAAAGTAAATATCTACAATAGTCCTGGTATCAGATTATAGATCCAAAACTACCTCTCACTATCTGGTTTACCTTAGGAAAAAAACACTTTATCTCTCAGGGCTTAAGTCATTTAATACGTGATATGTGGGTTTTCCTGGTCACATATAACAAGATAGAGGGCTAGATATTTTTCCTAGTCCTGACAAACTCACAAAACCTCCTCAAAATAGGAATTATGTGCAAGATGTAAAACAGATGGAGGGGTGTTCCCAGGCTAAGTTATCAAGGAACCTAAGAGAGTAATAATTTTGTGAATTAACAGTATAGAAAGCTCACACATCAACTTAGCACTCCTTCCCCTGCAAACCCTTATGATCTGGCAGAACATCTATTCCAAAGCGGCTGCTAGCCCTCTGGGATTCAGATCCACTTCCTTGCTGCTGTTTCAGTCTCTGCCTGTACAATCCACCTCTGTCCTAACTCCAGCACTCAGTATCAATAAGCAACAGACATCATCCCTGACCATCCTCTTGGATACGGTCTAGAAAAGATGAAGCAGACTCTGCACGAGAACTTGGCATTTTACAGCAGCACTTTGACAGAGAAATAAAGAACAAAGTAAAGGGAGTCTGGGAAGCTTCATCCCTGAGGAGATGCACCAGGCCCGAAGGAAAAGGAATTGGCATTTATCTAAGACATGTCCTTTTAGTCCAAGAAACTGAGGCTGGAAGAAAGGGAATTTCCCAATACTGAGAGAAGACTAGGGTAGCTTTGAGGTCCAGCTCCTGGAAACCTGCCATCAAAACATAGGAAATCAGAAAGTATGTAGTAAAAAAAAATATAACATGGAAAAAATAAAGATTAAACCTGTCCTGTAACTCACTCAGGATGAAACCTCAGTTGAAAGCCTAAGGCATAAGTAGATAAGTGAATAGGGAACAGAGTAAGCTGAAAAGATGACGACCACCAAGAAGTCTAAACAATTGAAAATGATTCTAAATAAAGGTTGCAAGAGAGAAAATTGAAGCAATACCCAAATGAGATAACTTTATAGATTTCTAAGAGTGAATGAAACCAGAGAAGTTTGCTCCTGACTGCTTTGAGAAGGACGAAAACTATTTAAAGTTAAAAGGGAATAAATGTCAGAATCTATGACCTACAGAGGAATAATAATTACCTGACTGGGGGAAAAAGAGTCCATATTCACAAGTCTCTCTAATGAAGCAAAAGAGATGATTGATAATCCAAATACACTGAAATGAAGGACCATCTCAAAAAAGAGAAGCAAAAAAATAGCAATGGTGAAAGAATATATGATCTCTAGACTAGCATAAAAAAGAGTATGCATTGAAACAGATGAAAGATTTTAGCTTTCCCAGAGAAAACATAATTTTTTTAAAAAAGAACATGAACAATACAATACTAGAAATAATACAAGAAAGTTGTCCAAAACCTTGGAACACAAAAAACAAAGGACCAATCCAAAGAATCCACACATCATCTGTAGACATGTAATGATTAAATTTAACAGTTCCAGTGAGAAAGAACATATTATGCAAATGTCCAGGAGAAAGAAAAGTGAATTCAAAGAATACAAGGCAATTTGAGAAAATTAGGAAATTTTGGATTTCCAAAAGGATCAAAAGAGATAATATTTATAAAGCACTTTAAAGAACCTGGAACAGAATAGGTACTCTAAAAATGCTTGCTTTCTTCTCTACTTTTACCAATGAAGGTCAACATCTTTTTGTCAACCCAAAGTTTTCTAGAAGCATTAAGATGTCAAGTGACTTGCACAGGGTCACAAGACCATAGTTGTCAGAGGTAGGATTTGAAAAATCTCCTTTGATTAGAAACCCGTTTTATATTCATTATTCCACACTACCCCCTCTGATGTATTGCTCCAGATATGAACAATACAGGGTGCTAAATAAATTTATGTATATCTGAGGTCAATAGGAAAGACCTCTTGGGTAAGGAAAAAAAAATTGAACTAGTCCCCTTGAAGAATGCATAGATTTTGTATAGGATAGGATGGAGACAGAGTTGGTAAGAGGGAATTCTAGTGGGAGGAAATGGCATGAACACAAGAGGAAAAAAAAACAGGTATCTGGGTGGTATATTTGATAGACCATTGGGTCTGGGATCAAGCAAACCTGAGTTCAAATCCTTCCTTAGATATTTGCTACCTGTGTGACCCAAGGCATGCTATTTCCTCTCTCTTAGACTCAGATCTGCATGTGAAGGGATGATAACATCAATGAACTCACAGTGTTCTTTAAGGATGAAGATAAAACATATATAAAACCAGTTTCATTCGCTTTTTCCATACTAGTGACTGGGTGCATACTTTCATGAGGCCGTTAACATTTTGCAATTGTTTCAAGAACTGTTTGTTCATATCATTAGATCATTTATTTATTTAGAGATGATATACGTATAAGTGTATATACACATATACATATATGTGTGTTTATGTATGTATGTATATACCAAAACTTTATGTGATGATACATTTTTCAATACAAATTGAAAGCAATTTTCATTGCTTTCCCTCTTATCCTAGGTACATTAACATTGTCTGTCCAAAAGTTTTTCAGTTTTCAAGTACGATAATCAGTTATCTATTTTATCTTTGGTAACTACTTCTATCTCTTGTTTGGTTAAGAACTTATCTCCTACCCATAACTGTGAGGAGCATATGATCTACTTCTTTTCCAATATTTTATAGTATGGTCTTTAATATTAAGGTCATGTGTCCATTTAGAATGTATTATGGATATGATGAGTAGTGTTGGTCTAAGTCTACTTTCTATCAGACAGTTTTCTTGTTTTCCTAGAAGCTTTTTAAAATCAATTAGGGAATTAATTCCCAGGTAATTTATGTTTTCCATTTTATCAAATAGCGGGTTGATATAAGTGACTTTCTAAACCTTAAGAAGATTTATAGATGATGATGATGATGATGAAAAACCAGGATCCAGTTGTCATGTTAGGGAAATAGCAAACAGCCATTTATTTGCCTGAATGGATTGTAGGGTTGGTATAATAGAGTATAAGTCTTATGAAATTAGGTTGGAAAGGCAGGTTGGGAATGAAATGCAGAGAACCTTGTGATGTTGTGATACTGAGGAGTTTGGCCTTTATTCTATGGGCAATGGGAAGGTTTGGGTTAAAAGCAGTGACATCCTTGAAATCATTCTTTTGGAAGCTTATTTTTTTCACTGTTGTTCAGGATGTATCAAAGATTTATAAAATTAGATCTTAGAGATCATTTAGACCAATCCACTCATTTTACAGAAGAAGAAACTGAGACCCCAAGAGAGAAGTAACTTATGCAGCATCACAGAGATGATCTTTAAAAGGCTTGAGTTTGAAATCAAACCTTCTACCGGATTGGCAGAAAAGAACCACAGAGTATTGGGGTTGGTTGGGACGTTAGAACCCAACTAGTCTTACCCATTCGTTTTATAGAGAAGGACTCTGAGGTTTAGAGACAGGAAATGAGTTCCTCAAGATCACAGAGAAGTTTAGTGATAAAGCTAGAATTTGGCTCTAGATCCCCTAGTACCAAACCTGTGCTCTTTTCACCAGCCTACAATGCCTCATGTAAAGGCAGGGAGTACCATTAAACACTTACTTCTATTCTAGTGTGAGGAAATAAGGCTCAGGCTGCACTGATGGTAAAAAGAATGAGAATGGTTTCAATTTATGGAGAAGAGAAAGGAAGACATTTCATGAAAAGGGAGCCATGTGAATTGCCACAGATGGAAAAGTAAGCACAGTGATTGTGATGGTCTGACTTAAAGCTCTCTAACCACGGCAACCAATTCTATTTAAATTCCTTCTATAGTTTCAGCTTATATATTGGATGAATCCTAGCTCAAGGAACTGAAGAGTTCACGGCCTCAGCATCCCATTAGTTTGCTATTGACCCCCCTATTAGTTTTTGCTACTCCAGTCTTGAATACTTCATACCTTGGATCCTAGTCTTTCTTTTGCTAATGTAAGTAGAGGTTCGAGGTTTATGTTCTTATTGTAAGGGAATTTATTCCTAGTCACTGAGTATCTTTCATTGACCTGAGTGTCCCCATGACCTTCCCTGCTCAACTTTGGTTACTTTTGCCACAGTGCACCTCCAGCCACACTGGACTCCTTTCCCTTCTTTACACCAGCCCTTCCATCTCCAAACTAAAATCCTTTGCATTGGCTGTCCCTTGATGTCCTCTCCCTTCTTACCTTCACTTCTTAGTTTTCCTAGATTCTTCAAGGTCTCAATTAAAACCTCACCTTATGAAAGAAGCCTTTCCCAGTCCTTCTTAATCTTATTGCCTTCCATCCTAACCTATTCCCTATTTATGTTGTACATATTTTGTTTGTGTATAAATTGTTTGCATTTTATCTCTCCCCCTTAGACTGCGAACCCCTTGAGCGCAGACACTATTCTTCCCCTTTCTTTGCATCCCTATGTTTAGCACAGTGTCTGGCACATAATAGGTGCTAAATAAATTCTAAGTGAGTAACTAATTGCTACCCCAAATCTTGGACCTTGTTTGGACCTTGACCACTAGAGTTCAAGACTTACTTATCTGTCCCACTGGAAATGACCTCTCTCCCCCTCCCCACAAATTGATCCAATAGAAAGTAATCACCTTGAGGGCAAGAACTACTTTGTTTTATATCCCTAACATATTGTACAATGCCTTTCACAGCTATTGATTCTTAACATTTTTAGAATAGAATAAAGTAGAAGAGAAAAGAAAGAAAGGGAAGGGAATACAAGAGAAGAGGAAAAAATGATTTCAGCACTCAAAGGTAATATATAATAAAATAATATATAAATATAATACATAAAATAATAAATCCCTGACCTTAATCCCTAGTTTAGATCCTTAACCCTCAGTCTAAGTTTTGATATTAAAGAGATTATCTTGAATAAAACAGAAGGTATGTATTGGATAGTATGAAATCATGTTGAAAACATATAATGAGACCATAATAGTAAAAGTCTTGAAATCCTAGCAGAAGAATCTGACTTGATAATTGTAAGGAATTAGAGAACCACTGATTATTTCTGAGCAGTCACTTCCACACTAGATTTTATTTCATTAATATGGGTAATTCCTTGGTAATTTAATTTGTACAAGAAATATCTATTGATAATGAAGGTCAACATGTTCTTTATATCTTAGGGGGGTTGATATGAAAAGGAAGAATTCAGACACTGGCAAATAAAATACCAAAATCAGAGCAGTACCAGGAGGAAGACTCTAGATCCTATGGTGGAAAACTTCTTCCTGCCAAGAACAAGAATTAGTCCTAGAATCTAGGGCTATAAGCTGAATTTATGGTTATGAAATTTAACACTTACTATTTCGGTAATCCTGAGTCATTTGACCTCTAGGAGCTTCAGTTTCCTTACCTGTCAAAGGTGGACCATAGTATTTGTATTACTTATCTCATAAAGTTTTTGTGAAGACCTTCATAGAGCACAAAGTAAAAGCTTAGTAAACGCTTGCCGACCTATTGATTTCTGTCATTATGTACCATATAAATCTATTATTATTTTCACTAGAGTCAATAGTTTCCTCATTGGTTTCCCTGCCTCAATTCTTTTTCTGCTCCAAACTGACACTAAGTTGACAGAGTGAATATCCTAGAGACAGTGGGTCTGATCATGTCATTGCCTGCTCAATGACTTCTAGCGGTTACCTGTACCCTCCAGGATCAAACATAAAATCCTTTGGTTGTTATTTCAAGCTCTTTACAACTTGATCCCTTCCTACCTTTCCAATATTCTCAGATGCTACTTGTCTCTGGGATCCCTAGGATTCACCTGTGCTTATTGCCTTGCTGTTCTCTACTGAGGATGCTATGTTTCCTGTCTCCATTCCTTTGAATTAAACATTCTTCATTCATGGAATAGTCTGCCTTCCATCCTCTATTTCTTAGAATGCCTGACTTCCTTTAAACAATCATCTCAGGCACTAACTCCTTCATGAAATTTTTTTTTTGGTCTTCCAATTGTCAGTCCCATCCCCTGTTACCACTACTCTTAATTATATATATATATATATATATA
>NW_027187460.1:33072708-33098503 GCF_028583685.1 Petaurus breviceps papuanus
TAGATGTATCTTTCCAGTAGAATATAAATTCCTTGAGAGAAAGGACAGTCTTTGCTTTTTCTTTATAGCCCCAGAAATTTGTAAAATGTCTAGAAAATAGTCAATTATTAATAGATGTTTGCTGAATGAATTTTTTTTGAGGCAATTGGGGGTAAGTGACTTGCCCAGGTTACACAGCTAGTAAGCATCTGAGGCTAGATTTGAACTCAGGTCCTCCTGACTGGAAGGCTGGTTGTTCTATACACTGCATCAACACCTGCCCCGATGGATTCTTGAAGCCTACCCTAGTGAGGCTTGTTAGAACATGCAAGGTTGGAAATATTTTAAGTCCTCTCCAAAAATTCAACTTGAAGTTAATCTGTAAATTCACAATGGAACTGCAATCAGGATCATCAGAGAAAGCATTCATGTGGACAAAATCCCAGATCCTTCCTGCAAGTACTGAAGCATGTATAGTTATTACAATATGTAAACAGTTTATAAGGAAAACTTACTTGGACAGCAGAATTAGGGATGGCCTGCAATGAGATGAGGAGGGAGGCCAAGTAAGAGGTTTTTGCAATAATTCACATGTGAGACAATGAGAGAAAGGAGAAGTTTACTATAAAAAGCATTTCAAAGAAGAGAAAGGGTCAGGACTTCATAAGATTCTGAGTTCAAAATAACAAGGAAAGAGATGAACCAAAGATGTCGCTTAGGTACCCTCTCCTATAGGAAACTTTTCCTGATCACCATGGTTGCTCTCCTTCTTGAAATTCCTTTTGAAAATTTTATACATTTATTACCATTTTTATGTGCATGCTTTATCATAAGCTTCTTGTCAGTAGTCTGTGTCTTTCCTGTTTTTGTATACCCACTGCCTTACACGCAGAGGTACTTGATACATGATTGTCAAATTGAATGGTTCCAAATTGTCTAATCTTAGTGCCTGGGAAAATGGTAAAATCATTTCTCTGACAACAGAGAAAGATAAATTGGGAAGAAGGAGCAAGTTTGATGGAGAGACAATTTCTGTTAAATCTGGCTTTGCCACACTTCTTGACTATCAATCTCTCTAGTCTCAACTCTTTCTTTTTTTCTCTCTCTCTCCCAAATGCAGACTTCCATCATTTTTTCTCCAAAATTTTTATCCCAGTTTTTTTTCTATCAGTGCTTCTGGGCCACCATCACCCCTTCCTATTTGTGAGTGGCATTTTCCAGACCTGCAAACTCCCTTATGAAAGATTCAAGACTCCCAGGAGTTCTCTGACCAGTCTTGTAGAATTATTGTTCTAAACCATTTCCAGGTTTGGCTTAGCTTCAGCCAAGTATTCCACTAAGGGGCTTAAGAAATATTTCACTTTTATCATTATTTTATTTTTAAAAATCAAATGCCAGTTCCAAGAGAGAAAAAAATAAATATGCTTTGAGAGTTTATCTTGAACATATTTATATCCTATAATATAATACCTTTCATCTGAGTGACTTGGAGATGCTAGAATGAAAATAGCAATGTTAACCATAATGCAAACATTATCTTCTATCTACACATCATTCCAAAGTGGTTTGACTACAAGGATTAGAAAAACTAAAAAAAAAAAATTAAGAGGAAAAACCTGGACATATGTTGCTCAAAATTGTCTTCAGATTTGTGGGGAAGATCTTGGTATTCAATGCTAACAAACTTCAAGAGGGAAGTAGACTGGCTAGTATTTTCATGACCATATATATGGGCAGTTTTGCCCTTTCAGTCCTCATAGTCTCATACAGTGATAAGACGTAGAGCCACCACAGAGGTCATCTATTCCAACCCTTTCAGTTCACATAGGAAGTGACTGAGGTCCAGGGAGACTAAGTATTTTGCCCCAGGTCACATTGTTAGATAAATGCTTTAGAATTGGGTTAAAAAAATTAGAGATTCAAATAATTTCTATTCTGTTTTGAATTTTTTCTCCATATGCCCACACACATACATCCCCATACATCACCAAGACACACACACACACACACACACACACACACACACACATATATATATATATATATATACTATCTCCAACATGAAATATAACCTCCTTTAAGGCAGTCACTGTTTTCTCTTTTTTCTTTATATTACCACAGTGCTTGCCACATTGCACACACATAATAAATGATTTTTAATGAAATTAAAATGATATGTCATTCCTATAGCAATAATTAACTAATTAAGTTTGCCATTGGTTTAGCTTCTCTGGGGCAGCTAGGTGGTGCAGTGGACAAAGCAGTAGGCCTAGAGTCAAGAGGACCTGAGTTCAAATCCAGCCTCAGACATTAGCATTTTGACCCTGGGCAAGTCACTTATCCCTGTTTGCCTCGATTTTTTCATCTGCAAAATGAGCTAGAGAAGGAAATGGCAAGCCAACCCAGTATCTTCTCCAAGAAATCCCCAAATAAGGTCACAAAGAGTCAAACACAACTGAAATAACTGAATAGCAATAACGACATTTTTGCTGTTATCTTTCCTCATATCTACATTCTAGTAAACTCAGATAAGAATTAAGAAGGCTGTAACAACATTGTTTGTGTCATATTTGTTACCTCTGGAAATTTGCAGGGGGATGAGGTTAAACTAATAGAAAAATTTAAGCACTCAGAGGACAGGGGTATGGTAGTAAGAGCGGTAAGGGTAAGAGATATCTGAAATGATGGTAGTCATCGATAGCCTAGCCCAGAGAGTGGCTTATAATATATCTAGAGAATGTAGTCCATTTACTGTTATCTGGCCATATTAATCATGGAGATGAGACATGTCAACTACTTCATGAACTTCATACCTAGACGATTACAGTGTTTCCCAGGATAGCGATCTTGCTCTTTCTGTCTTGGCTAATGCAGATATCTGCTGACTCCCTACTGTGGGGACCCTGGATTCTTGACACACCCAAGGTTCTATAAACATACACACACAGAGTTCATGGGAAAAGGAGGCCCATCTGTTATTACCAAAGGGTCCATTAGGACGTCCTTTCCAAAATCCTGCCAGGGGTTGATGTCATTGGTCTTGTAAATCACAGGAGATCTGCTTACCTACAAATATTCAGGGCCAGTATCTTACCTTCATTAGGGAGTCAACTTTCCTGGTCATTTTAATGAGTGTAAAATAAGTTTATTAGAGAGAAGAACTTTTAAGATCTAGAGGTAGACTAGACTTCAGAGAGCACACAATCCTAACACTTAGGGTACTGTATCTACTGGGTGGCCCTAGATACACAAAGTAGGCTTTAGTTTCTCATTCCTTCCAACTCTTGCCATCATTCTAAACCACCTTCTTCCTCCTTCCCATAACAATACTTCTTTTTCTACTCATCTTTTTCCTGATAGGTGTTATCTTTTCCTATTAAAATGAACACTCCTTGTAGATAGGAATGGTGAAGAGAGAGAAAGAGAGAGAGAGAGAGACAGAGAGAGAGACAGAGAGAGAGAGAGAGACAGAGAGACAGAGAGAGAGAGAGAGAGAGAGAGAGAGAGAGAGAGAGAGAGAGAGAGAGAGAGAGAGAGAGAGAGAGAGAGAGAGAGAGAGAGAGAGAGAGAGAGAAAGCACATCAAGATTTGGACCAGATCCTCACACTCAAGGATCAGGATTCTTTCCTTTGTGCCCCACTGAAATTGTCCTGAGTTTAACTCAACTTAGACATTTATCAAGTATGTGACTCTGGGTAATGCACTTAAATTCTCTGAGCCTTAATTTCCTGTTATTTGTATATTATTTCCTATTATCTATATGATGGGCATAATTATAGCACAGGCTTGTTTTGAGGAAAATATAATAGTATTTGGAAAGTGCTTCACAAAATTCCAAGAACTAAATAAATGTAAACTTCTAGTATATCCCCAGAACATTCAAGTACTAATGCTTAGAGATCATTTAAATAGACAATATAACTACAAGACCATTTTTGTAAAATACCTCAGCTAGGAAATGTTAATTAATGATTGAATGAATACATGAACATTTTAAAATATTTAATATGTCCCAGATACTGTGCTAAGCACTGTGTATAATATTTAATTTTTTTTTAAATTTAGTCCCTATCTTTAAGGAGCTAACATTTTTAAAAAATGTACTTTTAACATTCAGTTCCACAAACCCTTGAGTTCCAAATTTCTCCCCCTCTCTTTCCTACCCCCCTTCACATGGTAGCATATAATCCAATATGTGTTCTACAAAAACCTTCACATTAAACATTAGTCAAATTGTAAAGAAGAATTAGAACCAATGGAATGAACAACAAGAAAAAAGGACCAAAACAAAACACAAAAGAGGGAGCAAGTAAGTTGCTTCAATCTGCATTCAGACTCTGTAGTTCTTTCTCTCGATGCGGATAGCCCTTTCCGTCATGAGTCTTTTGGAGTTGTTTTATAACCTTGCATTGCTGAGAAGAGTCCAGTCTATCAGAGTCAGTTGTCACACATACAATGTGTCTGTAATTGAGTACAAAGTTCTCCTGGTTCTGCTCTCCTCACTCAGCATCAGTGTATATAAGTCTTTCCAGGTTATCACAAAGTCCGTCTGAGGAATTAACATTTTTAAAAAGGGGAAATAACATATATGAAGAGAGAAATGACCAAGGGAGGTGGAAAGGGGGGAGGGAATCGTCCACATGGGTGACATGGTTTGAGTAGATGGCAGCATGGGCTATAAAACTGAAGACAGTTGTGATATCTAGGACCAGCCAGTAAATATCAATAGCCTAAGAATGCTACTTTGCACACACAGATTCTCCAGTTTCTTGGGTCAGGAATTCAAAAAATGAATAGATTAAATTCTCTTGGAAGACAGAGGTGTGAAGGTTCAGATTTCAGATCTTTGATCCAGGTTGGGAGGAGAAGATCAGCAGCACACATAGATAGCAAAATGGCCTTGGGTGGATATCTAGATGGGATGTGAAGCTTATGCAAGGGAAACACCATGGCCCTTTAACAAACTTGAAGTGAGACTATAGCCCATCTCCCGGGAATAACAGTTTCATCTTCCGTTCCAACTAATCCATTTGCCAAAGAGACTTCCACTGTAGCATGCTCACTCAAAAAGGAGTGGGACATCTAAGTCTTTTCTCTAACTCAGTGTCCTCCCAAGGTACAAGAAGTTCATTTATTCTGGAATTATTCTCAATGTGACTATACCGTGTTTCCCTGATAATAAGACCTATCCCGAAAATAAGCCCTCCCCTTACTGTGTAAGATTCCTCTAAAATAAGACCTCCCCCGAAAATAAGACCTATTGAGATTGCTACTGTAGTGAAGGTGATCCCCTGCGCTACACGCTACAATACGGTACCCTCTGTATGCACCGTCCCCTCCCCCCCCCCGTGAATCGCACACCACGCTCCGAGCTGCATCCAATCAGAGCTGCAGCAGTGAGCGCGTCATCCTGTTCTTCCCCAGTGATTTGCTTGCTGGTGCCATTGAGAGCAGTGCTGCGGAGGAGAGCTGAGGCAGGACAACATAAAAACCCGGTATGTAAGCGGGAGTGAGGGGGCATGATGGAGGATAAAAAGGGCATGATGGAGGAAAAAAGAAGAACTCAGGGGGCATGATGGAGTGAAAAGGACTGATGGTCATAATTTTATTATTCTGTCTGTTTTGACCCCCGACATGAGTACAAAAAGGAAGAGCTATACTGTTGAGTATAAGAAAGCAATTGTAGAGGAGTCACATGGCAAGAATCTTGCAGTTTTCTGTAAAGAAAAACTTTTGGATCTTAGAATAAATAAGCCCTCCCCTGAAAATAAGCCCTCTGGTGTTTTTCTGTCCAAAAAACAATAACAAGACAGTGTCTTATTATCGGGGAAACACGGTAATTATGTTTCTCTCTACCACCTTTTCATTAAATTCAGGTAACAATTTTTTCCACCACCACGAGGAGGCAGTATTGGTATAGCTCTCAATCTTACCTGCAACTTGGTGTGAAACTGATTGTACCAGGGTCTATGCCATATAAACTACTATTACTACTAATCTAATTGGTTACAGGAACAGGAAAATGTACCACACTACGACAGGAAAATCTAAATTTAAGCTTCATCCTCTACTCTACCTCTTCTTCTCCCCATCCCCTTTCTACCCAAATTCATCATTTGTATTAACAATTAACATTCTGAAACCTGATACAGAATTAATGTTAAGTTGATCTTCTGATTTAACAAAAAGCTGCCATCCAGTTGCTGCTTATTTACCCACTTTCCTTACTTTGTTTCAATTTTCTGGAATTCACTCCCTCCCTCACCTCTACCTAGTAGGATCCTTATTTTCCTTCAAAGAATCACTTACTTACCTATATGAGGTCTTCCTAATTCTTCCAAGACAACTTCGTATTAATTTTATATGCCTTGTATTCACTTTCTTATATAGGTGGCATGCCTGCAAGGAAGAGTATAAGTTCTCCAAATGCAAGGGTTAACAAAAATATGTTTTACCCATAGTAATCCCTTAACTGGATTATTTAAATGTCCATTAGCCTAAGGGACAGGATCCTTAGAACACAATTCAGGTTAGCAGTAAGTCATAGATCCTCAACCAGATGTTCCACAGAGGAACAGACAGAGTAGAGATTACTGACATTGATGCATTTGAACCAGGAAGTATTTAAATAGAGGTTGAATGCTTATACTAGAATCCCATGTGGGGTAAATATTTAGACTGGTGGTGAATTGCTACAGTAGGACAGGAGTTCTTTATCTCTTTTGTGTCACGGACTTCTGTGGTAGGTGGGTAAAGCCCATGGGGGCAGCTAGATGAAACAGTGTCTAGGGTATCAGGCCTGAAGTCAGGAAGACTCATCTTTCCAGTTCAAATTTAGCCTTAGACACTTACTAGCTGTGTGGCCCTGGGCAAGTCACTTAACTCTGCCTCAGTTTCCCCATCTATAAAATGAAGTGGAGAAGGAAATGGCAAACTAATTAAAATTTTTGCCAAGAAAACCCCAAATGGGGTCACAAAGAGGTGGACATAACTGAAATAACTGAACAACAACAAAATCCATGGACTCGTCAGAATTGTTTTTAACTGAGTAAAATGAAATATATAACATTACACAGGAAACCAATTATGTTGAAATATAGTTTGGTTCTTTTGTATGTTTTTTTTTTAAGTTCACCCACCCCAGGTTAAGAATCTTTGGACTAAGGTGTCTTCTAAGGTCCCTTTCAACAGGGCAGTCTTCTCTTTTGTGATTAATGCTTATGGGTGCCAGCAGAGGGCCTAAGGTAAAGGGAAGAAGAAGATTAATAGTGAGAAACAAAAAAGGAAGGAAGGGGATGGGGGAGGAAGAAAAGCAAGAGAAAGAAGTTGGACAGTTACAAAGTACATTCATCAAATGTCTCATCCTTGTTTGACGGAGGTCTAAGCAGAGCTCAAGGTACAGGCTTAACTCACAAGTTGAAAGGGACTCACCCTCTTTAGACTGAAATAGGTACAAAGTTTTGATTCATATTGTATTCTCTAAGGTTAACCTGGCGTTAGTCTTCCTTTACCTCATTGATTACAATGAGAAAGATGATGTTCTTCCTCCCCCCCCAATTGCCCTCTCTGAATGTTAAGAGCATATTCTAAGCCTGAGCCTTAGTGACCTTCTAAGCCTAGGCATGAGGAAAATAATAAGGGTGATAATTAGAGTTCCAGGCTTCCCTGTAGGCCTTGTGCTACCTGCTTCATCCCTAATGGTTTTTCTGAGATCCAATAGACTGTCCAGGTATAAGCTGTCCTGCAGGATTTAACCAATGGGAATGGTGGAGACAAAATCCTAATGTACTCCTGCCATAGACTACCAGTCCTAATCCCAAATGGAGTCTTATAGAACCTCCTTCTTCCTCCCACCCTCTATAGAAGGGATGTGTTGGGGGCCCAGCAAGAAGAGGTGATTAATAGGACCACCCTGGTCACTGGCATTGTTTAATAGTCTAAGATAATAATGACATGGACAGCAGCAAAATAAGTTATTGTGCGGCTATACTCTATGGTCTCATTTCTCTCACATGTCAAAATGGAGGAATGGGTCAATTTTAGTATAAGACTAACATGTATTAGAGTCTGAATATTGATGGGTTTAGGAAAGACACATTATGTATTCCCTACATATTGTTGGATGAAGAATGAATGAATGGTAATGTCTAAAATTAATTTAGCTCACGTTTTCATATACCATATAAAGGAAGCATGGTGAGTGGACAGACCTTTTTATATGGAGTCAGAGCACCTAGGTTGAGAGTATACCTCTGCTACTTTCTATATAACCCACCCTAAGTCATTTTTAACCTGTTTCTAAAGGTATCTAGGTGGTGTAGTAGAAAGAATACCTGTCCTAGAGTGAGGAAAATTTGTCTTAATGAGTTTAAATATGGCCTTGAGGGGGCGGCTAGGTGGTGCAGTGAGTAGAGCGCTGGCCCCAGAGTCAGCAGGTTCTGAGTTTAGTTCCAGCTTCAGACAGTTAACACCCATACAAGAAGGGCTGGCCATGTAACCTTGGGCAAGTTACTTAACCCCAATTGCCCTCCAAAAGGCAAAAATAAATAAATAAATAAATAAATCTGGCCTTGGACTCTTGGTCACTTTGTGACACTGGACAAGTCACTTAACCCTCTTTGCCTCAGTTTCCTCATTGTAAAACGAACTGCAGAAGGAAATGGCCAACCCCTCCAGTATCTCTGCCAAGAGAATCCCAAATAGGGTCATGAAGAGTCAGACAGGACAGAAAAACAACCAAAGAAGTCTCAGTTTCCTCATATATAAAATGCCAGAGTTTCATTATGCTGCCTCAAGGTCCCTTTCATTTTTTCCCTGATGTTATTATGATTTCATACTTACATTTGACCTTTTACTACAACTCTCTGTAATAGGTTATACAGGTATCATCCCCATTTTACAGAGGATAAAACTCATTCTTATAGAACTGAAGCAACATGGCATTGATGCAGTTCTCAAAGAAGACCAAAATGACATCACTATGCTAGAGTCAAATTACATTGTGTCCAACAGTGGCTGATCAACCCAACAAGCTTGGAATGCTCTACCCCAGGTTGGGCACAAACAGTCCATATGAACATTGGGGTAGATTCTCTAAATCTGAGCATCTTCTGTTTCTTTTGAACTGCTTCAATTCTGCTTTGCTCCTAGACACTTTCTCTGAGAAGGGCTTGCCATGCTGGGTGGTCTTGTGCCAGTGTCTCCTGGGTCATGCAATCAATTCCAAAGTTCTTCAAAAAAAACCTTGAGAGTGTCCTTCGATTGCTTTTTTTCTGACCACCACGTGAGGGTTTGCCTTGTATGAGTTCTCCATAAAATAGCCTTTTAAGCAAGCATAGTTTGGCATTTGAAAAATGTGGCCAACCCATCATAGTTGAGTTCTCTGCAGCAGAGTTTGAATGCTTGACAGTTTAGTTCGAGAAAGGACCTCAATGTCCTGTACCTTATCGTGCCAGATGATCTTCAGAATAGACGATTCAAAAGGAAGAGATTCAGGTTTCACAGGCAGACAACAATAAAACCAATACAACAGTTGTGTAGACTTACAGTTTGGTAGACAGTCTAATGCCTCTTCTCTCCAACGCTTTCCTTCAGAGTCTCCCAAACACTGAGCTAGCTCTGGCAATGTATGCATCAACCTCATTATCAATATTCCTGATAAGTATACGGCCAAGGTAAGTGAACTTTTCAACAGCATTCAAAACTTCTCTATTTGTTGTAACTGATGGTTCTACGTACGGGTGGTATGGGCCTGTCTGATGGAGCACCTATGTTTTCTTGGTGTTAATTGTTAGGTCAAAATTAAAATAAGCAGAAGAGAATTGATTCGTACTTTGTTGCATCTCAACTTCAGAGGCTATATAGAATGTACAATCATCTGCAAACAAAAAAAAAAATCATGCACCAACAGTCAGTCTCTCCACTTTAATCTTGGCTTGTAGCCTTTTCAAATTGAAGAATTCAGCACCAGTGTGGGAGCTGACCTCAATGCCATGTTCATACTCACTGAAGATGTTGCACAACATGGATGAAAACATCATGCTAAAAAGTATGGGAGGAAGCACAACCTTGTTTTACTGCATTGGTGACTGGGAAAGAGCAAGAGCATTGTCCATTGTCCAAAACCCAGGCAAGCATACCGTCACAAAATTTACATACAATACTGATGAACTTCTCTGGCCAACCGGATTTTTTTTTTTTAAGCAATGGAGGTTAAGTAACTTGCTCAAGGTTACACGGCCAGTTATTTCTGGGTGTGGTGCTGAGTATCTGAGCCCGGATTTGATCCTAGGTCATCCCAACACTGGAGCCAGTGCTCTTACTCGCTGTGCTACCTGGCCATCCTGGTCAACCAGATTTTGACATGATTTTTTCATAAACCCTCATGATTAACAATATCAAAGGCCTTGGTAGTATCGACAAACACTTTGTACAAACCTCTCTTCTGGTCCTGGCATTCTTCCTGGAGTTTTTGGGCAGCAAACACCATAATGACCATTCCTCAGCCCTTTCTGAAGCCACACTGACTCTCAGGTAGATGAACCAACTTCCAAGGGAAGGATCACCTGTTCAGGAGCATTCTGGAAAAGATCTTGCCAGGAATAACTAAGAGAGAAGAGACCCCCTTGTGATTGTCATAGGACCATCTATTTCCTTTACCTTTACAGTGGTGCACTTTGGATTGTTACTATCCAGGTAAAACTGAATTGCATCTTCCTTCTTACTGAGCCAAGAATCCTTCAGCTCTCTAAGCTTCATTCATATTTTACTTTTGATGGAGTTAAATGCTGGCTTCTTAGAGATGGGTGAATGATGGAGACATCCTTGAACTCCTCAGAATAACCTTCTCTTGCCACATAACCCAAAACATTTCAGTCACCTTTTGTATGAGCAATGGACCACCCACCTTGAAAAATCTCAGCTGGAATAGAACCAGGTGCTTTGACACAGAAGAGGAGCCTACCAGCATTAAAAACATCTTCTTCAGTTGGAAATTTGACTCTAGAGAGAGATTGACTTCAACCTGAGGTAAAAGGTCAGTGACTTCCTCATTGCCTGATGACAGTCTGTTGAGAACACTATGGACATGCTCAGCACATCTCTGGGATCATGCCCTTATCACTAATCAATGTGGCTCCATGAGCACTAAGTAGTTGAGATGCAACAAGGTTTTTTGTCCATAAATAGCCTTCGGGATATCAAAAAATCCATGAATTATTACTATCAATGTAAAATTGAATTTCATCTGCCTTCTTACTGAGCCAAGAATTCTGCTTCTATTTAAGCTTTATTTGTATTTTACTTTTGATGGAGTTAAATGCTGACTTCTTAGAGATGGAGGAACTATCCTGCTGGTAAACCTTGTGGAGTTCTCATTTTTCATTTAGTAACTTTTGGATTTCCCCATCATTTTCACCAAACCAGCCTTGATTTTTGCCAGTGTTCTGACCCTGATGAGCAAATGCAGTGTTGTACACCAAATCTGTGAAAGCTGACTACTCCTTTTCTGCTTCACTGTTGCTGTGTGTTGGCCCAGTTTTCCCTCCAAGTTAGGAATGAACTGTTCCCTCTCAGAAAAGTACTCTAATCTGTTGACATTAAGTGTTCTGGCAGTTATTTTGCCTTGAGGCCCCACTTTTGTTGAATGTGAATATTTAGCTTGGAAAGGGTAAGTCTGTGATCAGTCCAGCATTCTGTACCACACATTGGCTTTGTCACTCTAACATCCTGTTTCTCTTTTCCTTATAATGACATAGTCTCTTTAATGGCAATGTTTGCTATGGGGGTGCATCTATGAAATTTTTCTGCATTTAAGTAAATGGAAGACAGTGTTGGTTATGAGATTCATGGATCTTCAGTAGTAAGTGACCATTGCTGTTGCTGTTTCTAACTCCATTCCTCCCTAGGACTCCCTGTCATGTCCAGTAGTCTGAGTCTACTCTAGCATTAAAATCACTTTTTTTTTGGAAGGCAATTGGGGTTAAGTGATTTGCCCAAGGTCACATGGCTAGTTTTTGTGTTAAGTGTCTGAGGTTAGATTTGAACTCAAGACCTCCTGACTCCAGGGCCGGTGCTCTATTCACTGCTCCACCTAGCTGCCCCCAGAATCCTAAGCTTATCCTCTTTTGGCACATTAATTATAAGGGTCTCCAGGTCTTCATAGAATTCTTTTGACCTCATCAGGGTTCGTCATGGTGGGAGCATAGGCACTGATGATGGTGGTGTGAAGTTTTCCTACAAGTGGCAATCAAATTGTCATGAGTCTATCATTCACTCCTTTTGGCAGGCATACAAACTTGTTGACTAGATTAGTTTTGATTGCAAAGACTCCTCTAGCTTCATAGCACTCCCCTTCACTGTTCCCACTCCAGGTAAAAAAACAAAACATGTATCTAGTTCCAACTTCAGTAAGCAGGTCTTCATTTGCCAGCCTTGTTGCACTCAGGGCTGCTATTTGGATGCTTTATCTGCTAAGCTCTCTTGCAACAAGAGTAGTTCATCTTTAAGGTCTACTGGATTTTGTGTTGTCTATAAGTATGTGCACATTCCATGTATGAATGGTGAGTGGAATTATGTTGTGTGTGTGTTTCAGCCGCAGGATGGGATCCCCGCCTGCTGCAGTCAATAGGCCATAGTATATCATTTCTAGCCCCTTCCCCACACCAGGAGGTGAACATTGGGATCTTTAAAAGGCTGCTCAGACACCCAGGGGGCTGCCGAATCCCACTGCTGCTTCCAGTGAGAAGATGACCCTGTGGCCTTAGTTGCCAGTGTGCAGGGTTGTGACTATAGCCCCCAGTATATCTGCACCTGCTGCTTCATCATTTGCTCATCACCGCAGGATTCTGAGATAGGTAAAAATGGTAAAATGGTATGGGTAATGTCCTTTGGTCCATGCACAAATTGTATTTAAGTGAGGAAGAGTTTCAGGAAGTCATCAGCCTCACTTCTTCTTCCTAAGTCATCACAGTCTAGTGGCAGGACAAAGTCAGGATGATTGGTGATGGCTAGAGATGTAGTGGATGACCTTGGCATCTTCAATGTCTAGCCAAACTCTAAGCACTCCACATGTTTGGGGTAGACATGTCCCTAACTCACTGATGGGCTTGAGAGACCTCAGTTACCTTCATCTTGGTTTAGCCCATCTGCCTAAATAGTTTACAGGGTATATAGCCCCGAAGCATGTTACAGCTTTTTGGAGCCGCAAGTGAGTTAGGTGGATGAGGTAGACACCACAGGTGGAAAACAGCCCTGGAAAGGGCTTGGCGGCCTTCACACCAAAGGCACTAGTCTTCCCTCATCATGCCCTTTGCCCCTGGGACAATATTCTAGGATATTACTGAAACGGTCACTCCGTTATCCAAAGAGTCTGGCACTGGGCCTTGCCAAGATCACACTACGATTCAGTGCTGAGAACAGGACTACAATCTAAAACAACTGCCATATATTTTCTAGAAAGACATTTTAGCCAGATTCATGGTTGGTTGTTTGATTTTTTTTTCTCTTGTTTTATTGCTTTCTCTTGTTTCTTTGACAACAAAGAAATATAAAATGGTAAGGATACCTGTGCCCTTTAAATATAAAAAGATGAATGACAGCTAATATGTCTTAAACCAAAACAGTCCAGTTATTACCAAATTCAGTATCACTTAAGACCTATCCGACAAGTTAAAAGTTGAGGTGGACATTTATTTTGTTACTTCAGTGAAATATCTTTCTCAGAATGAGAAACAATATGGTCTATTCCAATTCTCTCCGATTCCAAAGGCCAGTTTTCAGAGGACTTATGGACCTGAATTTCCCTTTTTGCATGCTCTGCACCTAAGATAACTATCAAGAAGAGGAACCAGTCAGTTATGTTGGTCATTTGTCTTCTCTAACTAGTTGAGCAATGGTGAATTTTGCTATAAATCATGACTAAGAAATCTACCACTTAATTTCCAAAGATTGTAACATAAACACTATTCAATATCTGTTGTTTTTGTTCATTTGTTTCAGTCATGCCCATCCCTTTGTGTCCCATTTGGGATTTTCTTAACAGAAATGCTGGAATGGTGTGCTATTTCTTTCTCCAGCTCATTTTACAGATGAAGAAACCGAGGCAAACAGCATTAAGTGACTTGACTAGGATCACATAGCTATAGTAAACGTCTGAAACTAGATTTGAATTCAGGTCTTCCTGTTTCCAGGCCAGTACTCTCTCCACTGTGCCACCCAGAACCCCTATCAATATCCTCCTATGTTGTGTTTGGTCTGGCTCCCTGGGAGCAAAGATAATATAAAAACAGAACAGCCCAAACAAATACTTCCTAACATGTCCAATCTAACCCCCAAAAAGGAAGAAAAATCTCAGATTTCACTAAATCACAAAAGATGCTATTTAATGTTTTAGGAAAACAATATATTTTCAAGGCACTGGGAGAGACTGAAACATGAGAACTTAAGAAAAATCCCCCAAAAAACCCCACTTTTTTCCCCCCAAAACAGCCAGTGGTTATTTTGAAGGGCAAGAGCACTGAACTTGGAGGCTATAGATTCAAATTTTGGCTCTACTATTTATTATTAATGACCTTAAGGTAGTCTTTTGAACTTTCTGGGTTTCTATTTCCTTATTTAAAAATAAAAGGGTTGGACTAGATGAAATCTAAGACACCTTTCAGCTCAGAATCCTTTGAACCTTTATTCTCCCTTTCCTTTTGACAGCTTTCCTCCTTCTGTGTTAGACTAGGAGCATACTATTGAAGGTGACATTTTGACTGGCAATTTTTTTTACCCTGAATTAAAATTGACCTTTTCTGTTCTGTACATTTTCTCAAACTTACATGTTTCCTGTGCTGTTGGGGGGCAGTAAAAAAATAGTCTCTATATGTATAAACAGGTGTTTCTTTGAACACACCTACTCCATGGCTAAGAAAGTGAATGCTATTTTTTATTCTTTTAGTTTATATAAAGGATGACCAGCTTCACTACAACTAATTGGACCCTCTGTGTAACCTTATACTGTACTGCCTTACCAGCAAAAAGGATGAACTATGCATCAGTCAATGCCGGAAACTGAGTTTCTAAACAAGCCTACTTCTAGGCATGCGGCATATAAGACGGCGTCACTGGACAGGTAGAAAGGACTTAATAATGATCTATTGCAATCCCAAAGTAAATTCCTTGTAATTTTTTTTTTTGCCTTTTTGGAGGGCAATTGAGGTTAAGTAACTTGTCCAAGGTTGCACAACTAGTTTTGTGTGTGTGTGTGTGTGTGTGTGTGTGTGTGTGTGTGTGTTTGTTAAGTGTCTGAGGGTGGAACCGAACTCCTGTCCTCCTGACTCTGGGGCCAGCGCTTTACTCACTGCGCCACCTAGCTGCCCCCTTGTAATTTTTAAGTGACACCAAAAGGACCATAAAATGATCTGTTTTGCCCCTTGTTCTAACTTCCTAGATATTTCAAGTACTCCCTCCACCAAGAACATAGTGGTAGGAGTCATAACAAATAATAATACTATACTATGGAAAAGAAAGAAAGGAAAGAAGGAAGCGAGAAAGGAAGGAAGGAAGGAAGGAAGGAAGGAAGGAAGGAAGGAAGGAAGGAAGGAAGGAAGGAAGGAAGGAAGGAAGGAAGGAAGGAAGGAAGGAATTCTATATAGTAATATCATTTAATTTACAATAAACATTTCAACATACAGGGCAGCTAAGTGGCTCAATGTATGGAGCCCTGGGCTTAGAGTCAGGACAACCTGAATTTAAATCCAGCTTCAAGCACTTACTAGTTGTGTGACCTCTGTGTTAATCCACTGAAGGAGGAAATGGCGAAGCATTCCATATCTTTGCCAAAGAAAACTCCATGTATACTGTGGTCCACAGTATCATGAAGAGTTGGACATGACTGAACAACTGAACAGTAACACATTTCAACATACACATAGGTTCAGGTAACTGTGTGTAATTGAAAGAACACTGGACTTGGGATTAAGAGACCTAGGCTCACGTCTCAGCTCTGACAATGTGTCATACTGACCAAGCAACTTAAGATCTTTGAATCTCCATTTCCTTATCCACTTTTTTATAAAAAGGAGACAATATTACTTATAGTTTCCACCTCATGGGGTTGAATGAAAGAAGCATTTCATATGTAATTTAAAAATGAGTTTTATACCAGCCTCTATAACATATGACAAAATAAGTTCGAAATAAAAGTGCAGCATAAATATAGGTCATATCACTTTATTTTTATTTGCTTTTTGGAGGGCAATTGGCATTAAGTGATTTGCCCAAGGTCACATGGCTAGTTTTTGTGTTAAGTGTCTGAGGCTGGATCCAAACCCAGATCCTCCTGACTCCAGGGCTGGTGCTCTATTCACTGCGCCACCTAGCCACCCCCAGTCATATCACTCTAAAAAAAATTAAAGTGAAAAAAAATAGAAGGAAATACCTTAGAAACCTTTGACTAAGGGGGGAAATTAGTAAACTGGGATTGGAGATAATCATAAAATGCAAAGAAGATAATTTCGACTAAAATATATTAAAAAAAACTTTTAGCACAAAAGAAATTGAATGAAGCTGAATTAAGCAGAGAAACTGTTCTAACAGATTATATGTATATAGACATATATTATCTGTACATAATAATACAGATATTTCAAATATTATTTTCGAAGTTGTCTTGCTTATCTATGTTTCCCGCTAAACTTACTTTGTTTCTCTCCTCACATTTTAAGAAATACTTCAATGGCCTTTTTTTCCTTTAGTTTTTCATTTTGATAACTCTATGGTTAGTCTCCATCTAACTAGGTATCTAAATAGTACATCACTGGATCTGGAGTCAAAAAGACATGAGTTCACATCCAGACTCAGACATTTACTAACTGTGAGATAATTCCACAGTGGATAAGCATTTAATTGAATGAAAGAAAGCATTTAAAATACTTTTACTTTGTGTCTAATAGAGTACTGGGTCTGTAGTCAGGAAGATTAATTTTCCTGAGTTCAAATCCAGCCTCAGATACTTACTAGCTGTAGTGACCCTAGGCAAGTCACTTAACCCTAATTGCCTCAGTTTCCTCATCTGTAAAATGAGCTGGAGAGAGAAATAGAAAACCATTGCAGTATCTTTGCCAAGAAAATCCCAAATGGAGTCAAAGAATGAGAGGACTGGAAATACTCAACAACACCTTTGTGTCTGATATTGTGCTAAGTGCCCGAGGATACAAATTTTAAAATTATACTCTTCTTTCACCTTCCCCATCCCAAACTCTCTGCTGAGATTACCTCATAGTTTACAGAAAATATGGCATTTTAATATAAGCTCCCTCTTATCTCCTCATCATCTCATACCCACTTAAAATCAACCCCTACCATCCTCCATTACTACAATTTCTAATTATTATCTAGCCCTTCCCTTTGCTGGTGTCACCTTCTTTACTCATAGTCTTGATCATATGCCCTCTTGCTTTCCCCAACAGGTTGCCCCTATCATCATTTCCACTCTTGCCCTAATCTTCATCTTTCCTTATGTAACATCTCCTTCCCTGATGTCCACAAGCACACTTATGTCTCCCATACCTTCAATTTTTTATTTAGATCTTACCATGCCACCCAGCTGTTGCCCTGCATCTTCCCTTTCCTTCTCCTCAGCTAAACTCATCAAAAAAGCAGTCTACACTCATTACCTCCCCTTCGTCTCTTCCCACTCACTTACATTCCCTCTGCAACCTGACTTCTGACCTCATAACTCAACTGCAACTACTCTCTTCAAAGTTACTAATGATAACTTAATCTCCAAATTCCCTGGCCTTTTCTCAATCCTTGAACTTCTTAAGCTCTCTGCAGCATTTAACATAGTTATGGCCTACTCGTCCGAGATACTCTCTTCTCTCTGGGTTTTCATAATCTGTCTCTTTCTTGGTCTTCCTCCCTGTCTGATCACTCCTTCTCAGCCTCTTGTTGAATTGAAATCCAGGTTATATGCTCTAACTGTGGAAAGCCCCCAGAGTTCTGCTCTCGGCCTTTTCTCTTTTCTCTGTACTTTCTTACTTGGCGACTTTATGAATTCCCGTGGGTTCAATGATCACCTCTATGCAGATGATTCCCAGATCTATGAATCTAGTCCTAGTTTCTCAGCTGACTGCCAGACACATCATCAAGTTCCTATTAACGTTTTCAAACTGGATTCTGCTTAACTTAGTTTCATTTATTTTATTTTTGTTCAAAGTTTATATGTAGGTATGCATATATCTGGACAGGTGTGTATATGCATATACATACACATATATGTACTTAGATATGTCTGTGTGTGTGTTTGTGTGTGGAGAGAGAGAGAGAGATACCCAGTATGTCCAAAATAAGTCACTATTTTTCTCCAAAACCTAACTCCTCTTCCGATCTTTTCTATTAATGTTGAGAGCACCAACATTATTCCAGTTAGCCAGTCCAATGTCATTGCACTTAGTCCAGTATCTTTCCCCTTAGACACCTTTGAAACCTCAGTGTTGTCTACAATTTCTCTATTGTGCTTATTCCTCATATTTAATAAGTTGCCAAAGTTTGCAATTTATCCCATACAAATTTTCCGATATACATCCCCTTCTTTACAGTTATATATTCACCACCATGCTCCAGACCCTTTTCACCTTTTGCTTCAGTGTTATAACATCCTTTCTAAAAATTTCGAGTTCTAAATTCTTTCCCTCTGGCAGCCCCTCCCCTACCCATTGAGAAGGCAAACAACATGATACCCATTATACATGTGAAGTCATGCAAAACATATTTCCACATTAGCCATGTTGCATAAAAAAAAAAGAAAAGGAAAAAAAATCTTTGTACTCAGAGTTCATCAGAGGTATTATTGTCTCTGGAGGTGGATAATATTTTTCATCATGAGTCCTTTGATATTGTCATGGACTATAGTATTGATCAAAGTAGTTGTATTTCACAGCTGATTATCCTTACAATATCACTATTACCATACACAAGGTTTTCCTGGTTCTATTCACTTCACTTTGCATCAGTTCATGTAAGTCTTTATCTGGACTTTTATAGTAGCTTTGTAATTTATCTTCTTTCCTCAAGTCTATTCCCCATTAAAATCTATTTTTCATACATTTACAAAAGGGATTTTCCTAAAGCATAGGTATGTCCACGTCATATCCCACCTAATCCCACTACCCAGTGAAGTCTGGTGGCTCTATATAATCTCCAAGATCAAATATGAAGCATTTTGACATTTGAAGCTTTTCAAAACCAGTCTTTTCCCTACATGACACTTATCTCTTATCTATTTTCCTTTAGCCTGGTTCGTGCTTGATAAATGCTTGTTGACTCAATTTGTTGACTTTGAATGGTTTCTCCTCATGCCTGGAATCTCATTCCTCCTCTCTAAGTCTTTGAATCTCTGACTTCTTGTAACACTAAGCTCAAGTACCCTTTTGTTCAGGAGGCTTTTCTAAGTTCTTCTAGCTACTAGTGCCTTCCTATCAAACGCTATCTTTTACCTACTCAATATTTACTTTGTATGTACTGATTTATAAATTAGAATTTAAGCACCTGGAATTCAAGGTCTGTTTTTGGTTTTTCTTTATATTTTCAGAACTTAGTAGAGTACCTGGCACGTAGTGCTTAATAACTGTTTATGAATTGATTGGTACAACATTTTCCCCTTAACACCTTTTTTGGCTAGACTTTTCCCTGAACTTTAAAGGCATTAATTGGTCTAGAACATTTTTCATCTTTTTTTCATTTGAGTCATACCATAAGCCTCAATAAATTGAACATTTGATGTGTAATCATCACAGATGGTCATATGATTTTACTTCCGTCATCTACAAATTTTTTATACTAGTCCCTAAAGTGTGTGCTCTCAGTTGCTTCTAAGTCCTTCAGTAAATTGTGTGACCCTTTGCATCAGTGACAGTTCAACATATCTTATATTGTCATTTCTGGAGCTAAGAGCCTATGCATCACTGATTGGGTGCAATGTATATATGGTGAGGTAAAATTAATATCCTTCATAATGTTTAGTCTATATTCCACTGGCTATGTGCCTAGAATGACGAAGGAAAATGCCTGCAGATTCTTTTAAAAATACCTCTTGAATTAGCTCAAGTCATTGAGTGGGAGTAGGTTGGAGAGAAATGGTGATTCTACATAATTTTTAAAAACAACTCAATATAGTCCTCATTGAATACAGGAATGGATGCAGCCATATACACTTGTGTTTTACTGATTTAAGAAACAAAAATATAGTAAAGGCCAATTCATGTCACTTCTCAAGCCAAAGTGTTATTCGGTTGGGCTATCATTAGTTTTCCCCTTACCAAATTTTGATATTTTAGTTAACACTTATTTATCACAATTGTTTTTGTTATTTCTCATGTAGCCTTTATAAACTCTGAGTATCCTCCTTCCAACTCTCACTCTTAATGATGCCAGATTACCAAAGCAAGACTAGCCTACTGCTCCCTCTCAGAGTTCTGTGGGTACCTGGTGACTCAATAAAAGCAGGGAGGTATTCTTTTAATGCTATTGCCTTGAGCCCCCATTCCAATCTTAACTATCATTGTAATCACTGATCAGTGTAATCAACTCAGTTTCAGTAAACAAATAGCGTCTCTAAGTTTATACAAAGACACATTTACTAAGTAGATATATTAAGAACAGAAGTTACACACATAACTCCTATCACCTAGGGGCACACTCTTCCCTATACTCCTTGAGTTCTGATACTATATTTCTATATTTTCTTTTTTTTAAGCAATTGGGGTTAAGTAACTTGCTCAAGGTTAAACAGCCAGTTTTTTTCTGGGTGTGTTGCTAAGTGTGTGAGCCCAGATTCAATCCTCAGGTCATCCCGACACTGGGGCCGGTACCCTTACTCGCTGAGCCACCTGGCCGCCCCTAAGCAATTGGGGTTAAGTAACTTGCTCAAGGTTACACAGACAGGTGTTTCTGGGTGGGTGCTAAGTGTCTGAGCCCGGATTTGATTCCCAGGTCATCCCGACACTGGGGCCAGTGCTCTTACTCGCTGTGCTACCTGGCTGCCCCTATTTCTATATTTTCAATACTAGCATTACCAATATAAATATATGTTAATAAGACCAGAAACATCATTACTTCTGGAGAAATAAAGATAAGAATTGAACAAATGGCAACAGAAAAGCATATGGTAGGTGAGAAAAGACTGTAAAATATAACCAAAAATAACTCCAGAAAATAACTGTTATCATCAAAGAACTGTATCACAGGAAAAGAAGATGGGCAAATTATGTACCATGGGTCGGGGATCACAAGTGGATGGCCAGAGTGATGCTCTAGCACCATACTGATGTTTTAAGAATTTGAGGAAAGACCCCAGCATGGCATATGGTTGCCTGTAGAAGATGACTAGAGTCAGAGAACAGGTAGGCATGGTTGAATGGAGATTTATATTATTAGTGAAAACTCTCAAATTGAGGAGATCACAGTTTCACTTGAGTATTTAAATATAATAGCTGTCTCCCAGTATTTGAAGAGGTATCATATGAGAAAAAAATAGACTGGTTCTGCTCAGTCTCAGAAGAGTTGGGAGTGTTCCATGTATTAAACCTAGCCTTCTTCTCTGAATATTTTACCCATTGCTCCTATTACTGCTCTCTGAGGTCAAGCAGGACTGGTTTAATACCTCTTCCACATGAGAAGCCTTCAAATAATTGAAAACAGCTGTCTTCTAAATTTCATCTTTTCCAAGGTAACTATCCACATTTCCTTCAAATAATCTTTATGTGTCATCCTCTCCAGTCTCCTCATCACTCCAATCCCACTTGTCTGAAATACTTGTTTGTCAGAGTCCTTTGTGAAATGGGACAAGAATTTTACATTATAGTTCTATGTCCAAAGCTGAATTCAATGTCTTTTCCCAAAAATCCTCTCCTTCTCTTGAATTCCCTATTACTTTCACACATAATAAACCACCTTCCTCACAAATTTTTACAACCTAGGTGGAATTCTCAACTCCTCACTCCCTCACCCCCTTCCTCTACCTCATCTGTTGCCAAGTTCTGTCAAGTCTATTTTACCTTCATGCCATGTCTCATATATGCCCCCTTGTCACTGCCCCGTCTTCACTGCCATCATCCTGGTACTGGCCCTCAATACCTCAAACATGAATTATTGCAATAGTGAGCTGCTTTGTCTTTCTGCCCCAAGTCTCTTGCAAATCCAGTCCATTCTCCACTAAGCTGGTAAATAAATCTTTCTGAAAAACAGGTATGACCATGTCATTCACTAATCAATAAACTTCACTGGCTCTCTGTGACCTCCAGAATCAAATATAAAGTTCTCTATTTCACATATAAAGCTCTTTACAATCTGGCCCCTCTTACCTTTCCAGTCTTCTTATAATGTACTTTCCTCCAAGTACACTGAGATCCAGTGGATACTGTCTTCCTTATTCCTCAAACCAGATACTCCATCTCCTGAATTTGCCTAGTTTCGCTGGTGTCCCCAAATGACTGGCATTCTCTGCCTCTTCATAGCCACTTTCTTTCCTCACTTCCTTCAAGACCCACAAGAAGCTTTTCTTGATCCATCTTAATGCTAATGTTTTCCCTTTGTTAATTTCCCCCTATTTATACTGTATATATCTTATTCATTCATAATCATTTTCATGTTGTCTCCCTCATTATTCTGTGACTTCCTTGATATGAACAATGGGGTTTGAATGATGACAGCTAGAAGCTCAGAATGACTGGAATAGGAAGGGTATTATCAGGTGGGAGTTTGTTAATATTGAGGAATGAAATCAGGTTAGTCATCAGCATCTCTAGAGGTTATCTTTATCCCAACTTCTACATCTCAACTTCAATCTGCAGAAGACATTTTAGTGACTTTTCTTGAACATGGGATAAAGACAGCAAGAATAACAGTTTTAGTGGAATTGATCCAAGATGGCAGAGAAAAGGCAGAGACTTCCCTGAGCTCTCTCCAAAACCCCACTGAAAAAATTCTAAATAATGCCTCAAAACAAATTTAGGAGCAGCAGAACCCACAAAAGGAGGGGGTGAAATAATTTTCTAGCCCATGACAACTTAGAAGGAAAGGTCTGTTTCATCCAGGGGAAAGTAGAATGCAGCCCAACACAGGTCATGCACAAGCAAACCAGCAGTAGAACTTGGAGGGCAACTAAATCAGTGGAGGCAGTGGTGGCTTTCCACCTTCCCATCCAACAGATAGTAAAGGGGTCACACAACTAGCCAGAAGGAGATTAAGGGGTTCCCTTTGCTGGCACCAGGGCAGGACTCTGTTGCATTATCCATCTTTGGATCTGGATTTCAGTCCTGTGTTTCAGTCTCAGGAAGAGGAGGAACACCAGAGCTTGCAACCTCAAAGTAGCAAGACCCTAGTCACAGTTCCAGGACAGAAAGATTGTTATCAGTCACAGACTAGAGCATAGCCCAGGAGAATGGTAAACATACGTCTCACTAGATCATACCACTTTGGAAAAACCCAAAATTTAGAGGTCCCCCAAATTATCTCTGAAACAGCTGCACACACACACAAAAAACCCTGAAGCTTGGGAAAGTGTCTCCTCCACTTGAGTTGCAGAGCACCATTTTAGCAGAGTTAAAGGCCAACAAATAGACTGGACAAATGAGCAAACAGCAGAAAAGATCCTGACTATAGAAAGTTACTATGGTAACAGTGAAGATCAAAACAAAAATGCAGAAGACAACAAAGTCAAAACCATTACATTTAAAATCTCAGAGAAAAATATCATTTGGTCTCAGGCTATGGAAGAGTTCAAAAAGGATTTTAAAAATCAAGTAAGAGAGGTAGAGGGAAAAAAATGAGAAAATAAATTACAGTGATGCAAGAAAAATCATGAAAAAAGAGTCAATAACTTGGTAAAAGAAGCACAAAGCTCTTGAGAAAATAACAACTTAGGGGCAGCTAGGTAGTGCAGTGAATAAAGCACTGGCTCTGGAGTCAGGAAGACCTGAGTTCAAATCCAGCCTCAGACACTTAACACTTACTAGCCGTGTGACCTTGGGTGAGTCACTTAACCCCAATTGCTTGCCTTCGCCCTTCAAAAAAAAAGAAAGAAAATAACAACTTAAAAGCTAAATAAGCCAAATGGTTAAAAAAAATTTTAAGGCCCCAAAATCCAATAAAGAGAAAAATCCTTTGAAAAGCAGAATTGTCCAAATGGAAAAAAGAGGTACGAAAATTCACTGAAGAATATAAGTCCTTAAAAAAATAGAATCAGGCAAGTGTAGAAGCTAATAACTTTCTGAGACATCAAGAAACAATTAAAAATCAAAAGAATGCAAAAAAAAAAAGAAAAATGTGAAACATTTTATTGGAAAAATAATTCACCTGGAAAACAGATCTAGGAGAGATAATGTAGGAAGTTTTTCACTACCTGAAAGCCATTATCAAGAAGAAAAAGAAGAAGCTTAGACATCATCTTTCAAGAAATTATCAAGGAAAACTAACCTGATAGTCTAGAACCAGGGAATAAAATAGAAATAGAAAGAATCTACCTATTACCTCCTGAAAGATATTCCAAAACAAAAACTTCCAGGGATAGTGCAGCCAAATTCCAGAGTTCCCAGTTCAAGGAAAAAAATATTGTAAGAAGCCAAAAAAAATAATTCAAATATCATGGAACCACGGCCAAAATAGCAAAAGATATAGTAGTCTAAACACTAAAGGATTCGAGGGCTTGGAATACAATATTCTGGAGGGCAAAAGAAAAACCTACCCAGCAATACTGAGTATAATCCTTCAGAGAGAAAAATGGATATAAAATGAAATAGATGATTTTCAAGCATTGATGACGAAAAGACCAGAGCTGAATAGAAAATTTGACTTTCCAATACAAACTCAAGAGGAACATAGAAAGATAAAGAGGAAAGAGAAAGCATAAGAGATTTAATATAGACTGTTTACATTCCTATGTAGGAAAATTATATTTGGAACTCCTAAAATCTTTATCATCTTTAGGGCATTTAGAAGAAGTTTACATAGACAGAGGGCACAGGTGTGAATTGAGTATGATGAGATGATTATGTAAAAAAATTAACAATGAGAAAGAGGAATGCACTTGGAAAAAAGGAAAGGAAGAGGTAGAATAAAGAAAATGATGTGACATAACAGGGCAATGTAAGAGCTTTTACAGTGAAGGGGAAGACACAGAAGGTAGGGGAAGCGTATAAATCTTACTTTCATTGGAATTGGCTCAAAGAGAGAATAATGTACACACTCAGTTGGGTATAGAAATCTGTCTTACCATACAGGAAAGTAGGAGGAGAAAAGAATAAGAGAAGGAGAGGTGTTGATAGAAAGGAGGGTGGATTGGGGGAGGTAAAAATCATAAGCAAAATACTATTGAGAATGGACAGAGTTAAAGAGTAGAGTAAGTAGGATAAACGTGGAAAATAGGATGTAGGGAAATACATATTTAGCAATCACAACTATGAAAAAATTACAGCAAATTTCTCTGATAAATATTTAATTTCTCAGAGAGAGAAGTCGAGTTGATAGAAATCAGAGCCATTTCTCAATTGATAAATGGTGAAAAGATATAAACAGGTACATGAAATAATCAAAACTATCTATGGTCATATGAAAAAAAAGTGATCCAAATCACTATTGATTAGAGAAATGCAAATTAAAACAACTTTGAGATAACACCTTACACCTTTCAGATTGGCTAATATGACAAAAAAGGAAAATAATAAATCTTGGAGGGAGTATAGGAAAATTGAGACTCTAATGCTGTGTTGGTGAAGTGATATATTGATTCAACTATTCTGGAGAGCAATTTGGAACTGTGCCCAAAGAGCTACAA
>NW_027187460.1:33098603-33113256 GCF_028583685.1 Petaurus breviceps papuanus
GAAAGAAAGAAAGAAAGAAAGAAAGAAAGAAAGAAAGAAAGAAAGAAAGAAAGAAAGAGTACATATGTACAAAAATTTTTATAGCAGCTCTTTTAGAGGTGGCAAAGAATCAGATATTGAAAGAATGTCTGTCAATTGGAGAATGGTTGAACAAGTTATTGTATATGATTATGATGGAATAATATTGTGCTATAAGAAATTATGAGCACAATGCTCTTAGAAAAATCTAGAAAGACTTACATGAGCTGATGCGAAGTGACATAAGCAGAACCAGGAGAACATTTTACACAGTAACACAATATTTTGTGGTGATCAACTGTGAATGAATGAGCTATTCTCAGCAATACAATCCTCCAAGAAAAGTCTGAAGGATTTATTATAAACAATGATATCTATCTCCAGAGAAAGAACTGATGGAGTCTTAATAAAGATCAAAACATACTTTTTCCTTATTTTATTTTTTCTTGGACTTTTTTTGTCTGTGTTTTCTTTCATAACATGATGAACATGGAAATATGTATTGTATGATTGTGCATGTATAACCTATATTAATTTGCTTGACTTCTCAATGAGGAGGAGAGGGGGGAAGGAAGGAAGATAATTGGAACTCAAAATATAAAAAAAGGTTAAAAAAGTTTTTTACACTTAATTAGGGAAAAATAAAACAACACATTTTAAAAATAGCAGCTTTACTTAAGGTTTTATAATTAATCCTTTCATATGGATTGATTTGTTCCTCACAACTCTGTGAAATATAAAGTGCAACTAAATTAACCCTCTTTTTAAAATGAGTAAACTAAGGTTCAGACAAATGAATTGGTTTGTCTGATCTCATAGAAGCATCAAGGAGCAGATCAGAATTTGACTCCAAGTCCAGATTATTTCCATTCCTATCTCTTGATAAGAAATAGGAAATCCTTGAGCATAGAGACTTTTTAAATTACTTGTATCTCCAACACTTAGTACAGTACCTGACACATAGCAGGTGCTTAATAATCTTTTTATTGGATTGGAAGTGCCAGAATAGAGACCCACAGAAAGGTCAAGGCAGGGTAGGCAGAATAGGCAAATTTGATAATCATCAGCATAGAGATATTGCACAAACTAGTAAGTATGTAAGGCCGAATTTGAAATGATATCTTTGGACTCCAGGCCAAATAATCTACAACCAGTTACCTAGCTGCCTCTCTGAATGTCCACTTCCTCATTTGTAAAATGATTTTACTAGATGACTTCTAAGATCCTTTTCAGCTAAAATCTTCCTTCCCCACTCTTCCTTCCCTGCAAGGAAAAGTCCTAGCTAATCTAGCTAGTGTCCTTAATAAATCATTCAAATGTTACAATCTCTTTCTCTCTGTCTCTCTCTCTCTCTCTCTCTCTCTGTCTCCTTTAAGGAGTTTAGTTCTATATTAGTGAAATTATTTTGAATGACTCTGCTTTATTCAGGAAAATTTGATTTAGAAAAAAGGAAAACACCACTTCAAATTTTCCCATAAGTCCTAGACCATCCCACATCCAAATCATCCCCAATATCTCTTTTAAATTCTAAACTAGTAAATATATGTTTAATTAATATTCATCATAGGGAGCTTCCACTAAAACTCTTTTCCACTGTTTTTGCACAACAGAAGGGTAGTGATTTTGGATTCTTCAAGGTTATATCAATAGATAGCAAGTTTTGACTGCTCCTGTGATGCTAGAGAGGCTTCCAGTATGGTAACATGAATGACTGCATGTCTGCCACCTGAGGCCCGGCCTTGCTAAGGTCAGGCAAGCTTATCACCATGTCAGCTGTAGAATGGTGTGTGTGTGTCTGAAACAACTCTGAAAGACTATATCCTGAGGCACAGGAGAGTTAAAATCTCTAGTGATGGAAAAAGGACCAATGTGACTAAAATCACGGACCCATGAAATATAGATAGGTCAATATCTTAGAATAGATCAAATGTGGGGCTGGTATAACTGCGTAGTTAACTTCTGCAAGAAGCTTTTCCACTTTCCCACCCCTTCTCCAATGCCATCCCTGGAAAATTGCCTCCTCTTTGTACTGTATGCATATTGATAGACATAGTCATTTGCATGTTGTCTCCTCCTTTAGATTATAAACTCTGTGAAGGCAGACACTGTGCTTTTGCCTTATTTTGTGTCTTTAGCACTCATCACAGGGCCTGGCAAATAATAAACACTAGATAAGTGATTGTTCACTGATTGACTGTACACTGTGATGCCCTTTGTAATGAATGTTAAATCTATAGCCAAAGCTATAATTTTACAGGGAATGAATCCAGTCTTGGAAATTTCTCAAAAACTAGATTTAAAAATTTTTAAATTATTTTTTCTCTTTCAAAAATAAATATTGCATTGATGCTTTTCTTTCGCATTGCTACTCCTTTTCAATATTTTCCTACCCCTTTACAGAGCTCTCTGTTGTAAAATAAATGTCTCATGTCTGATAACAGACCCCTGCCACTCCTCCAAAGGGAGAGAAAGATATTTCGCCGTTACGGCTTTAAAGCAATTAGCATCAGTCTCTACATTGATGACTTCTGAATGACTTCTCCTCCGTATTGTTTTCCATTACATTATTGCAGCCACTGATTAAACTGTTTTCTTGGCTCTGCTTACACTGGGCTGTGTTAGTTCCTATAAGTTCTATAGGTTTCTCTTCCTCATATACATTGTGCAATAACAGGGAAAAAACTCAGCATCAATCAGGCAAAAACTTCTGATAGTTTCTTTGACAATGTAAACATTCTGTCCAAGTAGCCTCCCAATTCTCTGTCTTGAGGGGAGAGGTATTTCAGAGAAATAGAACATTTAAAAAGATAAGGAAATATAAAATAATTTGAGGAGTATTTACTGAGGGCTTCAGGAAAGATTTCCTGTAGGATGGGCATCTAAACTGAGACATAAAGACAACTAAAGTGCCCCTAAGGTGAAGATGAGATGGGGCTGTATCCTAGAAACGAAGGCAGCTTATACAGAAGATAAAGAAGTAATAGTTACATTACTGTTGGAGCAAAAGTGAAGAGGTCAGTTTGACAAGAACACTAGGGGTGTGAAACGGGGTGGTATAAAATAGCCAATAGTTAACAAATATTTATTAAGAACCCACTATGTGCCAGACACTAAGGTAAGCACTGGAGATTCAGAAAGAAGTAAGAGATAGTCCCTGCTTTCAAGGAGCTCACAGTCTATTAAGTCTAGAAAAGTAAGAGGGGGTTAGATTGTGGGGAAGTTTTACCCAAAGACCAAGATCAGGTAGATCCATTGTCTTTGAGAGTCAGCCAAGCACAAGACCTCTAATAAACAGCCAAATGAAAATCATAAAACTTAGATCTGGAAGGGAAGTTAGGGGTCATCTATCAGTACCCCTTTCCTCCCCCCCTAGACATCATGAATGCTTCCTATTTTTGGTTTAGTCTCCTATTCTACTAATCCCATACAAGGACTTAACTGACAGCTGGTGTCAGCTGATAATTTAAGTTATGTCCCTCCCTCTCCCTGACAAAGTGTTCACCGATGGAATAAAGTTGTAATGAGGAAAGAGAAGCAGCAAAGGTTGATATGGGAGTTCTTGAGCCTGGCAGAGATATAAAGGGAGATGCCCCTCTTGCATCCTTTCCATTCCACACCATTGACCATTTGCATCACTGTTGGCACTTGGCTGTGGTGGATGGGACAAAAAGCAGAACAGGAGAGTGCTCTTTTCACAACAACCATGGCAGTGTCCTCAGAGCAGCATGTGCTGTTGTTGCTGCTGTTGATGTTGTGCAGTTGTTTCAGTCAATTACAATTCTCTGTGTCCCCACTTGGGGTTTTCTTAGCAAAGACACTTGAGTGGTTTGCCATTTCTTTCTCCAACTCATTTTACAGATGAGGAAACTGAGGCAAACAGGGTTATGTGACTTGCCCAAGGTCATACAGCTAGTAAGTGTCTGAGGTCAGATTTAAAATTTGGAAGATGAGTTTTCCTGACTCCAAGCCTGGCATTCTATTCATTGCTCCACCAAGCTTCCCCAAGTAGAATGTGAGTTGGTCCAAATAAGAGTTATGTTGATTGAGGCTAAGACTAACTTCTATCATCTCAGAGCCCTCCATAATGTTAGCTCTGAAAGAGACCCTCGAGATTATCTTTTTAACACTCTCATCTTACATATGGGAAGATTGAGGCACATGAAGTGATTTCACCAAAAATGTACAAATAGTGTTTGACTATATCACTTTTTGCTTCCTTGTCATTATTATTCCTGTTGCACTTTTTTTCTAAGTGTTGAAATAAATGGAATTAAAAATAATTACTGGGTATAATATAAAAGCAAATAAACAAATATACAAAATAAAAGGATCAAATATCATTCATAATGTTTGGAAACTTGCTAAAGAATTTAAAAGAAAGAAAGAGGATTTGGGGGGAAAGCTAGCAAGAAGATGAGGAAGTTACATTTTAAGCCTTACCCCAAATTCTTACATTTTATTAATGCTTTTCCTGGATTTCACCTACAGCCAAGAATCAAAGAATTAGCCAGTTTAATCCTCTGGGATTTCTATGACCTTTAAAATATATCCTGACTAATTGATGATCAGTTTTTTAGTCATCAGAGAGAGCAGACTTCATGTCTTGGCCTAAAGCCTGTATGACTCTGACCAATTGCAGATATAATCAAGCCAGGTTATTGGCCTTAAACATCTAACTGGCAAGTGACTCAGTAGTACAGAGATAAGGCCTCCCCCATTCATGGATAATAGACAACCCTTAAAAGGAAACTGACTTCAAACTCAACATAGGGAGAATTTGTTAATACTATAGCTAATTCTCCAATGAATCATATTGTCTGTTACTGTGATTTATGGGGTATTAAGTAATTTAAGTTGCGCTGTCTCTTTTTCCACAGACGCTTTAAGGAGTATATAATTTAGGCATATTCTAATGACCAAAAGAAAAAAAATGGGAGGCCTTTGTTCAACCACTTTGGCTCATTTCCTTCTCTTGTTTTAGTTGATTGGAGGCTATGCAAAAATGTGCTTCTGGGAGATGATATAGTTCTCCACTGATTAGAAATGTAAGTCAGGATTGGAACAGTCCCAGTATTTTTCTATGCAGTTGCATAATATTCTACTTTTCAGTGATGCTGCTGTTGGATGTTAGTTGTTGCTAAGCACTTGGAAACTTGGCTGACAGACCTAGACGGGCCTAAATGGGGAACTATTCAAGGATTCTCTTGGTGGGTCCCAGGTTCATCCGACTTGAGTACTAGAAAGGTGAATTAGACAACAAAGGTCCTAAGAATGACCACTGGTGAGTTATTCCCAGAAACCCCATTTTGGGGTCGGGCCCAAGACTATCCATTCCTGTTTCCCGTGACTATGTCACCATGACCCAGTCCCTCTTAACTCCATTCCTGCTGGTCCCTGAATCTTCCTGGTACCTCTGTCTGGTAAAGGCACCCATACCAGCCATTCTTCTTTCCCCACACTTAGGCACCATGCTCCTTATAAATACCTCCTCCTGCTCCATATTTTGTTCCCCTTTTATGTGTAATCTTAAGTGTTCGGAGCAGTTAGGTGACACAGTGGACAGAGCACAGGGCCTGAAGTTGTAAAGACCTGAATTTCATTTTGGTCTCAGACGCTTAGTGGCTGTATGACCCTAAGCAAATCAATTAACCTCTGTCTGCCTCAGTTTCCTCACCTGTAAAGTGGGGATAATAATAACACTTACCTCCCAGGGATGTTGTGAGGATCAAATGAGATAGTGGCATAGTGAATGACACATATTAGGCCCTTAATGAATGCTCATTTCCTCCCTTTCTTCCTCCTTTCTCCCACTCAAAAGTAAGGTCCCTGAGGGTAGAGACTATCTTTATTTTTGATTGGATATTGATTCCCAGCATTTAACCTACTTTCTGCCACATAGTAAATGCTTAATAAATGTCTGATGATTGATTTTTTAAGATAAAAAGAGCATATCCTATATGAGAAAGAACTTTAACTACACACTTTTGCTCCTGGGGCAAGTATTGAAGAATATACCTAAAGAAAGCAGCATGTAATATACCCTTAAAATTGAGGAGGAGGTGTGAGTGGTGGAGTGTGAAGGTGCCTTCTGGCAACTTCCAACTTTACCTATTTTTTTCTTGACAGGTAGGTACTAAAATCAATTGCTTCTAGGCTGCTGGAATAGTAAATGCTGTCATTACTTTCTTTGTTGTTGTTTTCTGCAGGGCAGTTGGGGTTAAGTGACTTGCCCAAGGTCACACAGCTAGTAAGTGTGTTAAGTGTCTGAGGTTGGATTTGAACTCAGGTCCTCCTGACTCCAGAGCCCGTGCTCTATTCACTGCACCACCTAGCCACCCCATCATTACTTTCTAAATTTCAGGACTCTGGGGCAAATTCCTAACCATCCTTTCTGAGTTAAAGCTGGTATTTCAGGTGTGAGAGTACCATCTCTTTCATAGCTTCATCTTTTAATGTGAAAGATAAATGGGCCTTCAAAACCATACTGTTGTAATTGTTGTTAAGACTGGATTTCCTTATCTTGCCCAGTGAGAAAGCACAGGGACTATTTGTGGAGCCCATCCTACTCTGATTGGCCTAGGAGCTTTTCCCTACTCAGTTTTTATATGGACTGGTTAATCTTTCCTTAGGCAACCAGGGGCTTACTATTTTAATCTTGAATTTAGTCTGGACCAACCAGTTTAGCCCAATACATCCCAGACCTCCCAAGCTCAAGGTCCAGCTCTAACCTCAGCCTTCCTGATAGCAAGAATAATCAGTATGTGCAACCATACCCAACATATAGCAATACTTTACCTACAATAAACTGGAGGTAATTATCATTAGCACTTGCCATCCCTGTTTCCTTGACTAACTCTAAACATGCTCATGAGTCCTTCCACCTTGTGATTCAACTCAATTCAAGGTACATTCATTAAGTACCTACATTATACAGAGCATTACACAAACTCTGTGTATACTCACATGGATATAGATAGACTAGAAGGCTCCCAGCAATTTTCCAAGCACCCTCTGAGAAATAAAAATCATGAGTCTTTTCTAAACTAGTATCTAGGGTGCTGGCTGAGAAGGAAACATAACTCACAATGGAGGGTAAAGAAGACAGGTGGTCACTGGGTACTAGAGGATAAAATAGCACATCAGACAAGATCCAACAAAATTCATTAAAGTCAGGCAGGTGACATCCTAGAAAAGCTGGGTAGCTGGGTATCAGTCAATCTGAGAGAGCTAGTGAGCAAAGCTGTTCTCATGAACTTTATAGTGAATGTACCCTGTCTGGGTCTGGGGCATGGCATGGCTTTTTGGAAGTGTGGCGGCAGCAGTAAGGCATGGATAGTCATTCAAAAATATCAGCTATGCCCTAAAGCATGTGTCTTGCCATAATTAGGGACTTGGGGAGCCTGCCCCCGCCAACACACATATACTTCTGCTGCCAATACATCTTATTAAAGAACTCAGGAGAAAAGGGCTCCCAGCAAGCTATGAGGCATAAAGGAGTCTTGGACTCCTTAAAAAATGAATGAATAAAAAAATTACTATGTGGAAAGCATTGAGGATACAAATAGAAAGCAACAAAGAATCATGGTGAAAAAGTTAGTTATTACTCCTGACCCATAGTAGAGCTGTTTTGGGTCTTTGATCAGAATGAGTTGGGACTCTGCTTTAATCTCCTATTACTAGCTCAAGTAAACCTTGGAGACCAACCAGTCTCAGAGCCATAATGAGCCTGGAGGCCTTGAGGCTGACACCAATATGGGTGGGTGGGAGAAGGGAATGATAGTGTGCTTCTTAGTAAATTGTGTCCTGAGACTATGTCTATGCCTCAGGTTTACTGAGTTGGCCCTCACTCCCAGAAGGATTGGCAGAGAAGGTAGGGTCTTGAGCAGACAAAGGCCAGGAGACAAAAGACTGGATATGCATCCTACAGTCTCAGAAAAATTGCATCTTCAGTTGTTCTGTTATCCCTGGAACCATTGCCTGGATCCCCACCCTTAGACCATTTAGCTCCCTACACAAATAAATCTATCCCAGATGCTAAGATTGCTAGTTACACTTCCATCTAGTTAAATATTTTAATTTTATAGAAGGGAATCAAAAAAGCACAATATCTAGAAGTTTAGGTGACTTGTCCAAGGTTACATGCGTAGTAAATGGCCAGGGCCAGTATTCAAACTCAGGTTGCCTGATTCCAAAGCCCATAGCTATTTTTTAGGATGTTTGATGTTGTTCAGTCATTTTTTTCAGTTATACCTGAATTTTTATGTCCACTTTGGGGGTTTTTCTTGACAAAGGTACTGAAGTGGTTTACTATTTCCTTTCCCAGCTCTTTATACAGATGAGAAAATTGAGGCAATTAGGTGACTTAAGTCACTTAAGTGACTTGCCCAGGATTGCACTGCTAATGAGTGTCTAAGGTCAAATTTGAACTAAGGAAGATGAGTTTTCTTGACTTCAGCCTAGTACTCTATTCACTTCATCACCTAGCTGCCCAATATTTGGGAGGTTTTCTTAGCAAAGATACTGGTGTGATTTGCCATGTCCTTTTCCAACTCAAATTTATAGATGAGAAAACAACCAAATAGGGCTAAGTGATTTGCCCAGGGAAGAAGAGTCTTCCTGACTCCAGGCCCAGTACTCTGTCCACTGTGCCACCTAACTGCCTTCTATGATGTTATTTCTTTCTTGAATTTTCACTCTGTATTGTAACACAAAGAAGCCCTCATATTTGGAGACTTAGAAGAACATATGAACTTTCTCAGATCAAATGGATATGATAATGTCTTCCTTGATGGAATTCCTAGAGATCTTCATTTGACTTTTAAGCCCAACTGGAATCAAACTTTTGTAAATCCCTTTCTCTGTCAGGAGGACCCTTGGGCATAACTGGCCTTTTCTGGATTCAGTCTTTTGCTTCTTTTCACCCTATTGGGTGCATTAATTTCTTGCTTTAGCTAACTAGTTCATTCTGATTGGCTTCCATCCATCTGCCTTTCCCCAGTGGGAGAACTGAAATCAGTGACACGAAGGGCCCCTTCTCAGATTCAGTCTCACCTAATCCTACAGTATATCTTGGGCCCTGGAGTTACCTCTTCCTATTCTAAAATCCTTAGGCAACTTTAAATAGGGATGCCACACATCTCTCAAACCCCTGCACTTCTCCATTATCAGATATGTGTAGCTGAAAGAAAGCAGACCATTTCCACACTTTAGAGTAAGCAGTGGGGCCATTGAGAGGCAAGTGATGGAATGCAGGTTTCAAACTATCACCCAAATGGACTTTGGTGCAAGCCTCTACTGAAAGCAAAGTTTCTAAAATTCCTGGGACTAAGAAGAGAGATAAGCCCACATCATGACATTTCCAGTTTTTGCTCATGCTGATTGAGGCGGAAGCAACCATGGAAAGGACTGCTGGTCCTGATAGCACAGAAGTCCCCTTTCTCCTGTGCTAGTTGAAAAGTTCCAGAAACTGGACATCAAATGATAATGAAGTGACTTTCTTTCATCTCTGTGACCCAAGAAAACTACCTCTGTCTTACACTAAAAAAACAGCTGAGATTGAGAAGAAAAAGTGGAGACATCCTTCCTGTGAGTTCCTAGGGGTTGTAGGTCAAATTGCTCGACAAATGAGGTTCCTGAATCTGTGTGTGCTCTACGTACTGGAAAAATGAAGCAAACAAATTTGAACACAGGCTAAGTAATTATATATAATTGAAATTTCTACTTCCAACACCTACTGGCTATGTAATGGTGGGTAAGGCACTTGAAGGGAGTGTTGGGATGGGAGCCCAACCTATGCAGCCTACAAAGAGCTGTACCCTGCCCATTTCCAACTGACAAACACACCTTGACCTCTTGTTTAAAGAGTGGCTTCTGATTGGTCCCCATATGCTGCCCCCTACCCTCTCCACAAAGGAGGCTGGCTCTTGAATATCAAGAATTGCTTGCTCAGTAAACACTTCTAATCTTACTGTCTTTTTGCCATCTTCTGATCATGGGGCTTGGACTTATAAAGTTCTTTCTTGGACTTTTGGAGAAGTAGAATTCTCCCCTATGATTTGTGAAATCATATATTTAGATTTAGAATGAACCCTAGAGTTTATCTAATCTAATATCTTCATTTTATATATGAAGAAATATAGAATTATTTTACATGTGAGGCTCATAGAGGTTATATGACTCATCTAGGGTCACATCATTAATAAGTATCAGAGACAGGAATTTATTTGTTAAAATTGTATATAACAGGAATTAAATTTCATATACAACCTTTTTTCTGTTCTATGTACATGGAAGTATTCAAGTTTAAGGATGTTTCTCAAATTCAGAATATATTTTATTGATCAGTCTTTTTAGTAATGTCTGAGTTTTTGTGACTCCATTTGGGGTCTTCTTGGCAAAGATACTGGAGTGATTTTCCATTTCCTTGTCCAGCTCATTTTAGAGATGAGAAAATTGAAGTAAACAGGGTTAAGTGACTTGCCCAGGGACACAGTTAGTAAGTGTCTGAGGCCAGGTTTGAACTCAGGAAGATTATTCTTCCTGACTCCAGGCCTAGAGCTCTATCCATTACACTACCAAGCTGCCTCAGAATATATAAAGGTGTATATGTAGACAAACATAAACACGTATTTACAGATAGGTATTCTATCTGCATAAGTAAAAGGAGTTTTTACATTTTCATACCTGGAGACCCTTATACTGATAAAATCATAGATCCAGATATATCCTACCCCCCAAAATTTTCATTATCTGCCATACAGAGTTGTCACAGCCATGTTAATAAAGGACAAATATGATTTCACTGCTCCTTCCCTCTTGAGGGAGGCATAGTTGCTATACCACCCTTAAGGTCTACATTTGGGATTGTGTGTTTAAGAATGTGGGGAGCTTAGGAGAAGCAACATCTGTTTTAGGAGGAAAATACCTCTGCCTAGGCATCAGAACTATTTTAGACAATTTGGGAAGATTCATGACAAACATAGGAGAGTTCAGGCAAACCTGACTGGAAGAGAAGAGAGACACTACCAGCCTACAAACCACTTCTAAAATACAATGTTCAGTTCCAAGAGATCTATTTTGGAAGGACATTGACTAACAAGTCCGTCCAGAAGAGAGCCAGCTTTCTTTAGGAAGTTTTGTTCTATGTGGTCCCAATGGGCAAAGCTCAGAACTATGGGTAGATGTTGCAGAGAAGCAGATTTTGGCTCAATGTAAGGGAAAACATCGTGATAAATTAAGGCTCAGGAAGATTAAGTGATTGGTACACGGCCACATATCCAAAGAGTATCTGATTCCAAATCCCGGGCTCTTTGTGTTACAATATTTGATTTCTAATAAAGGAAGAGGAAATCTGAACATAGAGTAATGCATAAGAGCATATTCAATGGAAATATAAACATATGTGGAATGGGGGAATGGCTGATTCAATCTCCTACAGAGAAGATAGGGAGGCTGCTTCTCAAAAGGCATGATCACATATAATAGAAGTCCTTTACTTCTCCAGCATGCACAGAGAGTCTCTACTCAATTCTATTCTGCTACTATGTGTTGAAGCTATAGACTGTTTGTTGACTACATAGACAAAGCTGACATACATTCAAAAGGCAGAAATTAGCCGGGCCTAGTCGTTGGTCACTCTTTCCTGGCTAGCTCCTATTTGGGTGAGAGATAATGATATAAGGGGAGTGACTTTGGAGCTTCTCTATTGAAGGCCCTGATGAATGTGGGCCTCTGTTCCCTCCCTCTTTGCTTTTTTCCCTTCCTATTTTAGATGACAGAGACTGGAAATGATTATGATCTTGAAAGCTTTTTGTTTTTTGTATAAACTTTGTATTGATGTAAATATGTGTGTCTTCTTCAGTAAGATGTAAACTTTTTATGAACATTTGTTTTTTGGTCTTTATGTCCACAGAGACTATCATAGTATCTGGTACATAGTAGGTGCTTCTTAAATATTTGTTTTGGTAATTAATAAAGTATATAGTTGAAATTTGTGATCTTCTGTTTCCTTGTTCTTTATCTGAGTTCACCCCAAACTTCAAAATCTACTTCAAGTCTTGCTTCTTCTACAAAAGAAGGCAATATAATAATTGAAAGAGTATTGGCCTTGAAGTCAAATGTCCTGAGATTGGAGATCCTGATCCTGCTGTGACCTCTTATTTCTATGCATTTGGACAAATCACTTAATCTCTCTGTTCCTCATCTATAAAATGAGAGGGTTGGACTAGATGACCCCTAAAGTTCTATTTGTTCTAAATCTATAAATAGATATATATTATATGATATATTTATATAAAATGTAATATGTAGTATATATAGATAAAAACATAGATATAGAAATATCTATACACATACACATATACACACACATAAATACATATAAATAAACATATATATTTATACATATATAAATAAATCCTATGATCTTTAAGACTTCCCAGATAAGAGTAATCTCCCCCTCGCTGAACACCTAGAAAACTTGTTGTCTCACCATACATTTGGCATTTAATCATATGTTAGACTATATTGGTAGATATTATTTTCATGTGGGTATGATTCATTTTTTCTACAAGGATCTCTATCTATGAGTCATCATATATCCCTGGAATATTCCTCACTGGAATACATTACTGGCTCATTGATCACTTGAGAATATAATAGAAGGGGCTTCTAGTTCTATATTTTTGGATAAGTTAATTATTGGATAAGTTAATATCTGAGGTCTATTATTTCAGACTCTAAACTCCTTGAGGGCAGGGGTTCATTCATTCATTCATTCATTATTTCTCAACAAAAAGTTTTTAATCACCTTCTTCTTAGAGCCAGGTTCAAAGGAAATACAAGGAAAATAAGACAGTTTCTCCTCTCAGGAAGCTTACAATTTAATAGGGCTACCCACAATTGAAATATAATATAGAATAAGCATATAAGAGAAGTACAAAATACTAGGAGAGCAAATGAGGGATAGTTCATTTCCACCTCAAAGACGATAGAATGAAGTTGTAGAAAAAGCACTGGACTTCAAGTCAGTACACATAGGCTGACATTCTGTCTCCATAATTTATTAGCCTTGTGACCTTGGCAGAGACCATTAGCCTCTCTAACTCTGTGTCCTCACTGATAAAAAGGGAATAGACATATATGCACCACCCATGTCATAGTGTTATAATGAGTAAGAATGTGACTAACCATAATACATTATAGCAATGCCCTTCCTATTGCTTATTTAGTGCTCATAAGTAATAAGCGCTCCCTCCAATGTGAGATACCATCTCTCCTCCATTCATGCCTTTTCATGAAATGTTATACGCCTCTGGGCCACAGGTATTTCACAGATAATTGATCCAAACTCTTTGAAGTTTTTTCTCTAGTTCATTTAACATCTCTCTTTTGCCCACATAATGCCCAGGATGACTATTCATTTGTCATCTTTCATTCTTGCCACATTACATAGCCCACCTCCCCTTCTAGTTAGCCATTAGAGCAAAGATGGGGAGATGTAACTACTTTAGTGTGGCCTAAACATAGAAACCTCTATTTCTTTGTGTCCCCCCACAATGTGTAACCAAGGGCCAGACATATAGTAAATGCTCACTAACTATGTGTTGGTGGATTGAATCTCACCACATCTAGTAGGGCATGTTGCCAGCTTGAAGAAGGGAGCTGAGCTCATAGAATTAGAGCATCATAGAATCCCAAGGATGGAAGGGCCCTCTGAAGTCATCTACTCCATCTCTTACCCAAAGCATGAATACTCTTATGAGCTCATTTAATTACATATCTTTGCAGTCCAGCCAGAAAAACCTATTGCCTTGTTTCAGGAGCTTCATAGGAAATCCTGGCCTAGCCACCTGGGGGCTGTTAGTCATGCCAGAATCTTTAGGCTTCCCTTTCACTCTTGAAGGCATCCAAAAGAAGCCCCCTTCTAACCTGCTGACAGCAAAGCACAGTCTGTTCTTGGACAGATTTCCATCACATATACATTTGTTGTGCCGAGTGTGTTGCAGAGGTTGCCATGGTTTCTCATGAATATTTTTAATCCATGGCAGAGTGTTTGAATGAAGAAGTTACCAACAAAATTTACAAGAACAAGGATGAAAATAAGAAGAGGTAGAGAGAAAAGAGGGGGTAAGTTATCTGGACTTTCAATCCTAATTTAAAAGCTCATACACCAAAAAATCTCAGAGTTGAAATTTACTTCCAAATTCATCTGCTCCAACCCATAGCTGTACAAGATTCCAATCTGTGATTTGCCTGACAAACGACTATCTATATTCTTCTTAAAGATCTCCAGTGATGGAAAATTTCTTTTGTCCTAAGGCATTTTTATTTGAAACAGATAGAACTACTAAGAAGCCGAATCTTAGCATGTTATAATGGATAGAGAGCTGCCCTCAGAAGCAAGAAGACTTGGGTTCATGTACCATCTCTGACACATATGGGCACTATATTACCCCCAATCAAGTCACTTAACTTCTCAGTGCCCCAAGCAATACTCTAAGCCTATGAATATAGAGCAGGTGCCATCTGCATTAGAAGAAAAAGAGTGAAAGGAAGGAAAGATGGACAGAAAGAAGGAAGGAGGGAAAGAAGGAAGGAAGGAAGGAAGGAAGGAAGGAAGGAAGGAAGGAAGGAA
>NW_027187460.1:33113266-33126755 GCF_028583685.1 Petaurus breviceps papuanus
GAAGGAAGGAAGGAAGGAAGGAAGGAAGGAAGGAAGGAAGGAAGGAAGGAAGGAAGGAAGGAAGGAAGGAAAGGAGGAAAGAAGGAAGGAAGGAAGGAGGAGAGAGAAAGAAAAAAGAAAGAGGGAGCATGAAAGAAAGAAGAAAAGGGAAGGAAGGAAGAGAAGGGAAGGAAAGAAGGGGAGAGGGGAAAAGAAGGAAAGGAGGAATGGAAGGTGAGAAGTAAAAAGAAATAGAGGAATGAAAGGAAAGAAGGGATGTAGGATGGAAGAAAGGGAGAAAGGAGAGAAAGAAAGAAAAAGAAAAGAGAGAGAGGAGTAAAAAAGAGACAGAGAGAAAGAAGGGAGAAAGAGTGAGAAAGAAAGAGGGAATGAAGGAAGAAAAAAAGGAAAGGGAAGGAAGAAAGAGAAGGGAAGGAAAGAAGAAAGGTAGATAGGGAGGCAAGAAGAAAGGAAAGGAGGAAGAAATAGGAGGATGACAGAAAAGAAGGGAGGGAGAAAGGAAGGAAGGAAAGAAGTTAGATATAGAGAGAGGGAAGAAAGGAAGGAAGGAAGGGAGGGAGGGAGGAAGGGAGGGAGAGAGGAAGGAAGGGAGGGAGGGAGGAAGGAAGAAAGAAAGGAAGAGGCTGCCTCTCTAATTCCCACTAACTATATTTGGTTTCCTTCAAAGATTAACCCAGTTCTGCCATTCCAGGCATGGGGGCAGACATGATGGAGGGTCATGTGTGAGGAACAGCAAGGAGACTAGTGTCACTGGAATGAAAAGTAAAGAGGAGATATTAGGTATAAAAAAATAATCAAAAGGTAGAGGGTGGGAGCAGATTATGAAAGACTTTGAATGTCAGGGGATTCTATATTTGATCCTGGATGTGATAGAGAACCTCTAGAGTTTCTTAAGTAGGGGAGTGACATGGTCAGACTCGTATTTTAGGAAGAACACTTTGACATCTGAGTGGAGGCTGGACTAGAGTGGGGAGAGACTGGAATATTCTCCCTCCTGATCTTCACCTTGAGGCTTACTTCAAGTCCTATATACAATCCCCTATTCTATAGGAAGTCTTTTCCAATCCCAAATTCTCGTGCCTTCCCTGTACTGATCATTTACCCGGCATTGCGGGTGGAACCTGTCGGCACAGAGTTATCTGTGTGTCCGTGTAGACGGTGAGCTCCTTGGGAACACAGACCACTTTTTGCTTTTCTTTGTATCGCCAGTATATAACACAGAATTGGCACCGAGCAGACACTTAATAAATGATTATCACCTGTCTTGGTCCTTTCTCTGCCTTCTAGGTCTTTTTTTTTCCCTTTCAAGCTTCATACTGGAACCTACTACTATAATTGATGAGGCAACTCAAGGGGGTGATGTGTCATGCCAAAGGTCGTAAATAACCATCAGAAAATTTGAAACAGGTTTCATGAAGTCATAGATTTTAGAGCCAAGAGATCTTGGACATATCTCATCTGATCTCATTTGAACAGATGACAAGCACAGATCAAAGAAGTTCAATGACTTGTCCAAGGTCACACATACAGAAAGTAGTGGTGTAAGGATTTGAATCCAGTTCTTGTGACTATTAATCCAATGGCCATTCAGTCAATAAAGGACAACACCAAGATTAAACTTTCTGACATTACTCATTTTTGTATTAACTCACTTCATGAAAGACATATTTGTGGCATAGAGGCTGTTACAGGTCAGGGCAAGAGCAATAGCAGATTAAGGGTTCTTGAGAAGGGAATGGAGAAATAGAACATAACGGAAAAGATAAAACATCAGTGAATAAGAACCTAGACATAAAATAGCAATTAGGAAGCTACACCTGCAGGACGGATATGGAGAGACAGAGTGAATCAAGTAGTCTAGGGTCCCAACAAAAAAAGATTCTTATTCTTTGTTCTGTCTCTCAATAGCCACATATTCTTGAATAATTCCCTTTACCTCTATGACTTTCAGTTTACTTATCTACAAAATAAGGCAATTAGACTAGAAGATTTATAAATTTCTACCCAGCTATAATGGTATATGACTCTACAGCCACACGGGTTAGAGGAATAGAGCAGCCAAGAAAATTCTCAGAGGATGAAAGAATAAAGCAAATCAGTCAGGCTTCAATTTGATTCAATTCAACAATCATTTATTAAGTTTCTGCTATATGCCAGGTACTGTTATTGTCAGTTAGGATTTGATGGTGAATAAGATATCCCATGTCTTAAAGGAATATAAAGTCTATAAGGGATGATGAGACCTAGGTCATAGTTAATGAGAGTTTAAATAATGCAAAATTGGATTTAGTTCACATTATAAGATGATATTAGGTTGCATTTCGTGGAAGCCAAATTTTGAGGTCTTGACATGTCACCATATGGTCAGTCAGCACTTGGCTATGGTTGTTGTTCAATTGTTTCAGTAATACCTGATTTTTTTTTTTTAAGCAATCGGGGTTAAGTAACTTGCTCAAGGTTACACGGCCAGTTATTTCTGGGTGTGGCGCTGAGTATCTGAGCCCGGATTTGATCCAGGTCATCCCGACACTGGAGCCGGTGCTCTTACTCGCTGAGCCACCTGGCCACCCCTAATACCTGATTTTTCATGACTCCATGTGGTTTTCTTCACAAAGACACTGAAGTGGTTCACCACTTCCTTCTCCAGCTCTTTTACAGATGAGGATACAGAGCAAATAGGGTTAAGTGACTCACCCAGGGTCACACAGCTAGTAAGTGTCTGAGGTCAGATTTGAACTTCAGAAAACGAGACTTCCTAACTTCAGGTTCATCACTCTATCTACTGTACCACCAAGCCAGCTATGCTAGCATGTAAATACTCAGTGTTACTATGTATCATATTACCAAGAGTTGTGTTCATTTTTCTAAAAGTCCTTAACAAAATTAGGGGGAAAAAAGGAAGAATTGATAGCACAAAAAAAGAAGACACTTGTTATTACATTAAAATAAAAAAATTGATTTAATTGAATGGCTTGAAATTGGTCACAGTGCCTCTAAAATAGAATGCAATATTAGATAATCTGTCTCTGTCTCTCTCTGTCTCTGTCTCCCTCTCTCTTTCTCTGTGCATGTGTGTAATGAACTATTTAAAAACATGCAGGCAAAATAAATGAAAAATATAAAACTGCATAATTTTCTTTTGGCTTACATACAATTACAAGGAATAGAAGTTGTGTAAGGTTAGAAATAAGGGTTTTTTAGATATATAGATTGAAAATTATAATAAAAAAGCATTCCTCTTAGCAGAATAGCCATTCAGACAATGGTTTCAAATTTATTTAAAGCAGTGAAAGGAAGTGGAAATGAAGTGAATATTGTAGAAACTTTAACTATAAATACTAAGTAGTTGGATCACTTTAAAAATCTAGTTCAATTGTACAATGCTAAAAATACCAGAGAAATGGCCAGGGTAGATGACAATGTAGCTGCTGAAATGTCCTAATGTTTTGAAAATAAAAAGCACTGAAAGCATTGAATACATTGGTTAACAAGTTTTTAGGATGGAAGAAAAGGGCTTTTTCTGGAAAAGGATACCTTCTATAACTTACATTTTTAAGGACGAAAAAAAGGAGAACCTCAGTTTAAAGTGTCCAATGATCACCTAACATTTCTATTAGATGATCTAGAAGAGAATTTTAAATGAAAACCAAAGCTTGTTTATCAGTCTCAAAACCCTGGCACACCAATAGTTTATAATTATCAGTAGCTTCCAGTATTTTGCTGGATCAAATAAGAAAGCAAGGATTGCTAGAACTATTTATGAAGACTGATTTTCAAATTATTTTAGCCCAGGTCTTGAAAAGTACTGCAAGTACGATAACATCACATTTGAAGAAATACTGAATTTAGGCAATGCCTCAGGGCATCCAATGAAATTTGGTTGGTTCATTGTGTGAGAAAAAAAGCATGCAAATCTGCTGAAATGTGGATAAAGTTCTGTACACCTGCCAGTGTATATATGGAGATTTAAAGAAAGAGAAAATTATTTAGTCGGTGCTATTAAAATATTTTAAATAATAATCATGATATCTTCATTATATTATTAGGTAGAATAGTATTTTTATTTTTTCTTTTCATAACTGCTCTATTACTTTGTAACAATTTTGAATTGGAAATAAATTTATCCTTTGATTTTGTATTGTCAGTAAACAGATAAATACTCATTTCAAATCATTTCAAATTTCTGTTGAGCTAGAACCAATGATCATGTTTTCCATACAATGACAACTTTGAATAATATGAATTTGAATAATACTACTTCAATGGGATATGTAGGTGGTGAAGTGGATGGAGCACTGGACTAGAAGTCAGGAAGACTCATCTTCCTGAGTTCAAATCCTAGCTATGTGACCCTGGGCAAGTCACTTAATCCTGTTTGCCATAGTCCTTCATCTGTAAAAATAATAAAAAAAAATTGAAGGAGATGGCAAACCACAAAGATACTCCAGTGTCATTGCCAAGAAAACCAAATGGCATCATGAAGAGTCAGGCATGGTTGAAACAACTGAATGACAATACCACTTCCTATAGGATTGATTACTTATAGTAACAGGGACCTAGCTATATGTATAACATAAAATAGAACGTAAAACAGAAAAAGGAGAAATTCAGAGTAAGAGCTCTAGGATCAGGTTCAGGAACAAAATGCTTCTTTCAGTAGGGGGTTGAGGGAAGACAGTGACAGGAGGGACACAGCACCAAAAACAAGGAACTTTTCTGGAATCTGAAGGAGTCTGATTGAGCAAACTTCAGCTAAGTCAGTCCTGTTCAAGTTGGTCTCAGAGTGAAAACTGACTGGCAAAAGTCTTCTGTGTAGTGAGTTTGATGGTGATAAAAAGACACAGGCGATGACCAAACACAACTCCAGAGGGCTGGCAATATGCCAGGCTGCCCACCTCCTGACAGAAAGGTGATGGACCCAAGACGTGGAATGAGTTATATGCTTCTGGACATGTCCAATCTTGAAAATGGTTTTGCTTGACTATTTGTTACAAGGGATTTCCTTCCCTTCCCTTCCCTTCCCTTTCTTTTCTTTCCTTCCATTTCCTTTTGCCCATTCTCACTCTCCCTCCCCTTTTGTTTGCTGTAGATTGCTCTGTGAATTACCAAATCTAATCTAGGGTTGTTCTAGACTGTTCCACAGTTATATGACATCACCTTAAAGTATGCCTACTGCTTGCAGCTCAAAAGACCCTTTTTCTAGAACAGCTGCTCATTTATTTAATGAATGTGTAGCACTTACTATGTCCAAGGAACAGTGTGATAGATGTTGTAGGGAATACAGAAATAAATGAGTCCTTATCCTCATTAAGTATAGAGTATAGTTGGCGAGATAAGACAGTATGGAGCTATGGAAGGAAACTTGGTGTAGAAATCTTGGCATTTGTATGTTTGCCACATCATTCCTATTTAGCACTTATGTAACCTTGGACAAATGACATCACTTCTCTGGTTTTCAGTCTCATCTATAAAATGGGAGTGAGTGGATTTGGTCATCTTTAAGTACCTTCCTAATATTAAAAAAATGTAAACTATAATCTACAAAGCATAACATATTGGATCAATAATTGTCATTAGATCCTACAATTCCTGAGTTTAAATCCCTACTTTGACACAAACTGACTATGTGACTTGGAACAAGTCATTTAACTTTTCTATACCCAACTAACCTTAGAAGAGTAAAAGTTGCTGAGAAAATGCTTATTGGTGCTGGTGGAAGTTCCCTGAACCAATGAAATAAGTCCAGCCCCCAAAGAAGAAATTTTATATATGTGTGTTTGTATATGATATACATATATATGTACATGTATACATGTATACATACATATAAACATACCTATAATTGTGTATATGCATGTGTATATACTTATATATACATGCACATATTAAATATTCATGTAATAAATTATAAATACACACACAACTTTAATTCTACACAGAATACTAATCAATAATAGGAATCAAACCATGTAGTGAAAAGTACAGACATAATGGAGAGTTCAAGGGAGAGAACACCATGAGATAGAGAAAATGGGATCAGGACAGACTTCATTGAGGAGGTGACACATGGTCTACAAATTGAAGTGTAGGCAAACTTTCCACAAGCAGAAATTGGAGGATGGGTGGTGAGGATCAAGGACACTAAGTGGAAGAAATGGACTGAGTAAAGGCATGATAGTGTGCTCATGGAGCAGTAAGCAGTCTAGCATAAGACAACTATTGCACCTGGACTGAACACTGACGTAAAAAGAGAAATAATTAGAAACAACATGAAAAAGATAGATTGAGGTCAGTTGTGGAAGGCCTTCGATGCTAAGCTGAAGAAAATGGAATTTATTTTGGTAGAAATGGGGAGCCATTGAAGGTTTAAAAGCAGGGGCTTTAGGAAGATGCCTGGCATCATTGCAAAGGGTGAATTAAAGGAAAGACAGAGAAGGTGGGGTAGAGCAGTTAGGACAATAGTGGAGATGAAATCACAGAATCTCAGAGCTGTAAGGGAGCTCAGAGACCGTCAAGGCCAAATTCCACCTGAATAAAATCATATCCTCCATATACCTGATTAGCAGTCATGCACTCTGCCCACACACCTCCAGAGAGGGAATGAGTAGGACAGGGTTGAGGAGGGGGACCCACTATCTCCCTAGGCAGCCCAAGTCAGTTTACTATCCCAAATTAATAAACCTCTCCCTCCAGTCTAAATTTGCCACTTTGCAACTTCTACTATGTCCCTAAATCTGCCTTCTGGGATTAAGCAGAATAAATCGAACTCATCTTCCAGGAAATAGTCTTTCAAATATTTAAAAACAAACCATCAGCAACAAACAAGCTATAGCTGTCATGATCCCCCCAAGTCTTCTCTCCTCCAGGCTAATCAGTCATAACTAGAAATTTTCATGCTTAAGGAAAAACAAAACAAAACAAACAGAAAACCCTGTATCACATGAGTCAAAAATCACCCTTATCTGAGTGGTGCATATCACCTAATACAGTAAAACAGAGACCCCCTGATAGCACAAGTGGACGCTCCTTTCAGAGCATTTATTTGTTTCCCATTCAATTTACTTAATCTTGAAAACTAGGTGCTAAGGCCAGTTGTGACTTCACATTTGCCATTCAAGATGCCTGAATGCTAGAGGGAAGAGTGTGTGTGTGTGTGGGGGGGGGGGTTTACAGATATTTAAAGCAAACAGTTATAAGCATTTGAGAAGGGAGTTGAAAGAGGGATTGAAATGGTGAATGTTTTAACATTTTCAAAAATTTACACTTTTAAATTCAATCTTTGTAATCAGCATTCTGTCCATCACTTTCTTAAGTCTAGGTAATCCAGAAAACAATATACCACACTCTGATTTGTAGAGTTTGCCAATTTTTAAGGTATGAATGCTCACACAGTGAAAATTATACAATTGGGGTGACTAGGGAGTGTAGTGAATAAGAGCACCAGCCCTGGAATCAGGAGGACCTGAGTTCAAATCCGACCTCAGACATTTACTACTTACTAGCCTTTGGCAAGTCACTTAACCCCAATTGCCCTGCCTGCCCCCTCCAAAAAGAAAAAGAGAGAGACAGACAGAGACAGAGAGAGACAGAGACAGAGAGAGAAAGAGAAAGAGAGAGAGAGAGAGAGAGAGAGAAAGAGAAAGAGAAGAAGAAGAAGAAGAAGAAGAAAGAAAATTATACAATTAACTCTCTACAGGCAGCATACCTATGCATTAAAATCATGCATTCTTTCCTTCTACTCATCTCTTCCCCCAAAAACACTACAAAAAGTTTTTTTTCTGTTTGTATGAGAACAAAGAGAAAAAAAGAACCTTAGGGATTATCTAGTTTGCCCCTTTGATTTCAGAGGAGGAAACTGAGGTGATGGAGAGAAATAATTTGCCCAAGGTTACATGAAGAAGATCATTCCATATTTATTAAAACTGAGGTTAAGCTGAAGGAGAATCAGATGGAGCCCAAGCCACATAAGAACCTTAAAGACCCTCTTGTCCAGCTTCTTCATTTCTGGTGAAGGAAGGGGACAGAGTCAGTGACAGATCGGGGTCTGGAACCCAGTTCTCCTGACTCCTAATCCAAAGCTCTTTCAGCTAGGTTATGAAAGTTTAGACTCCCTGTTGTGAGCAGGAGACTAAGGGGCCAGGCAGTCCTTGGTTTCATAAATCAGGATCAGCAGCCAAGCAGAGAGGGGGCCATTCAGTCCTTCCAAAGCCAATCTGGCCTCCAAGCTCCTTGACCATCACAAGCTGTGTTTGTTGAGACATTTTAGGCAGCTTGGAATTTCAGACCTCTGAGGAAAAACCAAAATGCTTAAGAAAGAGAGGGCAGGGGCAGTCACATAAAGGCTTTTGACTCTAATGGTAGAAGAATCTCCTGTCTGCCTTACTTTTTTTGGAAGTGCCCCACTACCACAGGTTCTTTCCAGGGCAGACTGTTGAGATGTAGAGAAGAAATCCTAGGTCTAGAGAAGCATTTTTCTCTCCACAAGGAGTAGACCTGGGGCCTCTCTCCTCTCACAAGAGCAGGCTTATAGAATTTCAATTTGACTTTTTCTTAACCAAGCCCTGGATTCCAGGACTTGGGAAAATTTTAGAAGTGGAGGAGGATAAAACTTTAAAGGAAAGCAGATCCTTAAGGTCATGGAAAAACAGGGGTGCCAGGAGGGCAGGGTCCTTCAACAGAGATGGTGCTGTTTCCTTTCCTCCACTTTGCCCCTGGCTTCAAAGGCATCCATCTCACTCTGTTTACTACAAGCCAAGTAAGAGTAGAGGGGAAGGAGGAGCCTTTGCTCTCTGAGCTGAACTCTCTCCCCAGGCAGCAATGTGATTTTACATTGTTTTTTGTCACTCAGGGAACAGGCTTCTAGGGCAAGGGAACCCACTCATTAAGACAGTCAAGCCTCTCCCCACCCTTGGGTTGGGCTGGGTCCTACTAGGCTTGACTTCAGTCTAAGGAACCCTGTGAGACCATCAAACTATTCCCTCAACTGGAGTCTCCTCTGGGTACATCTTGATAGTAACAAATCAGCATTGAAAGAGATTCAGTTCTCTAAGTCAACAACCATCTGCTGCTGTATAAAAGCAAATACTTCCTCACCATCTAGTCACAATTATTCATTAAATACCATAAAGATTAATTCCTAATAGAAACAGAATTATGGGCTTATCATATGGTAAATATTAGTGATAAAAATAATTTATTCATCATCTTCTCACCAACCAGTGATATAAAAAACAACATGGGGCAGCTAGGTGGCACAGTGAATAGAGCTCTGGCCCTGGAGTCAGGAGGACCTGAGATCAAATCTGGCCTCAGACACTTAACATAAAAACTAGCTATGTGACCTTGGGCAAGTCACTTAACCCTAATTGCCCTCCAAAAAAGGAAAAAAAAAAGTAGTCCTGGCCCCATCACCAGGGTTGCATTGCTCTTTATCCAACAGGTTCTGCTCTGCCTTCATCCTCTTTGCCACACTTTAAATCTTCCATCTTGGAGTGAACACCCCTGTCCTAAGGAAAATCACATGCCCTGAGTAAAAGCCCTGACTGTCCTACCCGAGTTATAGCCCTATTCAAAAACTCCAATTATTACATCCTCTCCTCATATGGCATGAACTACCATCCGCCATCTTGCTTGACCTACTCAGGATGTGACAACCAGTAGTCCAGGTGAGAGGTAACAGGAACTAAAAGAGTTCCCATGGGATTGGGGAGAAACCAAGAGATACTGTACATTTGGTTTATTAGGGATACTGTGCTTTAAAAAAATCCAAACCATCCATCCAGTATGCTCTGGTATATGTCTGCCTCTTCATGATACTGGTGACCATAGCACACCAATAATGTGTGTCAATTCTTGATAAAGACACTGGGGTGATTTGCCATTTCCTTCTCTAGTGGATTGAGGGAAACAGAGTTTAAGTGACTTGCCCAGGGTCACACAGCCAGTAGTGTACAGATTTGAACTCAGGTCTTCCTGACTCCAGTTCCAATACTCTATCCACTGTGCTACCTAGCAGCCTCCATTCTCTGCCCCGTGAGCAAGCAAACATGTTTCTGACACTTACTGATACACTCCAAGTTTTAATTTACCTATAAAGAGAAGGAATACACCACTGAACAGATTCTGCTGAACATTGTCCTTGCCTTGACCTTTTCTCTCTAACTTTCCCCATCAGTCAATCATTGATGCCTTTCAGTAACCAGGGTAGTTGTTCTGAATTCATTAATGTGATAGTTACTTCCCACTGTGTCTTTGAAGTTTAGTTCTCTTTTATATTTCATAGGTTCCTAGATTTGGAGCTGGAAGGAACCTTAGAAATCATCAGTTCCAGCCCCCTCATTGTTTCAGATGAGGACATGGAGGCCCAGATAGGTTAAGTCACTTACCTTAGGTCACATACCTAGTGAGAGAGGCAAAAATGTAAATGCAGATTTTCCTAGCTCCAAGTTAAGGACTCTCTCCACTACCCCATGCTGCTTCAGAATTGTACAAGTTAATTGATATGAATAATAAAATAACATTTTTCTCTATCCTCCTCAGTGGCTTTTAAGTAATTTATTATAGACATATTTCAAGAAATATAAATGTTATCTTTCTAGTCCATTAGAGTATCGACAAAAATGTTTGTGTATTTGGGGGTGGGGGTGGAGTTCTGCAGAAATATGAGGAAGAGGCATTTTCCTATTTGTAAAATGAGAGTGTTAGAGCAGATGTTGGGATGCTGGGTCCCCTGTCTCCCTCAATCTATGATCCTCTGACTCGGTGGTTAATTGGACTGGAGGGACAATTTGATAGGGGTAGGGTAAATAAGCAGGGAGAAGGATGAGGCGAATATGACTGAGTGGTGTGGAAAGTAGAGCTGGTATTTGGAAGTCAATTGCTTTTAAAAATCCTTGAATCAAGAAGCTAATCCATAAGCCAGAAATCACTGAGAGTGTTAAGGGAGAAATGATAAACAGAGTCAAGCCTTATCAGAGTATTCTACCCCAGGAGAACCCTTCCCACATTTATATTTAATTTGCTTCATTCTAGTTATCACTGTGCTGATGGGGTCCCCACAGTTGATTACCTTTGGGTCCCCACAGTTGATTACCTTTTGCTCCCAGTACTCTGTTTAAAAGGAGAATATACAATAAAAGGTAGGGTGGAGGGAATAGAGAACCTAGCCCCACCCTGCCTTCTCTGTATTATATTAAAAAGTGCTTTTTACTTGAGGCAACCTCCTGTACTAAATTTTGCTTAATCTGAAAGTTAGATCAATTGAAACAAAAAGTTGCTAATTCCCCAGCCTTTCCCAAAGAAGGTCTTTATGCTGGATGTAGAACAGAAACTAAGGATCTTAGGGTAAAAAGAACCCAGTGATTGACCCTCCCCAACATCTGGGATCTCCCCAGAGGATTCTTATGTATAGAACTGGCATTTCGTTTATTTTATAGGGAAGGGCCCTGCCAAGGAATCATGTTCCACGTATGGTGCAAGCTGGATGTTTGGAACGTGTAAGGAAGGAGAACACCCTCTTAGCAATTTATTCCACTCCTATGTGACTCAGATTCTCCATCCATTACTTATAATCATAGGATCACAATGTGATAGCAGGAAGGCACTAGAGAAGCCAACCAGTCAAATCACTTCATTTTTACAGATGAGGAAACTGAGGTAGAAAGCTGAAGCAACTTGTCAAAAGGTCATGCAGGGAGTAAATAAGCATCTGAGGGAAGATTTATGATGGATACTCCTCAAAAATTTCCCAAAGACTTAGGAAGTTTGAAGTATCATTGAATACCTGTTCTGGTTCCTCTACTACTATAGATTATAAACTCCTCCAGTATGTCAGATCTTTGTATTTCCCACATTACCCAGCACATAGGGTTGCCATCTTGGCGTGGAGGTAGAATATTGGACTTGTGAGTCAGGAGGCCAGGGGTCTGATTCCTGCCTCTTACTAGCTATATGACCCTAGTCAAGTCATTTAAACTTCTCTCTGCTTCAGTTTCCTCACATGTAAAATCTGGATAACAGTAACACCTGTTTCACAGGATTATTGTGAGGACCAAATGAGATAATATGGGTGAAACTTACATATATACAAACCTTATTGGACTAATATAAATGTTAATTGTTATTATTAGAGGTTATTTGACTGAGCTGAGGAGAATTGGCAGCTCTCTTAGGGATCGTGTTGTATATTCATTCTTCACCTGGAGTCACAAACTTGATTTTTCTAAAAAATGATTCAATAATTGTACTTCAAAATAATTTATTTCCTTCATAATCCTGGAACTCCCTACCTTTTCACCTCTGTCCACCTCTTCATTTCTCTGTCTTCTTTCAAGAATCAGCTCAAAGCACTTCTTCCTTAGAAGGCCTTCCCAAGTCCCCTAGCTGCTAACATCTTCAGTTCTGTAGCTACAGTTCTGAGGTCTGCTCTGTATATATGTCTTATATGCCCAGTTAGTTACAAGTTGTCTCCTCCTTTGGGATATGAGCTCCTCTAGGGCAGGGCCTCGCTTTACTTTCTTTGTATTCCATAGTACTTATCACCATGCCTAGCATAAAGTAAGTATTTACTTAGTAAATGCTTATGGACCATCTAACTTCAGAATTCTCAATTTCTTCAACTGTAAAATTAGAATAATTATATTATTCTAATAATTATATATTATTATATGGCTATATGATATAGTAATTCACATAATTAATAATTATATTATATATAAATTAGAATAATAATATTTGATATACCCACATAGCAAGGTTGTGGGGTAGCTCCTGTTGAAAAGTGATTTGCAAACCTTAGTGTACAATATCAAGATCAGCCATGATCATCACCATCATCATCAACTTCTGAAGGAAGCCTCAAGGGGGTCTGAATTAAATATAAAAGTCAATAACCTCTTATGGAGTATTTTGTGTCCTTATAACAATTGCAAATGTGCTTTAAGGTTTGCATTATGATGTCCATTTTACAGATGAGGAAGTCGAGGCTCAGAAAAGCAATATGACTTGATCATAATCACAGAACTAGTAAGGATGGGACCCAGAGTTTGGTTTCCAGGTTTCTTGACTGTTAAGTCCAAACAGATAACACACATAAGAAGTGCCATGTTAATTGAGAAATAATTTTGTGAGGAATCTTTCCTCCAGCAAAGATGAAAGACAATTAATTGGAAATTTTTTAAAATTAAATTGGGGGAAGAATCTTGACCAAATTCTGGATCTTTATTCATTTGCCACTCTACCCTCAAGATAATGTTTGAATATCAACAAGGTCTCTTTTGCTTTTCACCTTAATATATACAGTATGTCCCAAAAGTCTTAGTGAAGTTTTAAGCTTTAATAGAATATATATATATATATATGCATGCATGTGTGTGAGTGTTATTTAGCTAAGTGTAATCCAATAGCCTAAAGTGATTTGGACTAGTTCAGAAAATAATTGCTACAGGAAACATGGAAGGGAGGAAGGGAGGGAGAGAGGGAGGAAGGAAGG
>NW_027187460.1:33126765-33130233 GCF_028583685.1 Petaurus breviceps papuanus
GGAAGGAAGGAAGGAAGGAAGGAAGGAAGGAAGGAAGGAAGGAAGGAGAAACTTGGTTAAAGACATAATAGTCATCATCAAATATCTTAAGGGCTGCATCATGGGCCAAGAATTTAGATTTGTTCTCCTTTGAGTCAGAGGGGAGAAATAAAGTCTGTGATAATATGAGATATCAATCAACAAGCATTTATTCAGTGCCTAGCATAGTCTAGGCCTAGGCACTGTACTAAGCACAAGGGATACAAAGATAAAAGTAAAACAGTCTCTACCCTCAGAAACTTTATACTTTATCAAGGGAGATATCACATATACATATGCATGTTTGCATATGTGAATGTTTCTATGCATGCATGCATATATAATCACATGCATGTATATATGTATATATGCACATACACACAAAGGAATGAATATAAGATATTTATGAGATGAAGGTTAATCAAAATTGGGAGCCTGGTAAAGGCTTCCTGGCTAGATTATACTGTGAGTGTGTGTGTGTGTGTGTGTGGTATGTATGTAGAAGAATGTGTAAGAAGAAGGTTATAAGAGTAAGATGGGGTGAGACTGTGAAGTTTTAAATGCCAAAAAAAAATGGAATTTATATTCAATACTGGAGATCACAGGGAATCACTGGAGATAATGGAATAGGATGTTGTAATGTTAATGGAATAGTAAGATCTTCCCTGTCCATTAATAGGCCTATGTGACCACTTGTGTCCCCTTTTCCCTTGAAAGAGGAGCCATGTTCCCAGGTCTAAAGGTACACTGGTAGTTCAATCACGGGTATCTTGCTGCTTTCACAGCAGTGATATATCCTGTGTCACAGAGTCCACTGGGGGAGGAACTTGCCTAAGGAGTTTTCTTAAGGGGAGGCTTTCTTGTAGGAAGGCTTTCACACATTTGGGTTCTAAGCTAATTAGGCACTGACTTGGAGGGGAGGGGGGATGTTGTGGTACCTTCTGGCTCTGAGCCTATTAGTTGAAAATGATACATACTTGAAGGCTTGTATTTTACTTTGAGGGTCGACTCACCAGGAGGGACTTTTGATTCCCTAAACAGGACTCTGAGCAGCCATTTGCTAAGAACCCCCCAACTACTCAGAAGTTGGTGCCCTCTTGGTCTGGTGGTGTTTGTAGGTGCTATATTATTCTGTTTAGATCACTGGATTCTTCTTTCTACTTATCTGTACTCGTCTCTCTGTTAATTAAAGTAAGATCATTACCCCATTTAAAGCTGCCTTCCCTTGAGAAAAGCAGATCAAAGAACCTATGCTAACAGCCCACCTTGTGTGCTAGTGTGGTTGCTGGAACAGATGTATATGAGGAATGACATGGTCAGATCTAAGCTTTAGGAAAATCATTTGGGTAACTGGAGAATTGATTGAAGCGGGAAGAAACTTGAGGCAGGGAGACCAATTAGAAGGCGACTGCAGTTCCAGGTTAGATGTGATGGTTGGGGCTGGGTCTTGAATTAGAGTCATGACCATGTTAGTGTAGAGGAGATGTGTGTGAGACTCTCAGTTTATTCTACTTTTCATCTATGGCTCTGTCTAGGATCAACTCCATGGAATAAGATGCCTCCTTTGGGCATGCCATCCTGGACCCCTACTCCTGCTTCTTTTCTCCTTTCCTCTGTTACCTCACCCTTCAGACTGTAAACTTCTTGACGGTAGGAAATGTCTTTCTTTTTCTTAGTTACATCCCAGCACTTAATGCCATGTTTGGCATATAATAGGTGCCTAATAAATGTTTATTAAATTTGGATTTGGTCCCCCACAGTAAGGGGGCATAACATAGATCCAGAAAAGGAGAAGGGGGAAGCAGACAGGTAGTAGGAAAATAACAACAAAACAAAACAAAATAAAAAAAACACTTGATTAGGAGTAAGGACACTTGGATTTGAGTACCACCTCTGTGTGACCTTTATAGTAAGTTACCTATTTTTTATGCAATTTGTTTCTTTATATGCAAAATCAACGGGATGTTGTAATGCCAAGCAAAGGCAACTTCCCAAGTATTACATTAGCAACTGTCAATTTGCATAAGTATATCAGTTTACAAGGTCTTTATGGGTTTATTTGACCTCTAATAATCTATGACTGTGCTTATATAACATTTTGGAGTTTTAAGTATCCTTAGATATCACCGAATCTAAAGTTCTCATTTTACAGATGATAAAGAGGTCATACAACTAGGTAGTAGTAGGGAGGTAAGGTTCTACTCATTGGAAGGAAGAACTTTAAATACCTAAGAATTATTGCAAACTGCTTTGTGATGTAGTAAGATCCTTGTCACTGCTTGCTAGCAAAGTCAAGTATGTTTTAGTATAGATTCTTGCCTGGAGGCGCTGGACTAGAAGATCTCTTATGCACCTTCCAATTAAAAAACAAACACACACCCACATAACAACAGTAATAAATATGATGATGTCTTAGCATCTGTATGACACTTCACAGTTTGTAAAGCATTTTCCAATATTTGATTCCGTAAACATTTATTAAGTGCCTACTGTGTGCTAGGCACTGAGGAAAACACAGGAAGGAAATAGTCTCTGCCCTTAAGGAGTTCGCTTTTTATTGGGAGCTTGCAATATGTGCACAGATAAGTAAATGCATCATCATTTAAGGATGGAGAGGGTGCTAAGAACAGATGGGAACAGAAAAGTTTCCTTACAGAAGGGAGCACCAGGACAAAATTTGGAAAGAACTTCCAACAAGAGTAAATGAGGAGGGAGTGCTTTTTGGTATGGGGGAGGGGGAGGGGACAGCCAGTATAAATGCACGTTTGGAGGGTAACACATATCACAGCTTAGTAGAAATGTAGCAGTAAGATGTGTTACCTTTGGAGCCTGGAAGACCTGAATTTGAGTCCTGCCTCAGACAAAAGCTGTAAGATCCTGGGAAAGTCACTAAACTTCTGTACCTCGGTTTTCTAATCTGCAAAATGGGGAGAATATTGAAACCATCTTTTCAGGGTTGTTGTAAGTATTAAATGACAGAATATTTGTAAAAGGTTTAGCACAGTGTTGGGCATAGTTAGGTTTTTTGGTTTGTTTATTTTTTGGTCAGTCGTGCCTTACTTTTTACTGGGTTTTCTTGGCAAAGATACTGGAATGGCTTGCCATGTCCTTCCTCAGTAGTTTAGGCAAACAGAGGTTAAGTGATTTGCCCAGAGTCACACAGATAGTGAGCACCTGAGTCTAGATTTGAACTCAGGCCTTCCTGATTCCAGGCCTAGAGCTCTATTCACTGAGCCACCTAGATGTCTCATCTGGCACATAATACACACTTAATAAATATCTGTTTCCTTCCCTACTTCCTTCCTTCTTTTCTTTCTTCCTCCCTCCCTCCCTCCCTCCCTCCCTCCCTTCCTTCCTTCCTTCCTTCCTTCCTTCCTTCCTTCCTTCCTTCCTTCCTTCCTTCCTTCCTCCCTCCCTCCCTCCCTCCCTCCCTCCCTTCCTTCCTTCCTT
>NW_027187460.1:33130333-33254303 GCF_028583685.1 Petaurus breviceps papuanus
CTCCCTTCTTTTCTACTTCCCTTCTTTCTTTCCTTCCTTCCTTCCTTCCTTCCTTCCTTCCTTCCTTCCTTCCTTCCTTCCTCCCTCCCTTCTTCCTTCCTTCTTTCCTTTCTTCCTCCCTCCCTCCTTCTCTCCCTCTTCCCTCCTTTCTCCCTTCTTTTCTACTTCCCTTCCTTCTTTCCTTCCTTCCTTCCTTCCTTCCTTCCTTCCTTCCTTCCTTCCTTCCTTCCTTCCTTCCTTCCTCCCTCCCTTCCTTCCTTCCTTCCTTTCTTCCTCCTTCCCTCCTTCCTTCCATGATTTTCTTCAGCAAGTAATACAGGGTCCAGATTTGACCAAGAATAACCGGAAATGGGAAAAGGGAGCAAGAAATTGAGGACCAACTGATAGTGTCTAGTAGAATTGATCATCCATCCCAGCCTATGAAGGATTCATGTCAAGGCCAGAGCAGAGACAAGGGATAGAGAGAGCAAGGAGGCCCCTTGGGGGATTAAAGGTGCTACTGAGGACACGTGTTTAAAATGAGGAAAAGAGAACAGTAATAGAAGGAATGGGAGTTGGCATTGACTCATTTAGTCTTCCCAGATATCCTGTCAGAGTCAGAGGAGGCATTTTTATTTCCAATTTCATATTTAGAAAATGATTGATGTAGCACCCAAGAAAACTCAAGCAATCATAGGCTTCATTGAGTCATTGTGGGCAGGATCACGGAGGTTATAGCATTGTACTCTGCACAGCTCAGAACATATCTAAAGTTTCTTATTTAATTCTGAGTCACATTTTATAAAGAATGTTGAAAAAGGGTAGGGTGTCCAGGGAAAAGCAACCTAGATTATGAAAGGCCCTTAATTTATATTATTTGTAGATCACCTGAATGAATTGGGTAGAAAGGTAAGAGAATTAAGACACAAAAGTTGCCTTCAAGTAGTTGAAGGATCATTATATTGTCAAGAATACTTGTTCTTCTTGGGTCCAGAAGGCAGAATGAGTAGCAGTGGGTAGAATTTTCAAAGAAGGAATTTGAGTCTTGTGGTAAAGAGTTATTTCTTTAACATGAAAGCTTCCTCAAGGTAGAATGTGCTGTACTGGGGTGGTAATGAGTTTCCCCTCACTGGGAAGTCTTTGAGCAAAAGATGACTGACCACTGTTCAGGTACATTGTTGGGTCGGGGGGAGTCTGTTCAAGCACCCATTGAACTAGGTAGGCTCAGCTCTCTTCCACCTCTGAAATTTTGTGCTTTTGAATTGTATAATCACAATATACTACATGAAGAAGCCAAAGCCCATAGAGGTTAGGCCACCTGTCCAAGGTCACACAGTTAAGTTGACACAGGGACTAGTTCTTCCTCTTAGTCCATGGTCCATTTCTTTGCTATCCCACGTCTCTTCTTTCTGTGTTCTGTAAGGTTAGGTTAGTTTTCATCAAGCAGGGGAAGTTGTTATTCATTAATAAATCTCAGAAATTATACAAACTTCTTTGAAGTTTAGGATCGCATCTGTTCCTCTGTCCAAAGAGAACAGGAAAATGAATGTCTTCAACACATGGACTCTGGCGTCATCCAAACCACTGCCACCCAGAAGTTGCAGGTGCAAAAAGGCACGGAATCTTTTTTTTTTTTTCTGATTGATATCCCAAGTTGTTGTTTTTTTGTTAAGTTGATCCCAGAGAATAAATGAGTCTCTAAAGGGAGGACTTAAAACTAGACTGTAAATTCTGTATACAAAGCAGAAAGGTAGAGAGCCAGGTTGTTGGAGGTAAGCACCAGGAACTTTCTATTCCTGTACCAGTTTTGCTGTGGGACTGGTATTGGATCCCAGACTTTTAGTGGAAACAGGAGTCCCCTCAACAAAGATCTCATACAGTTTTTAATGAAATACCTTCAGTGGTGGGAAACTCCCTTCTCACAAAGGCAAAGCAAATCATCTCCTTCCTGGGTAACTCTAATTGTTAAGAAGGTCTTCTGTGTATGTGTGTGCATACATGTGTATACATGTTCAAAGAACTTCATTTTGTGTATACTTAGCGTACATAGACACACAAACATAGATATATGCATATACCCATACATGTGCACATATATAAAAATAAAAATATAATACAAGCATATGGGTATACATATGCACATATACCGTGTTTCCCCGATAATAAGACCTATCCCGAAAATAAGCCCTCCCCTTACTGTGTAAGATTCCTCTAAAATAAGCCCTCCCCCGAAAATAAGCCCTATTGAGATTGCTACTGTAGTGAAGGTGATCCCCTGCGCTATACGCTACATTACAGTACCCTCTGTATTAACTGTCTCCCCCTCCCCCCCGTGAAACGCATGCCGCGCTCCAAGCTGCATCCAATCAGAGCTGCAGCAGTGAGCGCGTCATCCTGTTCTTCCCCAGTGATTTGCTTATTGAATAAAGGTACATTTTTTTGTTCACATTTACCTGTTTATTAAAATTGCTGTCAATGTTCATTAAAATAAGCCCTCCCCTGAAAATAAGCCCTCTGGTGTTTTTCTGTCCAAAAAAAATTAATAAGACAGTGTCTTATTATCGGGGAAACATGGTATGTACATATCATATTCTGGCATAATGAGAGTCAGCCTCAGGTTCAGGAACACTTGAGTTCAAGTTCTATTGGCAACAATGCTGGCTCTGTTGTCCTGGGCAATTCACTTAACCTCACAGTGCTTTAGGCAATAATCTCTAAGTTTCAGAGAAGGTGTCAATTAGCGTCAGTAGGGGAGTTACCTCAGCTAGGCGTTTGCTATACCAATGAAATCTCAAATCCATTTCTTTTCCCATTCCTACACAAATTATAGATAGATAGATAGATAGATAGATAGATAGATAGATAGATAGATAGATAGATAGATAGATAGATAGATGATAGGATAGATAGATGATAGTATAAATAGATGGATGGATGGATGGATGGATGGGTGGTTGGATAGATAAATAGATATAAGAAAGAAAGAAAGAAAGAAAGAAAGAAAGAAAGAAAGAAAGAAAGAAAGAAAGAAAGAAAGAAAGAAAGAAAGAAAGAAAGGAAGGAAGGAAGGAAGGAAGGAAGGAAGGAAGGAAGGAAGGAAGGAAGGAAGGAAGGAAGGAAAGAAGGAAGGAAGGAAGGAAGGAAAGAAGGAAGGAAGGAAAAAAAGAAAGAAAAAGAAATAAGAGAGATGAAAAGACAGAAAGAAGAGAGATGGAGAGACAGAGAAAGAGAAATAAAGAAAGGAATTTTTTTCAATTGAATCTGTTTTTCATTGATGTAGGGAACTTAAAGTGAAGAAATTCTTTTACTGATACAGGCTGTAACCTTCTCCACAATTTAACATCTTAGAGAATTGCCTGGAGTGTTGAGAGGTCAAATGATTTGCTCCCTGATCACACAAACTAAAATGTCCACAGTACTGGTCTTCTTGACTCCAATGCCCATTCTCTATCCCCTAGTCAATGATGCTTTTCTGTATTATATTTATTATTTGCCTCAGATATTATATAATATTATAATTGACAGACGAGTTGAGAAGCTGACATGTTGCCTATTACAGAGGCTAGCTCAGCATCACAAGGCTGAGGCCGTAGGGCTGGCAATCTCCACCAATCCCTGTCCTCTACCTATCCTCATAGTCTTCCCTGGGCTCCTCCCTCTACATTTGCTTGTCCCAATGCCTTGACTCTACCCCCAACTCACATTCCTTAAGAACATTACATTTTTGGACAATCTAACAGTAATTTTCTAAGTGTGGTCTGTGGACTCCTGAGGGTTCCTCTTTCAGTATATCTATGAGGTCAAAATTATTTTTATATTACAAAGGTATTTTCATTCACACAATCATATAAATAGTTTATACACTTGATAAGTGTTAATTGGCCGACTGATATAACCCACATAAATAAAAGTTTGAGGGGTGGAGGGAGTCTTCAGTAATTTTAAGAGTAAGATGGGATGGGGAGGCCAGGTGGCACAGTGAGTAAAAGCACTGGCCCTGGAGTTGGGAGACCTGGGATTGGTTCCAGCCTCAGATACTTAACACCCACACAAAATAACTAGCAGTGTAACCTTGGGCAAGTTACTTAACCACAATTGCTTTAAAAAAATGACTAAGATGGGATGCTAAGGCTAGAAAGTTTGAGAACCACTGGTCTAAGTGTCCTCCCCAGCAGGGGACAGAGGGCTGGAGAAAAGAAGGTAAAGGGTACCCATAATAGAAACATGAATCAGGTATAGAACTAATGCTATTCTCACACATAAAAGGAACTCTAATAAAGAATCATAGAATGTTTCCACTCAGTTGAGAAGCTAAGGTGCAAGCCTTCTTGAAACCCTTTCAAATGAATTGCTCTCCTTATTCCCTCCATTCTCCAGACTCTGTTATTCCCCACCCCCACCCCCTGCCAAAAGCCAGCAATCTGTAAACATACCCCAGAATCCACTCTCTTTCTAGCTCTCAAAAAGGCAGTTACCAAAGTGTTTTCTACAGTGGGGTCTACGGCTGGTTCTCAGCCCCATTTACAATATGTTTCAAGGTTTTTTATTAAGAAGTTTGCACCATCTTGTGTTTGTGGGTCACATACACTGGCTACATGGGGCTTGAGGGTTGTGCTCATCTCCTCTTTATTTTTTTAAAGAGGAAATAAGTATTTTCTTTCATGATTAGAAGTTAAGTTTCTAGACACAAACATCCTCTCCTGGTTGCTTGGCATTCCCAGCACTCCTCCAGATGAGTGACATGCTCTAATAATGGTCACCGTTATTTATAATCTGGGGCATAAAGATATCAGTGCAGTTTGAATTATCTGTCTGCATGGAGACAGATAATGTGTGCCTTTGTGGAAGTATATATAAACTTTTGTTAACCTGAACCTTTTAGAGGGGGGGGCAGTCTTATTGGGGTGTGTAAGACCACATTCTGTGACTTTCTTCAAATTGAGTATTTTGATTTTTTTATTTTGATTTTTTATCAGCAATCTCACAAATATCTAGTCACATAATCATGATTTATACATGATGCCCTCTCGCTTCTCATTCACAAGGTGGAGAGACTTGAGATTCATGCATCAGTCTTATCACCCATCCATTGCATATCTCACAGTCCTTTTGCACACAGGTGATAGAGGGCATTTGGGTTTCTACTGGAGAGGAATATCTGCACAATATCTCCCTTACTGTGCAAGGATGGTGGGATTGATCAGGGACAACAGAGCCGGCAACCTGCATTGGTCAGTTGCTGGACTCATGAAGGTGGCAAACAGCAGCATATACAGGAACTTGCAGGGAGGAGAGGCTGCAGTTACCATTGTAGCAATGGAATTAGCTACCATGCTCAGTAGTAGGCTGGATACCTTGTTGAAAATCCTAGAGGCCTCCACTAACCATGATCAGATAGAGTTTGGTAAAGTCATGAGGGGGTAGAAGAGAAGAAAAGAGGAGAGCTAGCTAAATAAATCATTAAAGTTATGATCAGGGCTAGCTGACAGTGTCTCAGCCTTGTTTCAGATAATTGAACTGAAAGTTTCATAGTTAGAAAGGGCAGATGACCCCTCTTGCTTTCAGGAAGACTCTTGGGGAGAATAAGCAGGAAACAAAATGATGATCACCTGTAGTCCATCATCACCCACAATGTTTTTAACTCTTCAGCTTTAACTGTGGTAAAAAATGTAATGTGTGGGGAGTAAACATATATTGTGACCTTTAAAAAAAAGACTTGTTAACTATTTTACTTCTCACTTCCACTGAGAGCAGCCTGATTTATACTATAGTTCTCCTCTTTCTGGAAGTTTCTCTCTTTCTCTCTCAACAAGTTGACTAACAACCGATGCAGCTGCTTCTGGCACCCCATTCCTCATGTGCTTAGGAAATAGGGAAAATTTCAGTTAACTTCTGAGATCTCACAGAGTCCTGTATCAAAAGGAAGAGGACACAAGCAAGAAGCAGCCCCATCGCAGACACAGGCTTGCCTAGGAGGTCATGAGGTTACAGGGTGCTTTGTGGGTGGAAAGGCAACCCCTACAAAGGATCTCAGAGAATAATTCTTAGACCCCAAGACTGGCAGAAAAGAGAGAGCGGAGGATTAGGAATTCACCTTTTCGATTACTCAATCTGCATCTACTTTGAAATGTAAGGAACATTCCATGTTCCTCAAGGGGGTGGTACAGGTGGATGTGTTTTCCACACCAGGATTGCCCTTAATTATAGTTGTCAAGTCGTTTCAGTCATGTCTGACTCTTCATGACCCCATTTGGGGTTTTCCTTTCAAAGATACTGGAGTGGTTTACCATTTCCTTCTCTAACTCATTTTGCAGATGAAGAAACTGAGGAAAACAGGGTTAAGTGACTTGCCCAGTTTCACACAGCTAGTAAGTGTCTGAGGTTATATTTGAACTCAGGAAGATGAGCTCTCCTGACTTCAGGCCTGGCACTCCATCTGTATTACCTACTTATAGTATTGCCCTACAATGATAATAAAATTAATAGTTAACATTTATGTAATAATTAATAATTATTATGTAATTTTTAAAGCTCTCAAATACACACGTAGGGAGAAGAGTGGGGGAGAAGGGAGAGAGAGAGATGCTTCTGTCTACCATATATATGCAAAAAATTATACATATATACATCTCTACAACTTTGACATGCTTCTTCTAGCACCATCTTGTGAGAACAAGGAAGAGAATAAGCACTTATGTAGCACCTATTATGGGTTGAGGGCTTTACAAGTATTATTTCACTTGATTCTTGCAACAGGAATCCTGTGAGGTAAGTGCTATTATGTTCCCTGTTTTACATTTGTGGGAACTAAGAAAGACCAAGTGACTTGCCCAAAGTCCCACAGCTATGAGGCCAGATTTGAACTTGACTCCTAAACCCAAGCCCAGCACTGTGCCATCATCTGGCTCTAAGCAGAAGTAGAGCAAGTCTAAATAGAGTAAGTCCAAACTTGGCTCTCTGTGACAGTCTTTCAGTTACTTGAAGATAGCGATCCTATCCCCTTTAAGTCTCTTTATTCTACAAGTAAAGTTTCTTCATCTGTAAAAGCCCGTTTCCTTAATTGGAAAGGGGATGAGACAGATAAGATCATTCTTCTTCTTCTCCCCCTCCTGCTCCTCCTCCCCTCTTCCTCTTCCTTCCCCTTCTCCTCCTTCTCTTTCTCCTCCTCCTTCTCCTTCTCCTCCTCCTCCTTCTCCTCCTCCTCCTTCTCCTCCTTCTCCTTCTTCTCCTCCTCCTCCTTCCTTCCATCCTTCCTTCCTTCCCCCTGCTGTTGCTTACAACTCTAAGATTCTATACTGTGTTAGAGGTAACATGGGTTAGTGGATTGAGACATGGGTTCAAATCTTGTATCTGACACAGACTAGTTGCATTACCCATAAACTATTTTATTCACTCAGTTCTCTTGGCAACTCTCAAAAGGCTATAAAAATTGTAGATAATATGCTGACCTTCACAGATACAGGGGGTTTCCTCACCAATGAAATCAAAGGTCTAGTCTCTATCCCTAGGCTATAAATTCAAGTAAATTCTTGTGGATTAGCTCAATTATCTGCCCAAAGCTGTTATAGGACTTACTGCATGTGATACCATTCTTCAGAATTAATAAACATTTTTATTTCTTTTAAAGTTGTCCATCATTTTCCTCATGACAACTCAGCTCTATAAACAGTACTAGGATGATCACCCCCATTTTGCAAAAGAGGAAACTGAGGTTTAAAAGGCTAAAGCAGCTTACCTTTATGATCCATGACTTTCAGAGTCAGGATTCAACCCCAAGGTCTTCAACATCTAAGTCCTAGGTTCTCTCTACTCCTAGCTGCTAATCCATTTAATCTAGTTTCTTCTGTCAACTAATCAGTCAAATCATTTAAGCTTCATTGGCCTAAGCTTCATTCAGAGAGCTGAAGAAATTACAGCTTTAAAGGGTCAAGGCACCTCCAGAAACTAAGCAACTTTCCCTGGAGGAATGGATAAAGTCTAGAGCCAAGCACTGTGTGATCTGGCAAAGAAAAAGGTTCCAAAACCAAGGACAATTTCAGAGGAACAAAGAAGATGTTTGCATGTGTTTCTTCAAAGGCTCTTAAAAACACTAATGTGAACAGGGAAATCACCACATCACATTGATAGGTGAAAGTGTTTCCAATTAGTTTAAATTTACAAAGGGTGATTCAAAAATAAATAAAAATAAATAAATGAAAAGCCACCTCACAATTTCTCTGCCAAAGAATTTGCACCTTATTATGCACTCCAGTTGACAAAAATATATTGGCAAAATAGGATTGTTCTGATTAATATTTTTAAAAATTGAAGATTAAGCAAAAAAAGCTGTTAGTTTTTGCTTTGTTTTATTTCAGCTCATTTTTTCAGAACTGGCCACAGTATACCCTGTATTTTTTTTATTTAAAATCTTCAAGAAATGCTTTGGGAATAGGTATATTTTAGAACTAATAGGATCTAGATGTTTGCCTCTAACATTTCTCTATTATGTCTCTTCCTTATTCAGGGAAAACATTGACTGCTAAGAGCCTTCTAATTCAACCCACTTATGATCAATCAAATGTAAATAGATGGGACAAGGAATTCATTGCTCCTGGTCTCAGGATGACCTGAGTTCAAATTCAGCCTCGGACATTTATTAGCTCTGTGATCCAGAGCAAGTCACTTAATTTTTGTCTTCCTTCAGTTTCCCCAGCTGTAAAATGAGGATAATAATAGTACCTACCTCTCAGGGTTGTTTTGAAGATCAAATGAGATAATATCTATAAAGCACATAGTACCGTCCCTGAAATATAATAAGAACTTAATAAATGCTCATTTCCTGACTTCCATATTTCTTGTTTGGATTACTTGAGAGAATAAAGCAATTGGTAAAAAAAAACAAAAAAAACATAGCAATAAATGTCTTCATTCCTTCATTGATGTATTCCTTATACAGAGTGCAAAGAATGCTCAACATCTGGGTAGGAAAACCAGCTCAGGTACTTACTAGTTTTATGACCACAAACGAGTCATCTTACCTCTACATCTCAGTCCTTTTCACTCATGAAGTGGGAAAATTAATATGTGTACCACCTAGCTTATAGGGATGTTGAGGAAGAAAAGTAAGTGCCAAACACACAAGCTTATTGTTATAGTTTTTTTTAATTTAAATTTTTATTTCTACTCCCACCAATACAAATTCCTGCCCTTTCTACTCAGTTATGTTGACAAAAAAATGCACAATAAAACATTTTCCTAAGACTCCTTAAGTCTAGATCCCAGAAGTCCCCCATATAAAGCAGAAGTTGCTTCTCACCCAATTCTTTTAGGAAATATACAGTTTAATTTCTCTCCTAAAAATGGTCAAGGGAATATAAATAACAGTCTCCATAGGATGATCAATTCACACATCCATCAGATGAAACTCTGGTCTTGACCCAGATAAAGTCATGGATCTGGAGCAAAATGAAACTCATATGGATTGATACTTTCCATGTTCTTTCATGTCCAGTCACTGGCAGGAACTTCTGCTCACTTCTTTTCTCAATTAACCCATCATAAACTAAGGTGAGTTGATTCAGCAACCAATGTTGCCATCATGGCACCCTAAGCATCACTCTACCCAGTGTTCAACATGACACCTATTCACTCCCCCAAACTGTCACATCATTTCCTCTTTCAATTCTAAGCACAAAAATGCTGCCCCTATTCTCAACTGAAATCTCATATTTCATTGAAAACTTTCCCCATCCCCTCTTAATTCCAGTGCCTTCCCTCTGTTAATTGTCTCATTTATCTTGAATATCACTTGTTTTGTATAGATTTGTTTATATATTGTATTCTCCATTATTTTGCAAACTCTTTGAGTTTACTCAAGTACACTCCTTGAGTTTAACTCTGGAGCAAACGCTTTTTTTTTTTTGGCCACTTTTTGTATTCCTAGCACTTAGCTCAGTGTCTGGAATGTATTTGTCCTTTAATGTCTCATAGGCAGGAGAAAATAAAGTGATTCTTATAATAATAATAACAACAACAATAATTCTCTAGGACTTATAAAGTGCTTTAAAGTATTCACAAGTATCTCAACCTGGGGAAGTACATGCTATTATTATCTCCATTTCACAAATGAGAAAATTGAGGCAGATCAAGGTTAATTATTCATGGTCACACTGCTGGTAAATGTCTGAGGTAGGATTTAAAGTTAGGTCCTGCTGATTCCAGGTCCAGCCCTCTGTCCAATGTTCCTATTAATATTTAAACAGAATTATTTGAAGAAAAAAGAGTAAAGAACCTTTGGAACTATTCTTAATTGGATTTAATTGACATGGACATTACATAGAGTTTGTCCAGTCTTAGAGAAAGTCCCCCAAATCATCAATTTATTTGCCTTATTTTGACTCCTTTCACTACTTACTCTAGAAAAAATCAGAATATAGATCATGTTTAGGTTTCCACAAAATAGGATAAAAGAGGCCTAAAATTTAATATAAATTTTCAATCTGTGTGCATCAGGTACCAGACAACCTTGGTCCTATCTCACAGAAAATGCAAAAGAACATATTTAAAATGACAAAATGGAGCGGCTAGGTGGCGCAGTGAACAGAGCACCGACCCTGGAGTCAGGAGGACCTGAGCTCAAATCTGGCCTCAGACACTCAACACACTTACTAGTTGTGTGATCTTGGGGGAGTCACTTAACCCCAATTGCCCTCCAAAAAGCAAAAAGAAAAACCCAAAAAATAACAAAACAATGAAACAAAACAAAAAGACAACTTGTAACAAAAAGCATAAAGGGCCCATAATAGATCATGAGCAAGCAGTTCAGTTTTTCCTCTCCAGTGAGTCTCATCTTGTATAGGTTCCTAAAATGTGGCTTCCTTCTTCTCTCCCTCTTTTCTCGTTTTCATTCTTCTTTCCTTCCCTTCTTCTTTTCTTCTTTCCTTCACTCCTTCCTTCCTTCTTTCCTTCCACAGCTGCTTGGTAGCATAGTGGATAGAGTTCGGAACTTGAATTCAAATCTGGCTTCAGTCACTTACTGACACTTAACTAGCTGTGTAACTGCAAGAAACTCACTCTTCATTCCCTCCACTGTAAAATGTGGTTAATAATAGCATGTACTTCTCAGAGTTGTTGTCAGCATCAAATGGGATAACATTTGGAAAGTACTTATTAGTACAATGTCTGGCACAAAAAGGGCACTTAATATAAATTATTACTCCCTTCCCTTTCCCCTTTCCTTTGTTCTTTCTTTCTCGACTAGTTCTCACTTTCTCACCTAAGAAAAACAAGGAGTGAGATGATCTCAGCTTATTTTAGAAATATTACTCTGGTAGACTGATGTTGGATAGATTGCAGGGGTGAAAAAACAAGAAATAAATATATCTATTGGAAAGCTTTTGCCATATTCCAGCAAGTTGTGATAAGAGCCCAAATCAGGATGATGTCTTGGGAATATAATGGTAGGGTTGGATTGCAGAGTTGGAATAGATAAGACATAGAGACTGAGGCCAAGGAAAGAGAGGAAAGGGTCAAAGATATAGATTCCAGGAAACTGAATTTCTACACAAAGTTAGGATAAAGAAATGGTTTGTAGACTATACTGTGAGTTTGATCTGAGATATATTGCATTGAAGATGCCCAGATATTCAGGAAGAAGTATCAAATAGGAGTTTGAAAACGTGTGACAATGATGAGGATAAAGGTCAGAGGTGGAGATGAAGATGTGGTTGATGACATTCTAGAACTAATCATTAAAGCTGTTGAGGAGAATAAGACCAACTAAGGAGGCAGTGTAGAGAGAGGAAATAAGCTGACCTATCAACTACAAAACTTCAGAAAATACCAACCTGTGGGTGGGAGGAGGAAGAGCCAGTTAACAAGATACAAGAGAATCAGAGAAGAAAAAAAAGCATGGTACCACAATGCCAAAGAAAGACAGTATTTCCAGGGAGGGAATGGGGGAATAGATCAATGTTATCAGATGCTTCCAAGGGGCTGAGGAGGATGAGAGCTTAAAAGGGGAAAAAGAAGCATATCGTCTTTGGGAACAGAGAAGATGTTTATGACATATAATTGAGCAACTTTAGTGGGAAGAGTAGAATTCATATTGCCAAGAGTATGAAGAAATTGGGCATTTAGTCTGGAGAAAATAAGACTCAAGGGGGACATGATAGTTGTCCTCAAATATCTGAACTGCTGTCCTGTGGAGGTGCCACAAGATTTGCTTTTCTGGGGCAAAACAGGAGAAGTTAGTGGGAGTAACAGAATTAAATTTCGGGGGAGGAAAACATCCTATTAATTTTTGCTTTCCAAATATGGAATGCATTAAAAAGTGGTGGAGTTTCCCCTGCCTTGGAAGTATTGAAGTACAGATTAGAATACTACTTGTTTGGTATGTTATAATGGAGATTTCTGTCATGTGTGGATTGGACTCCACTTCCAAAATATTTGGCTGGTAACAAGAAGAAGGGCTTGGTAGCTAGAACAAAGAATGGGAGTCAAGCTAAAGACTTGCTTGAGTCTCTTGTTTGTTTTTAAGAGACTTAATGGAAGTTTTTAACAGAAGTAGCCAATAGAAAGAGAAAGTGTGAAGAAAATGGGTTACAAGAGAGGGGTATCTCTGCTCAGGATGGAATGAATCTACACTGATTCAATTGGCTTGATACTTTCTTCAAAAATCTCCATTTCCTTTTGTGCTCTGTAAACACTACCTGTACGGTCCAGAGCAGGTCATACAATGCTCCTGAGCCTCACATTTATAGATCACAAGACTGAAAGGATATATATATCCTAGACTGACCACTGGAAAGGGTGTGATGTAGACTCTCACCACTTTAGTTCAGAATATCCAAAATCAGGAGCTGGAAGGTATCTCAGAGGCTATCTAGTGCAACCCCCTCATTTTATAATTGAAGAAACTGAGGAAGAAGGAAGTTAAGAAATGGCCTTTCCTGGTCTCATCAAAGATATATAATTATTCCTTCTATATCATGGGGATTAGGGGCACAGTACCCCCTCAATCTGAAAAATCCACCTAAAATATTTTGGCCCTCCCTTCTTCCCAGAGAAGAAGCCTGAATTAGTATGGCATTAAAAGATAAAGTATGTTTATATTATACAATTCGATACATATATTTTATGCATTTTTAAGTTTCTAAATTTTTTCTGTGTCCTCTGCTGGCCTTCATAAAACTCCACCAAAATTCCCATTTAATTTCTTATGTTGAGCAGCAATATATTGACAACCACAATGGGGAAAGTCACAACGTAGAAAAGATAACTGTATTTTCCTTTTATGTTGCATATACATATATATAATATACACACACACATATGTATATATATATATATATATATATGGGTATATACCTAGATATAGAGGTGGAGATAGATACAGATACCAGATGTAGATGCAGATATAGGTATAGGTATAGGTATACATATAGATGTAGATATATCACATAGACCTAGTGAATCACATACTGTCTTCTCCATAAGAATGTAAACTTTTCTTTGCATCCCTATCCTTAGCATAATTCCTGTCATGTTTTAGGTACTTACTACTTAATTGTCAACAGATTGATCATCCAAGCTGTCAGAAATGAAGTTGTAAGAGGCAGGATTTGATGCCAGGTCCTCTGACTGAAGTAAGAATTCTTTCCACTCTAATTTCTTCATTTGTAAAAGAAGAGGATTGGATTTAATCATTTCCAAGCTAGCTTATCCCATTTGGATACCAAATGTCTAGCATAATACCTGCCATGTAATAGGTGCCTATAATGCTTGTTGAATGATTAACTGATTCTAGCTCCAATATTCTAAGGTTCTAAGACAACCTTTCAGTCTAATTTTAAGCCCTCTTCTTAAGGATGGGTTCTACAAATGATTGCTAGTAGCCAAAAGGTCTGGCAGGAGAATCCTGGATCAATCTGGCCTGAATCACTGGTTCATTGTGTGTGACCTGAGGCAAGCCACTTGACCTCCTTCCACCTCAGTCAGCTCAGCTGGAAATATGGGTGTAATGCAGGAGTTCGCTGAAAACCAGATGCTACATCTGAGCAGAGTTTTCCTGAGTAAATAAATTATGGATGGGGAGGGGAAAAAAGAGAATATTTTTGGTAACTCTTTCAAAGAAGTCCTTTACATTTGACTTTCAGTTTTAAGTTGTTCACTTCATTCCCCCCCACCCTTGCCTTAACCAGTGTTTCCTATGAGTAGGTATATTTGATGAAAACTCAAGCAAATTCCCTCAGAACCATCTACATCCTGCTCTGCATGCAATTAGTACATTAAAGGGGTTTTCTTTGTGAATCAGAAACAAAATCTCTAGCCTTTATGCCCTCCTGAAGATTTGCTAGGCTTCTCTCTATACAGTGTACTGAAAGGAAAATGAAATGAGAAGATTTGTAAGGCCCTCAGGAAGAAAGAGAAAGAATCTGTAGAATGAATGGTCTGAAGATACTTCTTAGAGGGAGCTAAAGAGGATTGTTGGGAAGTAGAAAGAGTACTTACTCTGAAGTCTGAGGACCTGGACACCTATCTTCCCTCTGATACTTGCAATGGTATCACTGGGGCAGAGCATGGAAGAAGGGAGGGAAGTGCCTTCACTTAAATTTGGGTCTCAGTTTCTTTTTTTTAATAAATTAAATTTTATGTTTATTTTTAGTTTACAACATTCATTTCCACAAGATTTTGAGTTATATATTTTCTCCCCATCATTCCCCTACCCACCACCCCAAAACAGAAATCCCACTGAATACTCCCTCCTCCAATCTGCTCTGTCCTATATCATCCCCCATCTCCCCTCTGACTTTCCGGTAGGGGCAAGATGGATCTCCATACCCCAGTGCCTGTATATCTTATTTCCCAGTTGCATGTCAAAAATAAAAATAATAATAATAATAATGATTATTTTTTTCAAATATTTTATGTTAAAACTTTGAATTCCAGATTGTTTCCCTTCTTACCTCATTACCCACCCTTACTGGGAAGATAAGCAATTCAATATAGGTTGTATACTTACACAAAACATTTCCACAGTGCATATATTATGAAAGACCGATAATTTCCCTTCATCCTATCCCACCCCCACTTATTCTATTTTTTACTTTGACCCTGTGCCTTTTCAAAAGTGTGTGCTTCTAACTACCCTCCCTCCCAATCTTCCCTCCCTTCTATCATCCCCCCTCTTATTCTTTTCCCCCCTACTTTTCTGCAGGGTAAGATACCCAATTTAGTGTGTATGTTATTCCCTCATTAAGCTAAATTTAATGAGAGTAAAATTGACCCATTTCCTTTTGCCTTCCTGTTCTTCCCCTCCATCGTAACAGTTTTCCACAATATTCAAATTGTTTCTTTTTGGATGTTTTTTTTAATATTTTCTCCTTGATCTGGGAACTCTGGAATGTGGCTATAATATTCCTCGAATTTTTTGGGGGGGGGATCTTTTTCAAGAAGTGATCGGTGGATTCTTTCAACCTCTGTTTTGCCCTCTGGATTTAAAACATCAGGGAAATTTTCCTTGAGAATTTCTTGAAGGATGATTTCTAGGTTCTTTTTTTGATCATGGCCTTCATGTTGTCCAATAATTTTTAAATTATCTCTCCTGGATCTATTTTTCCAGGTCAGTGGTTTTCCCAATGAGATATTTCACATTGCCTTCTATTTTTTCATTTGTTTGGATATGTTTAATAGTATCTTGATTTCTCATAAAGTCATTAGCTTCCATTTGCTCCGATATAATTCTGAAAGAATTATTCTCTTCAGTGAGCTTTTGAAATTCTTTTTCCATCTGGCAAATTCAGCTTTTAGGCATTCTTCTCCTCATTGTCTTTTTGGGCCTCTTTTTCCATTTGAGTTAGTCTATTTTTTAAGTTGTTATTTTCTTCAGTCAGGTTCATGATTTTCTTGCATCATTGGCATTTTTCTTCGCAATTTTTCCTCCACTTCTCTTATGTGATTTTCAAAATCCTTCTTGAACTCCTCCATGGCCTGTAATCAGTTCATATTTTTCTTGTAATCTTTTGGTGCAGGAGTTCTGACTTTGTTGTCTTCTTCCCATTCCATGCTTCGATCCTTTTTGTCCCCCAAAAAGGAATCTAAGGTTTGATTGCTGTGCTTGCTTTGCTTGCTTATGTTGCCACTCAATTACTTGACTTTTGAGCTCTTGCCACAGTAGAACTCTGCTTCCAGAGGGGAGCTTTGTCCCAAATTGCTGGGGTTTTCTTGGGTGCCAGAGCTATTAGTTGGGCACCCTCTCTACAGACACCATAAGCTCTGGCTCACTGGTCACACACCCCAGGGCCTCCACCCAAGACCACAACCCAGATCCAAGAGGTTAAAGCAAGAGCGATTACCCCTAAGAATATGCTTGGTCCCCCTGTGATCTGCAGGCCGGGAGCTCTGAAGCAGCCACGTGGAGGTGCCTGCACAACCACCATGCCTCCACCACTTCTTGTTCCAGGTACAGAGACTGGACCACACTTTTCCTTCCCCCCCTCCCCCCCCCCTTCAAACAGAGTTCCACACTGACCTTTCACTTTGTTTTTGCCATTTATGGGTTGATCATTCTGGTAACCACCACAGCTGCTGATGATCCATCCTCCCGAAATCAGCTCCAGCTGCTGCTGGTGGTGGCCACCCTTGGCCTAAAACAGCAGGCTCACACGAGGCAAGGCTTGGCTCCCAGCTTGGTGAGATCCCTTCCTGTCCTCCTGCCAGGCTACCTTCAATGGGAGATTTGTTTCTCTCTGTCACTTTGTGGGTTCTGTAGCTCTAAAATTTGTTTAGCGTGATATTTTATAGGTATTTGACATGGTTATAGGGGGAGCTCACAGAGTTTTCCTGCTTCTATGTCACCATCTTGGCTCTGCCCTCAGTTTCCTAATAAACATATATTTTTTAAATGTTGGGGTTGATTGGTTATGATCCTTCTTTACAACTTGACTAAAGTTTAATGTTCAGGTTTTTGTAGAACTTATATCAGATTGCATGCCACCAGAGGTGGGAGGGGGGTGGACAGGGAGGGAACGGAGAGAAAATTTGAAATTCAAAGCTTGTGGAATATAAAATTGTAAACTAAAAGTAAATAAATTAATTAATTAAATTTTCAAAAATGTGGAGATTGGGCTAGATGACCTCTGAAGTCCTTTCCAGCATTGAATATAAAATTACTTAGAAAAGAAACAGTATTTCAAGCCCATTAGATTGTCAATGATGAAAAGAACAGAGTTAATAAGATGAATGCCCTCTGGATAGAAATTAAGCAGACCCTAGGCCCTGCTGGGTGAAAAGGAGAAGCCAAATAACTGGGGATGATTGCCATGATGATCTCCTCTTCTTTTTTTATTTAAGGAGTATCACGGGTGACATATTTCCTTATAAGTGATACAGCTAGGTTCCAATTAATGGAAATCATACATTTCTTGAAGTGGTGGCAAGCATTTTAGTTTGCACTAATTGATGTTATAATTATGTAAAATATGATATTTGGTTCAAGCCCAATACAAATATGCAGTGTGAACTAGAAGCATGCTACCGTTTCAGAGGATTCTTTATCTACACTAATTGGGATCTGGCTCTAGTTGACAGTTCTCCTAACTCGATTGCAAGGTGCTAAAAGGTTAAGCTCAGGGAGATCTCATGAGTGCATCTGTAAAGAAAAGGCTTTTTACTCTCTAGGATCTCTGTAAATTACTTCCAGCCCTAACGTTCTATGTTTTGTTTATGAGTCTATGAACCTGTAATTAAAAAAAAAAAAAACACCCACAGTACTCTATTTCCTCCCTATCCCTAACCATGCTTCATTATTTCAAGAAATCAGTAATCCCTGTAATGGTGCAGTTCACACTCCATCCATGCAGTGCATAGGTCTGGACCTGAAGTCAGGCAGAACTAAGTACAAATTCAGCCTCAGTCACTTACTAGCAAGTGACTTGGGCAAGTCCCCTAATCTCTCTTAGTCTCATTTTTTCTCATCTGTAAATTGAGATAATAATAATACCTCTCTTGGAGTCATTGTGAGGAGAGAATGAAATAATATTTGGAAAGTTCCTTGCCAACTTTAAAGTGTTATATAAATGCTAGCTATTACTGTTATTATTATCATCCTATTAAGTTCTTATCCATGATGTTACTTTCTAGAGGATAATTTTAATGATGTGAGGGACTTGCTCTGTCCTATATCTTTGCATGGATACCAGTGAAGTCACCATTCTCACTGTATCAATAGCCCATCTTCTTTTTCTGTCGTGCATTTCTTGGGTATGATGCTATATAAAATCATCACAAAATTATAGATGATCATAGGGTTAGACCTAGAAGGGACCTAAGAGGCCATTTAGTCCAACTCACTCATTTTACTAATGAGGAAAATACCCAGAAAGATTTAGTCAGCATCAGAGGTAGAACTGATTTTCTTTAAATTGTTTTTCAGTTGTGTCTGACTCTTTGTGACACCCTATAGAGTTTTCTTGGCAAAGATACTGATTTTCAATTTTCTTTTCCAGCTCGTTTTAAAAATGAGGAAACTGAGGAAAACAGTGTTAAGTGATTTGTCCAGTCACACTGCATGCTGCTAAGTGTCTGAGACCAGATTTGAACTCATGAAAACGAGTCTTCCTAACTCGAGACCCACTTAGCCACCTAGCTGCTCATTTTATTTTTTATTCCATATAAAAATTAGCACAAAATAGAAGATTGTATATGAAATCATAAATCTTTAAATTATTGTTGACTTGATTTATGTAAACCTTGTTTTCTAAAAATATATATAATACATTTAAAATGTAACTTCCCAAGCTGTCCTGTGTCTCTCTCCTGAACCTTCTGAATATTGTCTTATTTTTCTTTCTATTTTCTTTTTTTGTCTGTTCTATGGCTCCCTCTCTGCCCCCTTACTTTCCCCCAAATATCCCAACCATCCCTTAGATAAGGAAAGAAAACCACAATCTTAATATTAAATAAGCATAGTCAAACCAAGAAAATACACATATTTGCTAAGTCCAGAATTGTATATCTCTTTATATACCTTGAGTTTACCAAAACTTTTGTCAGCATGTGTATAGCATGGTTCATCAATAATCCTCTGATGTGATAGGTCACTGCATTGACCAGAATTCTTTAGTCTTTTAAAGTTATTTTTTTTACAATGTTGTTGTCATCATATACATTTTTCTCCTGGTTCTGCTCTCTTCACTCTGCATTGGTTCATACAAAATTTCTCTGACACCATTCCCTTCATCATTTTTTATACAACAATAATATTCCATCATATAGTCATGATATAGATGCAGATATATATATGTATAAAATATAGATATTTCATACTTTGCTCAGACATTTCCCAATGATATGTACTCTCCTTTGTTTCTAATTCAGTGAGTGATACAAAAAAGAGCTGCTTTAAATATTTCTGTGCATATTTTTTTCCTCTTTCTGTGATATCTAGGTAGGGCTATCACTGAGTCAAAGGGGATACACACACACACATATATGTATTATGTGTATTAGAGACAGAGACAGAAACAGAGACTATGTTATTTTTCTGGAAATAGTACAAAAGTCTGTTTCAGAAGTGTTGAATTAATTTATAACTCCATCACCAGACTACCTGTACACCAGTCTACCTGTCTTCCTGCAGTTCCTTCAACAATTGCCATTAACTTCTTGTCATCTTTTATAATATGATAAGGTTTTTTTTAATTTTGGAATTATTTCAATCTACATTTGTCTAATCATGGTTCAGAACATTTAAAAAATATGGCTGTTGGTCACTCATGTTCTTTACTTTGAGTACTGTCATTCATATCCTTTTAAAATATTGGGTAATAATGATCATTTTCATATATTTGAATTGAATATTATATATAAGCATTATATATGTATGTATATCCAGTTATATGTATGTTATATATATATGCATGTATTGGATATTTTACCTTTATGAGACAAATTTTCTATTATTTTTCCTTAGCTAATGGTTTCTCTTTTGAGTTGTGCTGTACTGATTTTGCATTGATTTACCTCTGCTGTGACAGAGATAAAATTTGAACCCGGATTTTCTTACTTCAGAGTTTGTGGACTTCTCATTCTACAATCATTAGTAATATACTGCAGTTTGCTTAAACCCACCACAATGTTAATTGCTTTTTGGATACTCTGTCATTTCAATTCCAGGATAATTTGTGTTTCTTGACAAATAGAGTTGACAAAAGAATATTGGGGTTAAAAAGATGTGTGTATGCATGTGTGTGATTATATACGTTTGAGATTTGTTTTCCAAATGCAATCTGATTTGAGCCTTCCTTTTTTAATTTGTTTAATTAACAACTTGATAATAAAATTAATTAAAAAATAGAATAGAGGGGAGGAGGCAAGACGGCAGCATAGAAGCAGGAAGACACCCTGCACTCTCCCCATAACCACCTCAAAAACCTATAAAAATGACTCTAAACAAACTTTAGGGCTATAGAATCCACAAAGTGACAGAGAGAATCTAACCTCCCATTGAGGACAGCTTGGTAGACTGGAAGGAAGGGTCTATCGCAGCCACTCTGGAAGCAAAACCCAGCCCCCATGAGCCAAGGTTTTAGCCCCAGGGCAGCCTAACCTGGAGGGACTTCAGGAGAGTAGATCACCAGCAGCTGTGGTGCTTTCCAGCATTATCAACCCATAAATGCCAAAGACAAAGTGAGAAGTCAGTGGACTTTGTAGGAATTGGAAGTCTGAGAGTGAGATCTGGCCTCTGTCCCTGGAGGAAGAAGTGCCATGGTTGTGAAGTTGCTGCTGTGTGGCTGCTTCAGAGCTCCTGACCTGCAGATTGTAGAGGGACCAAGTAACCACTCTGAGGGTCATCACTCTTGCTTAAATCCTGCTTGGATCTGGATCATTGTGTTGGGTAGAGGTCTTGGGGTATGTGACCAGTGAGCCAGCGCATGTGGAGGCTTCAGAGAGGGCACCCAACTAATAGCTCCAGTAGCTGAGAAAACCCCAGCAATTTGGGACAAAACTCTCCTCCCTGGAAGCAGAGTTCTACTGTGGCAAAAAGCTCAAAAGTCAAATAATTGAGTGGCAACATGAGCAAGCAAAGGAAGCAAAGCAAGCTCAGCAATCTGACTTTACTCTCCTATTTTGGGGACAAAAAGGATCAAAGCATGGAACTGGAGGAAGACAACAAAGTCAGAATTACTGCACCAAAGTCTTCCAAGAAAAATATGACCTGGTTAAAGGCCATAGAGAAGCTTAAGAAGGATTTTGAGAATCAAATAAAAGAAATGAGAATGATGCAATAAAATCATGAAAAGAGAGTCAACAACCTGGCTGAAGAAAATAACACCTTAAAAAATAGACTAACTCAAATGGCAAAAGAGGCTCCAAAAGGCAAAGAGGAGAAGAATGACTCAAAAAGCCAAATTGGCCAAATGGAGAAAAGAATCTCAAAAGCTCACTGAAGAGAATCATTCCTTCAGAATTAGATTAGAGCAAATGGAGGCCAGTGACTTTATGAGAAATCAAGATACTATTAAACAGATCCAAAAGAATGAAAAAATAGAAGGCAATGTGAAATATCTCACTGGAAAAACCACTGACCTGGAAAATAGATCCAGGAGAAATAATTTAAAAATTATTGGACTACCTGAAAGCCATGATCAAAAAAAGAAACTAGAAATCATCCTTCAAGAAATCCTCAAGGAAAATTGCCCTGATATTTTAAAACCAAAGGGCAAAATAGAGGTTGAAAGAATCCACTGATCACCTCTTGAAAAAGATTGCAAAAAGAAAACTCGAGGAATATTATAGCCACCTTCCAGAGTTCACAGATCAAGGAGAAAATACTATAAGCAGCCAAAAAGAAACAATTTGAATATTGTGGAAATACAATCTAGATAACACAGGATCTGGCAGCTTCTACACTGAGGGATCAAAGGGCTTGGAATGTGATACTCCAGAGGTCAAAGGAGATGGGATTAAAACCAAGAATCACCTACCCAGCAAAACTGAGCATCATGTTTCAGGGAAAAATCTGGTCATTCAATGAAATAGACGCATTTCAAGCATTCTTGATTAAAAAACCAGAGTTGAATAGAAAATTTGGCATTCAGATACAAAAACGAAGAGAAGCATGAGAAGATAAACAGGGAAAAGAAATCATAAGGAACTTATCAAAGTTGAACTATTTACATTCCTACATGGAAAAATGATCATTGTAACTTATGAAACATTTCTCAGCATAAGAATAGTTTAAGGGAATATAAATGTATATGTGTGTATATATATATGTATGTATGTATATATACATATGTTTATATAGGAGGGCATATGAATACATATCTGAGTGTGTGTATATATGTGTATAGGTATACATAAACAGAGGGCACAGAACCAGTTGAATAGGAAGGGATGATACTTAAATGGTGAAATTCAGAGGTGAGAGAGGAATATAATGAGAGGAGAAGGGGAGAGATAGAATGGGGTAAATTATCCCATATAGAAGAGGCAAGGGAAAACTGTTACAATAGAGGGGAACAAAAGGAAGGCAAAAAGGTGACCCATTGGTCATCCTTACTCTCATTGAATTTGGTTTAGGGAGGGAATGACATATACATTAAATAGGGTATCTTTCCCTACAGGAGAGTAGGGGGGAAAGGGATGAGACAGCGGATGATGGAAGGGTGGGCAGGTTAGAGGGGAGGTAAGTTGGAAGCATACACTTTTGAAAAGGGACAGTGCCGGGGGAGGCCAGGTAGCACAGCGAGTAAGAGCACCGGCTCCAGTGTTAAGAAGACCTGGAGATCGAATCCCGGGCTCAGACACTTAGCACTCACCCAGAAACACCTGGCCGTGTAACCTTGAGCAAGTTACTTAACCCCAATTGCTTAGGGGCGGCCAGGTAGCTCAGCGATTAAGACCACTGGCTCCAGTGTCGGGATGACCTGGATCAAATCCGGGCTCAGATACTCAGCACCACACCCAGAAATAACTGGCCGTGTAACCTTGAGCAAGTTACTTAACCCTGATTGCTTAAAAAAAAAAAAGGGACAGTGCCAAAGTAAAGAATAGAAAAAGTGGCAGCGAAATAGGATGGAGGGGAATGTAGTCAATCTTTTACAATATATCCACTATGGAAATGTTTTGTGCAACTACACATGTACAACCTATATTGAATTGTTTATCTTCCCATTAAGGGTGGATGATAAGGGAGGAAGGGAAAGAATCTGGAATGCACAGTTTTAAAATCAAATATTTTACATATACATATATATATATAATTATTATTATTATTTTTACATGCAACTGGGAAATAAGATATACAGGCACTGGGGTATAGAGATCCATCTTGCCCTACTGGAAAGTAGGAGGGGGTATTGGGGAGGATATAGGAGAGAGCAGATTGGGGGAGGGGATATACAGTGGGATCATTGTTTTGGGGTGGTAGGTAGGGGAAAGATGGGGGAAAAATTCATAACTCAAAGTCTTGTGAAAATGAATGATGTAAACTAAAAATAATCATAAATTTTAATTAAAAAAATAGAATAGGGTTAATAAGTAGAAAAAAAATCTTCACACATCATAGAATAGTAAAACATTAGAGCCTGAACTGTTCTGAAAAAGAGAACTTGACTGCTATTCTTTTGAAGGGTGGAGGCAGGAACACATTTTTGAAGGTGGTAGGTACCTCTGTGATTAATGATGGTACTTTCTGTTAGCAAATATTGTGACGATTTTATAACTGGATATTAGTTGGTATATATGGTTCTGGGGATACGACCAGGCCATAAAGATTTAGTGAGAAAATTCACATTGCTTTCAGTAGAGGAGATCTGTCCCCCAATTCAGGAAATGAATTCAACTTTGCATTTATTTATTTAAAATACATAAGGATTTTCATACCATACATTGATCTTTCTCAGGAAATCAGGAAGTTACTTAGAGCTTAGAGCTCTACTTCCTAACTTACTGTCTTCCTTTCAAATCTCCCCCCTTATTTCCAATTAGGTTTACCAAAGGTTTTGGTAGCATTTAAATGGCAATTTTTCTTTGAGTTAACACCTAGAGCTAAATAATGGAGGAAATCTGTCTTTATTCTGTTGCTTCGGGTATCCAATTTGGGGCTTTAGACCACCCAAATCTGAAAGTTGACTTGTTATCCCAGCTTTCTTGGATAGAATTTTAGTTTCTTCAGCTTCCAATGTCATTCTTTCCTTCTCTTAAAAAAGCAACCTGGGAAGGCAGAGCCAAAATGGCAGAGTAAATCAGAAACTTGACTGAGCTCTCCCAAATTCCCATCCAAACAACTTTAAAATGATGCCTCAAAACAAATGCTGGAACTGTGGAGATAAAAGATAATGTGAAATAATTTCCCAAACCAAGACAATTTAGAGGGTCAACAAGAAATGCCTGTCTCACTGAGGTAAGAGTAGAATTCAGTCCAGTGCAACTGACCCAGGCAAGCCAGCAGCAAGGTCCCACATGTGGCACAAGCCAGTAGCAAGGCCCCATGCCTGGTGCAAGCCAGCAGCAAGGTCCCAAACCCACCAAGCACAATCTAGAGGCTAGGCCTCCAGTCTCCCAAGGTCCAGGGCAAGCCAGTGGCAAAGCCCCATCCCACCAAGCCAATGCAGACACTGGGGCCATCTGAATCAGCAGCATTGACTTCAAGAGCTCTCAGCTCACAGATGGTAAGGGGGTTGGACAATTATAAGAAAGAGATTACAGGGGATAATTTACTGACAGTGAGAATAGTATTCTGTTGTATTGCCCAAAGAAGGATATGGGTTATAGACCTGTCACAGTCTTACGGTGAAAAAGAACACTAGCTTATTAGAGTGTGTGACTGCAGTGGTGCAGGGATCCTGGTCACAGGTCCAGGCGGGAAAAGAGTACTTGTGGTCACTCAAAGACCAAAACACAGACCAAGGAGCAATGACTACATCTCTCCTTAGATCATATCACCTTGAAAGAACCAAAATTTATGGGTCCCCAAAATTAGCTCAGAAGACTGCAGCATGAAAAACCTGAAGCTTGGGATAATGCACCCTCTACCCCAGGAGCACAGTCCAACTTTTACATAACATGGTAGTCAAATTCCAAACCTCCCAGGTCAAGGAGAAAATACTACTTAGCAGCCAGAAAGAAACAATTCAAATATCATGGAGCTATTGTCAATATTGTACAGGATTTAGCAACTTCCATATTAAAGGATTGGAGGGCTTGGAATATGATACTCTAAAAGGCGAAAGAGCTAGGATTACAACCAAGAATCATTTATGCAGCAAAATTGAATATAGTCCTTCAGGGTGGGCAGGGGATTGTGATTGTGGTGGATATTTAATGAAATAGATGACTTACAAGCATTTTTTATGAAAAGACTAGAGCTGAACAGAAAAATTTGATTTTCAAATACAAGACTCAAGGTAAGGATAAAAAGGCAAATAAGGAAAGGGAAATAATAAGGGATTCAATAATGTTAAACTGTTCACATTCCTACATGGGAACTTTATTGTTATTGGGGCAATTAGAAGGAGTATACATAGATAGAATATGCAGAAGTGAGTTGATTATGATGGGATGATATACCCTCCCAAAATAAAAAGAGGGTGAGAAAGAGGAATGTCCTGGGGGAAAGGGAAAGGGAGAAGAAGAATAGTATAAGTTTTCTGAAATAAAGGAATGTTGAAAAGAGTTCTTACAATGTAGAGAAGGGTGAGGGAGGTGGTGGGGAAGAGCTTGAACCTTACTCTCATCAGAATCAACTCAAAGAAAGAATAACATACCCACTCAGTTGAGTACTGAAATCTATCTTACCCTACAGGGAAGTAGGATGGGAGAGGAATAAAAGAAGGGGGGAAGGACTGATAGAATGGAGGGCAGATTGGGGGAGATAGTGGTCGAAAGCAAAATACTTGTGAAAAGGGATAGAGTTGAAAGACAGAGAGAGAGACAGAGAGACAGAGACACAGAGAGAGATGGAGAGAGAGACAGAGAGACAAAGAGAGAGACAGAGAGAGAGACAGACAGAGAGACAGAGAGAGACAGAGACAGAAACAGACAGAGACAGAGAGAGACAGAGAGAGAAAAAGAGACAGAGACAGAGAGAGAGAAAGAGGCAAAGAAGGAGTCCTACCAATTTCCTTTTATGACACAAATAACGGTGCTGATACTTAAACCAGGAAGAGTGAAAACATATGAAGAAAACAAGATTAATTTCCCTAAAGAATATTGATGCAAAAATGAAATTACAGCACTATATCATAAGGATCATCCACTATAACCAGATAGGAATTATACCAGGAATGCAAGGTGGATTCAATATTAAGAAAAATATCAGTCTAATTGACCGCATCAATTACAAAACCAACAGAAATTATATTATCTCAATAGATTCAGAAAAAAAACTTTTGATAAAACATATCTATTCCTATTAAAAAAACACTTGAGAGCATAGAAATAGACAGAACTTTCTTTTAAAAAAGATGAGTAGTATTTACCTAAAGGGATAAGTAAGCATTATCTTTAACAGGGAAAAGCCTTCCCAATAAGATCAGGGATGAAGCAAAGATGCCCATTATCACTGCTATTATTTAATAATGTACTAGAAATTCTAGGTATAGCAATAAAAGAAAAAAAACAAATCAAAAGAACTCAAATAGGCAATTAGGAAACAAAATATCATTCTGTGAAGATAATAAAATGGTATACTTAAAGAAGCCTGCGAATTAACTCAAAAACTAGTTGTAGCCATTAATAACTTTAGCAAATTTGCAGAATATAAAACAAACACAAATAAATCATCCACATTTCTACATATTACCAACAAAGCAAGAGATAAAAAAGAGAGATTTAATTTAAAATAATGGTAGACAATATAAAATACTTGGGAGTCTATCTCCCAAGACAAACCCAGGAACTATTTGCATATAATTACAAAACACTTTTCCTACAAATAAAGTCAAATCTAAATAATTGGGAAAAAATCAATTGCTCGTGGGTAGGCTGAGCCAATAAAATAACAATGACAATTTTACCTAAATTAATTAACTTATTCAATGCCATATCAATCAAACTACCTAAAAGTATTTTATAGAACTAGAAAGAATAATAACAAAATTCACCTGAAAGTACAAAGATCAAGAATATCAACGGAATTAATTTAAAAAAATGTGAAGGAAGGTGGTCTAGTGATACAAGACCTCAAACTGTATTATAAATCAGTAATCATCAAAACAATTAGATATTGGCTAAGAAATAGAGTGGTAGATCAGTGAAATAGATTAGGTATACAAGAAATACTAGTAAATGACCACAGAAATCTAGTGCTTGATAAATCCAAAGATCTAAGCTTTTGGGACAAGAACTCACTATTTAACAAAAGCTGCTGGGAAAACTGAAAAAACAGCATGGCAGAAACTAGGCATAGACCAACATCTCATTCAGTATATATTGATAAAGTCAAAGTGGGGACATGATTTAGACATAAAGAGTTAAAACATAAGCAATTTAGGGGAACATGGAATAGTTTGCCTGTCAGATATATGAAGGAAGAATTTATGACCAAATGAGAGATAGAATAAATTATGAAATGTATAATGGGTAATTTTGGTTATATCAAAATTAAAAGATTTTGTTCAAACAAAACCAATGCAGTGAAGATTAAAAGGAAAGCAGAAAGTTGAGGGAAAATTTATAGCAAGTGTCTCTAATAAAGTCCTCATTTGTCAAACACATAGAGAAATGAGACAAATTTGTAAGAATACAAGTAATTCCCCAATTAACAAATTGTCCAAGGATATAAACAGGCAGTTTTCAAATAAAGAAATCAAAGCCTTCTATAGTCATATGAAATTTGTTGTTGGAGGGAGAGTAAGAGGCCAGAGATCTAAAGGAAGTGTATCACACCTCTGCTTCATGAGTAATGGAAAGAGGGACATAGCAACAAGACGACCCTTTCTTGTCTTAGTCTCCTCCCTGAGGCCAGAAGAAGAGAATCTGTATAAGCAGAGATGCAAATGGCATCAAAACCACCAGCTAGAATAGCACAAAGTTAAAACTTGTCTAAGATGTGGTTCCCAATCATTTAGTGTGTGAGGATTACATTTAAAACTAAATGCAAATCCGTACAAGTTTGTGGTATCTGTTGACTGAGAAAATACATAATGATTAAAAGCAATTGTGAATTCAGTCATATTTAAATGAATTATTTATACATCACACTAACCTTTATGCATATTTGTAAAATAATATGTTCAAATAACATTATGTACTTAGTCCATAGAAGTCTTATACCTCAAAGGTACCTTTCAACTCTTAAGTTTTTTGTCCCATGAAACTTTTGTGTTCTTGATATACAATCCTATGTCCTCATCTTCTTCATATGCCTTTTCGCACCTTACCAAAATGCCACATATATAGAAGCAATATTTGTTTATTTAGACAGGCTATAAAAAAGTAAAGTAAAAATACTTGGTGTGACTATAGTTTGATGAACCACTTGTGATTTATCTGTGCTGTCCCCTCCCCCAACACCCTCTTTGGCCTACAAGTTGGTACCACTGGCCTTGACCACTTTTTACTAACACAGGTCAACAGAGAGAAAAAAAGAGTCCAGTGAGCTGTGTATAACCTCTTCTGAGAGAAATCAGGCTTTGCTTCTGTTTAAACTTATTTTGCTTGACTCCAGAAAATGTCTGGATTGGGAGAGATGACAAAAAAAAAATGACAGACCAGCAATTAGAGTTTCTCAAAAGTAAAGTCGATTTGAGATATACTGAATTTCTAGTCAATTCGAAGTCTTCAGAAAAGGCTGGATGACCAAGGGGTATCTTCTTAAGGTACATGATGCCCCCAAATCATATCTGAGATCTCTTTGAACTCAAAGAACTTATGGGAAAAATTTGTCTACATCCAACCTAAATTCTAAGGAACTTTCTCAATTTTGGGGTCATAAGGCCTGCCTAAAGGTCAGTGTTTCTTTATCTCTATGATAAATGGTCTCTATAACTAAAAGCCTGCCATGTGAAAGAATAATTAGACTTTTCAATGTGGCTGCAGAGAGTAAGACTAAAATCAATGGTGGGAAAGAGCAGAGAGGCACTTTTCAGGTCACTTCCTAATAATTTGAGCTATTGAGAAATGGAAAGGGCAGCCTTGGATAGTAGGGGTTTGGATGTCCTGAACTGGAGGTTTTCAAGCAAATTCTGGCGGTCCCTTTATCAAGAATATTGTTTGTAGACATGATTCATAATTAGGTACAAATTGGGTAAGATAGCCTGTAAGATTCCCTTCAATTCAGAGATGATACAATTCTGTACTTTGTCCAACTGGCCAAGCTAATAGATTTAACTAAGAATAAATGTTATATGACAAAGAACATTCTGATACTTAAAGGTACCTGAGAGCCTTAGTACTTATCCCTGTCTAATAGGTAGATAACCTTATCATGCTCTCTCTTTCCACTGAAAATGCTCAGGCAGGAAGTAGATGACCAGTTTTTAGGGATCTCGTTTTATTTTATTTTTTATTTTTATTTATTTTATTTTTAGCTTATGGAATAAAACAAGCATTTCCATAACATAGAAGATGATTGCACATGAAATTGAAAATCCATTATGTACAACTTGCTATTCCTTTTATATAAAGTTTTCCTGTAAATTTTTTTCTTCTCTCCCTTCCCACTATAGAGATGGCTACCATCGGACAGAAATATGTGTGTGTGTGTGTGTGTGTGTGTGTGTGTGTAAAATCATTCTATACATCTATTTATCAGTCCTTTCTCTGGATGCAGATAGAATATTTCTTCATTGGGCCTTTGTTGTTGATTTGGATATTTATAAGAGTCAAAATGACTTAGTTGCTCAAAGTTGTTCTTAAAACAATATTGTTGTTACTGTACACAACACTCTCTTGGTTCTGCTCATTTCACTCTTCATTATTTCGAGCAAGTCTATCCATATTATTTCTAATATTATTGAGCTCATCATTTCTCATAGCACAGTAGTATTCCATCAAGATCATATACCACAATGTGTTCAGCCATTCCCTGATTGATGGTTCTTTGCCACCATAAAGAGAGCTGTTATAAATATTTTTTAAATATAGTTGTTGAGTTTTTTCCTTTTACCCTAATCGTCTTTGGAAATAGACCATAGTGATACTATTGGTGATCTTATAAAGGGAATTTATATTTCCTCTTGAGTTTGAACTACATGATCTCTGAAGGGAAATTCCTCTCCTATTTGACCATCCTGTGATGTTAACTAAATTCTTTAAGAAGGAAACATGATGGAATAATTTGTAAAAGGAAGGAGTATGATGATTCTGTTCTCTAGCTGGCAAGAAAGAATGACATTGCTTCAAAGAATGCCTATAATTTAAAAAAAACTATGGGATATGTGTAATAATGAATCAGACTTTAAAAAAAAGTTTATTGGTATCTTGTTTTTTTATTACCTTCATTTCTCAATTTCTTTCCTTCATCTCTCTTCTCAGTAAGCTGTGTCTTTTAAGAAAGAATTTTAAAAGGGGAGGGGAGGAATACATCAGCAAAACTTATCAACATATCAACCACGCACATAGAGTGTTCCACAGTCATAGTCTTCTGTCTCAGCAATGAAGAGAGGTGCATTTTATTGTCTTCTCTCTGAAACCAATTTTAGTCATTATAATTATTTAGTGGCAACAAATTTATTTTTAATTTAACATTTATCTTCTTATATTTAAAGCAAGTTAAGAAATTAAGAGAGTGAGGGAATAGAAAATGTAGAATGGAAATGGGGTAATATGTTGTTGGTGGAAATATACATTGGCGCAATCTTCCTGGAATAGATCTGGCAATATCCCTTACTAAAAGAGTCATGGAACAGGCCTTTGACCTGAAAATCCAACTGCTGGGTATAAGTAGTAAGGCTATAGCAGAAGGAAAGAATAATGATTTGTTGAAAGATGTTTCCAGCTGTGCTATTTGTAATAAGGAAATGGAAGCCCAGAGATATGAAATGGGTTGCCCACTGTGTTGAATTGTCCGATGTGATTCTGCTACACATCAGCTTAGGACCTTAGACAACTCATTTTCTCTTATAAATCAAGGGAGGGATTTGATTTCTACTACCAGAAGTCTTCAAGCAGAGGCTGTAAGATAAATTGTCTGAGATCCTACCATGAGCTGGACTCATCTGAAATCCCTTCTTATTGTCATTCTGTCATTTTCTATTCCTTTTAAAGAGGTGACATTATAGGATTTTATAGGAAAGCCTCAGCCCTGAATTTTCAATCTTATCCTTTCTTTTTAAAATATCTATGATGGCATCTTTTAATCATTCAAAAGCTCCAGTTTTCAGTTCATCCATGGTGATTGTTTCCTAAAAGTTCACTTCAAAGCTTAGTTCCTACTTAATTAGTACACTGGTAGGCTATGTAGAAATAGAAGTTCAAAGTCTAATTACATAAAATTGTTACAGCTTTGGTGGTAGGGAGAATTTTGGAAGTAGGGAACAATTAAAATCTTTGTGAATGTGTGCATAATTTTCTTTTCTCTCCCAATAGTTAAAAGATTGTCATGGGTAAATTTGACTGGCTCTGTTTGGCTTCTGAGACATCAATTTAAATCAGTGTAAGTTGTAGAAAGGAACATTACAGCTCAATATGAGGAAGAGTTTCCAAAATCAGAGCTGCACAAAAAGGGAATGATCAACTTTGTGAGGTAGTGAGTTCCCCATCATGGGAGGTATTCAAGCAGAGTCTAAGTGAACTGGGTCTCCTTCTTACTACTTGTGTGACCTTTCCCTGACAGCTTTCTTTATATAGGCTTTAGTTTCTACAGCTGTAGAATGATCACGTTGAATGAAGAAATACAGAATTTTAGCCTTGGCCTTGAAGTTCATTTAACTTCCCTTCACCATCCTATCTTCCATCCCTATTTTAAAGTTGAGGAAACATGTCCAAAGAGATGAACAAGGGAAAGATCAACCATTTAGGTATTTTTTAGAGCACCAAGACTCAAAACTAAGGTTTCCTAACTCTCAATATGGTACTTATTTTCCATACTACTGTAACCTTGCCTCTCAATCATTTTTTTTTTTGTTTTCTTTTTCTCACTCATTCTTGTAATTTGTTCTGGAACTATAATTTCCTTGTGGTGAGGGAACTCCAGGTGTGGAAACTTCCTCCAGCAATGGAGGTCTGCAACCCCTCTGTAAATTTTCATTTTGAGACAGTTTGCTTGGAGACAGTGAGAAGTTGTGACTCACTCAGAGTCACACAGCCCTATTATGTCACAGGAAGAATATGACCCTAAATCTTGGTGCCTTAGAAGAAGCCCCTCCACTTTAGCAAATCTTATGCATTTAGAATGTATGTCTCCATAATAAATAATACAAAATGGACACAAATACCAATAACTAGGATAAAGAGTGTATCTTATCTAAAAGTTTACAGGTTGGTTTCTGAGGAAAGAAACTTCTGTAATTTACAAGATGCTCTTATGAGGTCATCTGTCTGTGTTGAAATGAAGGCAGTCTTAAGAAGTTTGGCAGGGACAGATGCTTGACCGTGTCTGTAGAACCAGGTGAAGTCATACGACCCATGTAATTAATGTTCCTTTTGGTGTACCAAGGAAGGCTCTGTGTGGGGCTTGGCTGTGTGTGTGTGGCTGTTAAACAAGGGGAGGCCCCTGGGTCTTCATAAGTTACCTCTAACCTCTCCTCTGGTAGGCTTGCACTCAAAATCGCAGAACTGGTACCCCAGCTCCAGTGAAAAGTGATGAAACATCCCTACTATTATCTTGATTTACCTTTCTCATTTTTGATATTATTTCGGGGAATAAGGAAAACCTACCTTAGTAGACACACAGGAATCCCACCGTGACACACACACACACACACACACACACACACACACACACACACACACAAAACCCCTAGAGCGGTTCCTCCCACCCTTCAGCTGCAGCATCACCCAGGGCCCCTGGAGTTAATTGGGAATTCACTCTCATTATTTCCTAAACAGTGCCATCTTCTGGTCATTCCGAGTCAGCACGCGACTGTCTGGAAGGAGCAGTGGGGCGGAGGTAGGGAAGTGACCATGCCGAGGAAGTCTTCAGGACTGGGGTACTGGTTCTGGAGATTGCCGCAGCGCTCGCAGATCCTAGCACCCAGCCTCTTGGCTGCTAATGTTCGAGGGAGGCATTCAGGAAACTCAGGGCAGTTAACGAGATTTCTTCGGCAATTGGTGTGATTGTCCTTAGGCAGACAGAAGGTTCCTCTTCCTTTTGTAGAGCGATTTTTAAAATAGGCGCTGTTTTAACATTTTTACTTGGAAGCGATGGCTAGATTTAACAAAGTATATTCTACTTAGCTGATCATAATTCTGACTTTCTCAACTCTGCTAATTAATTCGGGGGTGGGGGCAGACTTTGCCTCTCGTCCTGAATTTAGATTCTGGTATCTACCAGAGAAAAGGGATGGGGGTGGGGCGTGCATTGTCGGGGTAAGGGGGGGGGGGAGAAACTAGCAGGCAGAAAGACAAGGTTTTTTTTAAAGGTTTTAAGGTTTTTTGTCACTACCCTTCTGACCCTCAACATATAAATTACTATAAATACAAACATGTACATTTACATAGGCATATATGGGTACATATACATATAAATGAATGTCTATGTATCCCCTCATCAATGCAGCCGAATCTATGAATGGCATCATTCCCCTCTTCTCCCCCTCCCTCTCCTTAAAATATCTTAATAGAGAAATGGTCCACGCAACTCAGACAGAGCTAAAAAACATTTTTTTTAAGTTCACATTGTTGTACAGCAAGACGAAATCAGGTGGTGCTAACATGTGCGTACTGCATTTCTCTGCAAACTTTTGCAATTAAATCAAATGAATTTACTGGAGTTTGAACCGGTCCCAAAACTAAGAAAGTGACTTTGAATGTTCAGTTTCCTCTCTCTCTCTCTCTCTCTCTCTCTCTCTCTCTCTCTCTCTCTCTCCCCCTCTCCCCCCTCTCCCCCTCTCCCCTCCCCCCTCTCTTTTCTCTCCTCCCTCCCCCTCCCTTCCAGCCACCCCCTCTTCCCCACCCGCCCTCCCCCAACCCACCTCCCTTCTCCACTCCCCTCACCCCCACCCCCATCCTCCGCCCTATTAAAACAACCAGCAAGTCTCACTTGTTAAAAAGACCCCCTTAAGTTGGAGAAGGCAGAAAGGCAATAGCAGGAAAGAAAAAGTCAAGACGTCTGGAAAAAATTACCCAGTCCCTACTCTGAGAAGCTCATTGAACTAGGGACTTGAACTGGCCGGCATCAGCCAAAGAAGACTTTCTCCTGATGCTGCACATCTTGGGACGACTTCTGCTGACTCTTCATGAGAGTAGCTTTTGGAACTGAAAGGACACTTTCTCATATACAGACCTGGGAGCAAGAGGGGGGAAATTAGTAATTTATTTTAAGGGCACAAGCAATACACGTCGAGAGTTTGAGACCCGACGCTGAATTTAAATAATAAGTACAGAAAATAATAATTACAATATCCACTAAAAGTGCGAAGAACAGTGCATCTTAGGGTTTCCACAGAACCCCTCTTTTTTAATGTTATTTTTTATTTTTTTAATTTTTTTGGCCGGCCGTCTCAAATTCATCTGATCTCTTATTACCTCAATTTTGGGAACTGCTCACTACCAACCCACTGGGACCACACAGCAGGCTGAAGAAGACCTTTATGACCAAAGGCTGAACAAGGTAAGTTATTTATGGTGGCATTTCGGTGCATAGGACGGGTCTGAAATAAAACAGAGGTAGGCGGGAAGATAGATGTCTAGAAATATTTGTATGCTTGTATTTATTTACTTTTAAAAAAACCTTAAGACAACGTTGAACCTTGAAAGTTTGTAATCAAAAGAAAATTTTAGGTAAGTTTTTCAAAATGTGCATTTTAGGTTAAGTTAATCATCTTTCTCTCCCCCCCATCCCATCTGAGCCCCCTTAGATAAATCCCCTTGTAATGGAGTCGCAGGTACCTAGTTTGGGGGGGGGGGGGGGAGAGAGAGAGAGAGAGAGAGAGAGAGAGAGAGAGAGAGAGAGAGAGAGAGAGAGAGAGAGAGAGAGAGAGAGAGAGAGAGAGGATTGTCTCAGGATGGAGTTTCCTATCTTTGTCTTTTGGGAACTGTGGAAGAATGGCTTGCCGTGTAGGAAAGAAAAAATCTCAGAGAGAAGAGTCAATTGACAGCTTTTTCTCTCACCCCATTCCCTTCCCAATTCCTCTAGTCTTCCCATGTATCCGTAAAACGATCAGTATCTCAACTGTGTCATTAGTTCTCTGCTTGCTCTCCTTAGCGGAATATAAAGGGTTAAGTGATCCTGGTCCTTAGCTCCAGGGAGAAGGGATCCCAGCAAGGGAGGGCCCTAGTGCCACCTCGTATGTTCGCGGCAATGCGCGACCCGGCGGGGGCGCAGCCACTCCCACTCTCCTTCCCCTAGCCTCTTTCTTGCCTCACTACCCCCAGATCAAACCGCGGGGACTCAGTCGGGCTCTGCAAAACTTTCTTTGGGAGCATCTGTTCCTCCTGCTAATGCACATCTGGCCGAGCACCCTTAGAGGGGAAAGGAGGAGGTGGTAGGATGAGTTTGCTGGCTGGGCCGACGCCTCTCCGTTAATTGGGTCCGTTCTTCGAACATCCCACTCTGCCCAGCGAGCAAGCCTTGCTTTGGGAAGGGGCGGGGGGCTGAGGAGAGCAGCTCCAGGGAGAGTCGTGGGGGCAGCTTCCAAAAGAGCCCACCACCTTATACTAGTCCGGTGGTCTCTCAGCTCCTTCACGGCTTGGGGCTGCGGAAATTGCTGGGGCTCGGGATCTGGGGGCGAAGCACAGGGCACCAGGCCTAGGGGAGGCAGGGGGTGGAAGTGGGAGCAAGACCTTGAGACTGAGTCGGGATTTATCCACACCTTAGACTGAATTCGTCACGCCGGTTCCCGCCCAGCAGCAGTAAGAGGAGAGCGCTTTCCAAAAGGCGTCCCTAGAAGCGGGAGGGCGGGTCTGAAAAGTGAGTTTGTGTGAGCCTAAGAGAGACTTTCGTGGAGCCCAAGAACGACCCCGAGGGAAAGCCGCGCTGAAAAGAAAATTAAAGCTTGGGAGAGAGGGGGGTTGTGACTGGGTGGAGAAGGGAGATGGGGGAGGGTTTAAAAGGGGCGGCTCGTGTTACACCACTGAGGCTGCCAACTACCCCCACCTCAAACGCCCAGGCTGGGGAAATAGGTGCGCCACGGCATGCCTCCCGGGCTAGGGAAAGTGCCGAGGCAGCAGCCCGAGCCTAAAATCTGGAGCCTTTGGGGTGGGCGTGGAGAATCCTCAGCTCTCCCAGCTCTTCCGCTCCTCCCAATTCCCCAAGGAGCCAGACGCTGAGCTATATAGTCTGTGGATCTCCCAGCAGCAGCTAAAGAGCGAGCCTCACTCCCACACGTCCCCTTCCCCTACAAAACCCACGTGGCAAGGGCAGGGAATGCCTTTGACGTCACATCAGGGGGGAGATGTGACGCAATAGATCTGAAGGATCCTGATTGGGTTAGAGGGGCTTCCCCAAACTTGACGGCTGAGGGCTGAGGACCTTCTCAAAAAGGGGAAGAGACTGGGTTCTAAAAGGCTAGAGAAAGGAGGAGGTGTTTTATTGGAAGAGCAATTAGGTTTCTTTTAGGGAATGAAGATCCTAGCTTCAGGGAGAATAGCTTCCAATTTCCACTGGTCCTTGCCAGACTGTCTCTGGTTTCAGAGAACCCTAAAGCCAAGTAGAGTGACTTTGAAGGTATTAAAAGAGATTAAGATTTTCAAATGACACTTTACTCAAAGTTCTTAGCAAACTCCCGCCAAATGTCAGTTACAGATGACATCTTTTAAAGTAAGTTCAATGTAAGTTTCAGCCAACTATAATGTAAACTAAAGGTGGCGGGGGGGGGGGTGACTATAAATGATTTTTAAACCATTTAAATTTTATTTATTTAAAATTTTACACTAAAGAATCAAATAATTTCTTATTTTTGAAATTTTCCTGGTTTAAATGTTAACAAGTAGACTTCAGGTTTTTGTTTTTGTTTTTTCGCTCCAGTCTCCCCAAGATGCTGACAAGATTACACACACAGAAGTCCTGTGTTTCAAAAATCATAGCTATCCATGCAAAATAACCTTTAACTCAATGCAGGCTTTCCCAAGTAGTTTTCCTTTAATATATGAAGATATGTATATACATCATAAGCATATAAATACAAATATATGAATTATGTATTATATGCATTATTAAGGAGTATTATATTAATATGTATTATATGCAGTATTAAGGAATACACAAAAAATGAGTAATGGAATATATGTCTAATGATAACAATAGCCTTGATGTGAAAATACTTTGGTTGTCAGTGGAAAAGGTTCAAAGAACCCATGTTCCAGTCCTAACTCAGTGTTGTCTCTAACTCATTAGCTATGTAACGTTAGAAAAGTTCTCTCTAACCATATATAACGTCCTTTTCTGTGAAACAAAGGGGGAATTGGAATAGGTGTCCCAAAATCCCTTCCAGCTTGTGAAATAACATACCCTTTGAAATATTTTATTTTACTTTATTTTAGGGTAATACATTCTGACAAAAAATGAACTATAATTTGAACTATGATATCATCTTCGGAATAAAGTTAGTTTATATTTGTATATCTCCATAAGGTTTGCAATGTGTTTTATATCCAATATCTCATTTGACTTAGAACAGTTATGTGAGGTATGTAATATGGGTATCATATAGAGCACTGGGTCTGGAGTCAGGAAGACTCATCTTCTGGAGTTCAAATCTAGCCTCAGACAGTTACTGTCTATGTGACAAGTCACTTAACCCTGTTTGCCTCAGTTTTCTTATCTGTAAAATAAGCTGTAGAAAGAAATGGCAAAACCATTTCAGTATCTTTGCCAAGAAAACACCAAATAGGTTCATGGAAAGTCAGACATGACTGAAAGCAAATGAACAACAGCAAATGACTATCCATCATCCTTCAGTGAAAAGAGAGCTGCATAGGAGACATGGGATCATAGATTTAGAGTCAGAATTTAACTTAGTTGAATTACTCAAAAGCAAACTAGTTCAAAGTACTCATTTTACAGATTAGGAAACTGAGACCCAGAAAGGTTGTGACTTGCTCTAGGTTACATAGGTAATAAGCTACAAAGGCAGGATGTGGACCTTGATCCTTTTAGGATCATAGTATCATAGATTGGGAGGGACTTCGGAGGCTACTTAGTCAAACTCGGGGGGCCTCCCCTGCCCCCATCCCATTTTATAGTATGATGAAAGGCAAAATTTAAATACAGTTCCTCTGATTTCACAGCCAATACTCATTTTACTCTTTTATACCACAGAATTTTCCCTTATCAGAGGATCTAGATGCAAATTCTAACTGCAATTTAGGTGTCCTGAGTTCTAATCCCACTTTAGTTACTTATTAGCTGTGTGATCCTGGGTAAGTCATTTTAATTTCACTCAATTTCCATTTTTTCTGTCATCTGTAAAAAGGAGATAATAATAACACCTACTTTCCAGAGTTGTTGTAAGGATTAAAAAGAGATATTAGATAATAGCTAACATTTATATAATGCTTACTACATGCCAGGTACTTTGCAATTATTATTCCTGTTACTGCATCCACTGCACTACCTAGCTGACCCATTGTAAACCTTAAAGTGCTATCTAGTTATTACTTCTCTGTGTGACCATGGCAATTTACAGTAATACTAATCATGATGATGATGATTATAGCTAATATTTACATAGATAGAACTTTAAGTTTTGAAAAGCATTTTATAAGTGGCTTATTTTATCCTCACAGTAACCCTGGGAGGTAGGTGCTATTATTATCCCCATTTTAGAGATGGCTTATTTGATAGACTGAGGCAGAAGTTAAATGTGTTGCCCAGAGTCATACAGCTGATGCAGGGTTTGAATTCAAGTCATTTTTCCTCTAGGTTCAGTGTGCTATCTGCTGTAGCACCTAGCTGAAATTATCCATGGTCCTCATTTTTTTTTTCATGTTCGAAATGAGGAGGTTGGATTAGATGATTTATGAGCACCCTTCCAACTCTAAATATTTAATCTCCATTTAAAAGATAAGGAAACTGAAGCAAAGAAAGATGAAGTGACTTGCCCAGGATGAAACAACTAATAAATGTCAAAAATGTCAGCAATGGGATTTGAACTAAGGTCTTCCTGCCTGTAAGTCTAATAACAGAACCACTTTGTGATATTGCCTCTGATACCAAACTATAAAGATTTAATGAAACACGGGCAGAAGAGCAACTTTATATATAAGCATTAGCAAAGCAAAAACTGGGTTCACATAATAAAGAGCCATTCTCTAACATACTGAAATCTTATTTATAATGTCAAGGGTCCCTCTGAAAATTCCCAAACAAAAGGGAGAAAACATTAGGCAATAAGGTGACTGAGGTCTCCTCAGCCATTTTCTGGCCAAATGCCTATAGCCTACATAGAGGAGCCAATTTTCAAATTGCATCAGTATATATTTCCACAGCACATTTCCTTCTTAGCATAAAAGTTTGCAAAAGAATACCCTGAACTAGCAGAAATCATAGTGTAGTAGTAGTAGTAGTAGTAGTAGTAGTAGTGGTGGTGGTGGTGGTGGTGGTAGTAATAGTAGTGTAGTAGTAGTAGTAGTACTAGCAGCAGCAATAATAGCAGTAGTAGTAGCAGTAATATGCTTACACTTACATAAAGCTTTAAGGTTTACAAATAAGCCACATTCATTCACAACAACCCTTTGGCATAGGTAATACAAGCATTATTATTAATACTTTGTAGATTGAAAAAATGGAGAAATTATGATTTATCCAAGGTTGCAAAGAATTCTTCCTGCCTTTCCTCAGGACTTTATCCAGACTTGAACTTACTTGACTGACCTCCTATCTGGTTCACTTCGTCTTTCTAAGCCTCAGTTTCTAGATTTGTAAAATCAGGATAAGAATGCCTATAGTACCTCCCTCATAGGGTTGTTCTGATGCTCAAATGAGGTCGTTTATGTGAAACACTTTGTAAATTTGAATGTGTTATGTGTGTATATATGTATATATAGACATATACACAGATGCACACGTTTATATTTACATATGAATTTTTCCAAGACTATAAAAGCAAGCATTAATGTGATAGCAGTATGAACTGTGAACTCTTTTATACAAACATATGTTTGTAAATATATGTATGCATAATATATAATAATGTGTATATATATATGGAGAGAGACAAAGAGAGAGACACATGGCAGCGGGGGGGGGGGTGGAGAGCTGGCTTGAAGTAAGGAGGATCTGAGTTCAATTCCCCATTCTGACACATGGCAAATCACTTAACATCTCAATGCCACTAGATAACTCTCTAAGACTACAAGTAACAGTGACGGTATCAGTCTGTATTGTTAGAAAGGAGGTCTGATTTAAAAAAAATGGTGGATGTATGAACGTACATATATGTGTATATATGCATACAAAAATATACATATATACACACATGTATATATATGTGTGTTTATGTATTCATGGATGGGTATAAAATAAGGGCAACTAGATGGTACAATAGATAGAATGCTGGGCCTGTAGTGAAGATTCATCTTCCTGATTTCATATCTGGCCTCAGACACTTACTAGTTATGTGACCTTGAACAAGTCACTTAACCCTGTTTGCCTCAGTTTCCTCATCTGTAAAATAAACTGGAGAAGGAAATGGCAGACCCCTCCAGCGACTTTGCCAAGAAGACCCTATATGGAGTCATGAAGAGTCACATGTTCCTGAATAATTATATTAAAGTACCTCCATTTTGAAAGCTGCCCTTCTACCCTCCCCCTTTAGGATTTATGTAAGGAGGCCTGTTGTCCAGTGTCTTTCTTCTTTCTTTTGTAACCACAAATTACTCCACTATTCTGAAGCAATCATATGATATTCTGCTTTCCTATGCTCAAAAGAAGTCTTAACTAAATATAGAATCTAGATAACTTGCAGGTAGCTCTGAAATTCTTATCTTTTACTCAACAGCTGTCTTCAGCAGCCACAAGATGTCTCAATTTGGGTGCTTAGGAAAAGCCTAGACATAACAGGCATCCTGCTTCCTCACAAGCTCTGCCCTCTCCTCCTCTGATGCTTAGATACCTTGGGCAGTCCTCCCATTCCATTTATTCATCTGGGCACACCCAGTGGACACACATGACCTCGAATGTCCATAGCCAGGGAGCTCCAGCAGCTATGTAGGAGTGGACAGCTCCTCTACTAGAATCTTGTTAGGACCATTTCAATATGACTTAGATCTTCCTTCTCCCTGCACAACCTGCACTACACATATGCGACTCAATTACCTTTGCCTCAGGATGTCCTTCTGTACTTAAGAAAGCAAGTTCTTGAGTTCCCACCACGGGCCCTACACCCAGCAAGCCATGAGAGGGGTACAAAGTAAGTATACTCACTTGCCGACCACTTTGTTGGGGAGGCAGAACTCACAATCATAAATAAATAAATCAGATATTTGAAACCTTCAGTTGTGTGGTTCTGAAATATGGGCAAGAGCAGTTGGGTCTCTGGAAAAGAACAGTGTATGTCTGGAGTAGAATTAGAGAATGAAAGAATTTTTAAAAGTAGAAGGTACTTCAGTAAGATCTGGCTTCTTGGGGGATTTGAGCTGGACTTAGAAGGATTAGCTAGGACTTGGATGAGTAAAGGGGGAAAGGCCAGGCATTCCTGGCTAGGAGCACATGTATCATTGATGCTGGGGAGGGAATTCCTGAATTGGGTAAGGATTTGGACTGGATGGCCTCTGAGACCCCTCCCATCTTTCTAAGATTTTGTACTTTTATGAGATTGGATTGGACTTGGAGTGCTGGGAGATAAAGCTAAGTCTGTAGAGTTAGAATCAGATTCTGAAGGAACTTCAAAGAGAGTGGAGCATTCATTCTTTGTTTGCAGAGGTTAGGGACTATGGGTGTGGTTCATGGCATATACTGTCAGGCTAGGTTCCTATGTTGGTTAATTTTGCTGAATTGATTTTTTTCTTTTTCTCTTCTTTGTTATAAGGGATGACTTTCTGGGTAGAAGAGAGAGAAACATATTTAGAAATGCAGGTGTTGTAAAAACAGAAGATAAACTGTGTTTTAAAAGACACATGTAGGATTTTTAAAACTTGCTATATAAACAATAGAAAACTTTTGGATAAAAGATTCATGAAAAGGGGTGGGATGGTGGCAGTGGAATAAGAATGACCATTCCATCAATCAATCAGTATTTATTAGACATGTGTCAAGCACTGTGCTAGGTACTTGGCATATGAATATGAAAAAGAAAGACAATTCCCACCCTTAAGGACTTTAAAATCTAATGGGGGAAGACAGTATACAAAAGGAAGCTTAAAATTGAGGGTTTGGGGTGGGGGAAAGGATACCCCATGAGGGAAGGATGCTGGTGGTGAAGTCAGTCAGAGAAGTCCCAAAGTAGTCCAGCCAGATGAGAAATGAGGAATAACGTAATAAGAAAAGTTTGTCATGAAGAGTAGTCTTCAAGGGTGTGCAAAGTGAATTGGAAAAAGAGGCTAGAGTCAGGAAGACAATCTTGGATGTTGTGACTAGCAATAAGGCCCTGGATTCAGATGAAAGCAATGGAAATGGACATTAAACCTGAAATATTGGTGTATAGTCTATCAAGCAGAAAGAGAGAGTTTGTTAAAAGGGCAGAGATGCTATCTTCATGCAAGGGCCACTGGACTCGAGAATTAGAAGGCACTGGATTCAAGTTATGAATTCCCAAGTTATACTCTGTATTACAGCTTTAGACAAGTCAGTTTCCTTTCTGAGCCCCAGTTTTCCCAGCTATAAAATGGGGATAATGATACTTGAAATTTGGAAAGCACTTCTTAATCCATAAGGTTCTAGCTAAAAGTTGCTGTTTTAGTAATTACTAATAGTCCCCTGAGTCTGAGAGGATCAGTAGAGTTGAATGTTTTCCATCTATGAAGCATACTGAGGGCAGTTCATTTGAGTGATAGCCCTCCCTCTGCTCTCAGTGTTGGAGCAGGGGACTAATGTTATCAGATTGGATTTCAGATCAGAGCCTTACACCAGGGATATGCATCCATGCAAATGATGTATTGAATGCCTTTGCTTGGACTAAAATCAGGACTCTCTTTAATTTGAAATTTGGCTAGACATTAGTGCCAAGCCAGCATGACCATGAAGACAAGAACCCACCTGAAGGTTTGGTCTTCTAACGAAGTAGAGTTTTTCATAGACTTGAGTTATGTTACAGATCAGCTACTGAAGATGATGAATGTTTGATTCCTCTCCATGCTCCCACTCAATGATCTGGGACACCTACCCTCAAATATATTAAATTATATTTATGATCTCTCTTCAACTTTACCAGGTCAATGAGTTAAGGCAGCAAAAGCATTATCAAATGAGATAATATTTCTAAAGCACTTAACATAGTTTTTGACAAATAGTAAGTGCTTAATAAATGCTTGTTCCCTTTGCCCCTTGCCATTAAATTGCAAACATGGAAGCACTTGAAAGAATTCTGGATCAAATGACCTGGGTTCAAATCCTACCCTTGACCTTTATTACCTATGTGATCATAGGCAAACCAAGTAACTTCTCTGGGTCTCAGTTTAATCTCTGTATCCTGGGTAGGGGTACCACCCCAATCAGAGACTATGCTCAGGAGATTATCACTCTTTGAACTACAGAACTTCCATCCTACCCTTCTCCTGATGAGTGACTGCCTCATGTGAACCACTGTTTCAGGCAAGCCCAGCCACGTTTTGCTTCACTCAGCACTCTGGTCTTTTCATGTTCTTATCATGCCCTCTCCTTCCAATCCAGCAACCAGCATCGCAGTAAACTGTGACATTGTTCCTAGATGGACCAATGGATCTGCTCCTCATTGGCTCCATTCACTCTTCCTATAACTTCGTATACTAAAGTTCCCCTTCCTGGTCACTACTCCCCTAGGTGTATTGTTTCTCTGTAGATTGTAAGCCCCTTGAGGGGAAGGACTGTCAGGTTTTGTATTTGTATTCCTCTGTGTTTGGTTTTTGGCAAATGCATAATAACCAAGGCAGCTAGGTCTTGTAGTGCATATAGCCCTAGATTTGGAGTCAGAAAGACCCAAGTTCAAATTCTGTCTCTGACCCTTAGTAGCCATGAGATTCTGGGCAAATGGATTAACTTCCGCTTGCCTCAATATCCTTGTCTGTTTCATGTGATCAGTCATTTTTCAGGCCTGTCTGACTCTGTGACCCCGTTTGGGATTTTCTTGGCAAAGATACTGGAGTGGTTTGCTATTTCCTTTTCCAGTTCATTTTACAGATGAGGAGACAGAGGTAAACAGGGCTAAATGACTTGCCCAAGGTTTTCCTGACTCAAATCCAGCACTATATCCACTGTGTCACCTACCTGCCTATATATTTGGTGGGGGCAAGGCAGTTGGGATGAAAGGACTTGACCAGGGTCACACAGCTAAGTATTGTGTCTAAGACTGTATTTGAACTCAGAAGGAGTCTTCCTGATTCAGGGTCCAGGATTTTATCCACTGTTCCACCTAGTTGCCCTTCCTCATCTATTAAATTGGGCTAAAATTAGCACCTACTTCCCTGGTTTTGAGAATAAAATGAGATATTTGTAAAAGAAAAAGTTTATCACAGTGCCTGACACATAATTGGTGTTTATTAGTTTTAATTTGAATAAATGTTTTTTCCTTCCTCCTTATAAAAAGTTAAAAGTTTGGAGCAGATCATCTTCTAACCCTAAATCAATGGTCTATGATGCCTGCAAGGGGAAATATGCATACATTATCTCTTTTGCATAATTCAAACATTAAACTGACTATCATGTCTTGTGAAAGCTAGGGATACGAAGTCAAGATACAAACAAGGGGTACATAGGTGGATAGAGCACTGCCCCTGGAGTCTGGAGGACCTGAATACAAATATGACCTCAGACACTTGATACTTACTGGCTGTGGGACCCTGGGCAAGTCACTTACACCGGACTGCCTTGCCAAATACACAGGTACATATACACACACACACATACATACGTATAAGCTTTGTCCTCAAAGAGCTTATATTCTATTGGGGAGGGATAATACTAGGGTACTACATATATGCAAATAAGTGAAAATTAATATATTTGCCTAGTTATCCCATCACTAAACTCCCTAAGGACTTGGGCGCTAAGGAGATGACAAAACAGGCAGGTAGATTTTGATGGGGAAAAAGGATCTCAGGAAATGTTGAGACTGAACTTAGCCATTAATTATCATCATCATCATCTTTTTTGTCATAGAGTTCAATAGAAATGGTCTAGTTATGTCATGTCAGTATCCTACTTTTCTGTTTAATGTTTTGTGGACTATTACACAGGTTGATAAAACAGCTACTTTCATAGCTGAAAAAAAGCATTAGGGTATAATTTCATTTTCTGTATGTTCACTGAAAAACTCCTCGATGCAATTCAAGTAGCAGAAAGTACCACAGACATGACAATTAACTTATGCTGTTCCCCCATGATTTTCATCTTCTCTTCTAGGTCTCTTTATTTTAAAAGCTTTTCATTTCTTGAATCTTGGAGATTATGAATATGGTGACATCTATGAAAATTTTCTTAAGTATGTATGACTTAATATTATATCTCGGTGATTGATTGTAAAGGCTTTGTGAACCAGGGGTGCGGTCCAGTAGAGTGTATTAGTTGAGTTCTATAGGATATTTTGAGGTCTGTATTGTAGTATAAAGATTTGTACTTGTTGTTTGACTGACCAAATCTATTCCATGTGAACTCATGAAAGTACTAGGTAAATGACACCTATCCTTATAGTATTGTGGCTCAGGTTTTAGCTACAGGAGGAAGAGATATACTCCTAATGATTCATCTCACTTCCACATTCATTGCTGATAAAGCTTAAGGTAGGGGGAGTTAGAATTAGGGGTGTTTATAGAGGCCTTCCTAGTTTTCTATGCCTTCCAAGCAGCTGAGTAGCTAGGTGGAGCTGTAGCTAAAGCACTGGGCCTGGAGTCAGGGAGACTTACCTTTGTGAGTTCAAATGTGACCTCAGACACTTGGTAGCTGTGTGACCTTGGGCAGGTCACTTAACCCTGTTTGCCTCCGTTTTCTCATTTGTAAAATGATCTGGAGAAGGAAAAGGCAAACTACTCCAGTCTTTGCCAAGAAAACCCTAAATGGGGTCATGAAAAGTCGGACATACCATTGAACAGTAACCAGGTGGGCTGTTAGAACCAAAGTTAGAACCTAAAGTGTTCTAAAAACAAAATCACAGAATTTTCTAGTTGGAAGAGACTTGAGAGGTTATTTCATATGAACTCCTACTCCTACTTCATTTATCTGTCTGTCTGTCTGTCTATCTATCTGTCTATCTATCTATTGTTGGTTGAAGAAACTGAGATTCAGAAAGGCAGAAATGGAGCAGGAAAATTTGAGACTGATTTGAACCATTAAGTATCATTATAGTCATCATGCTCATCAGTGTGTAAAAATTCTCCTCTTTTCATAGAATTTACTAGAAATGGGCTAGGAATGTTGATATCCTACTATCCTTTTATATTTAGTGTTTTATGGGCAATTGCACAACTACATTCTTTGTAGCTGAAGAAAAATGTTAGGATGCAATTTCACCTTCTGTACATTCTTTGAAAACCTTCTCATTGTAGTTCAAGTAGCAGTTGCTGGGATTTTTAATGATAGAGCAAGAATTAGGATTCGGGTCTTCTGATTCTCATTCCAGTGGGTTAGAAGTTTCTTATTGCATGACGTGCAAGGTGAGACGCACCAAGGTGTGGTCATCTGTAGCAGCCAGACATATAAATGTAAGTGGCATTCATGTTTCCCTGTACTGCATTCCTTTTTCTAAGAAACGGAAGTCTCATGTTGCCTTGCCCTTCACTTTTGGGAACCTTGGTCCTGTTCCATCACAACTGAAAGACCTTCAAGAGAAAATAGCTATTTTCTCTTCCATCCCCTAGCTACCTAGTCCTCTCATTGTTTGTGTCATCCATAGTCATTGCATTGTTTTTTTTCCATAGGCTCTCAGAGTAATAATGGATAATATTTACATAATACTATTTTATTTAAGATCTGAAAAGTGCTTTAAATATGTTAGTATCTTTTTGTGCTCACAGAAGCCCTTTGGGATGCTTGCTATTATTATCCCTCATTTAACAGTCGAGGGAACTTATGTACTTGCCCAGAGTCACAAAGCCATTAGGAGGCTAAGGGAAGATTTGAACTCAGTTTTCCTGACTCAAATCCAGCACTATATCCACTGTGTCACCTACATGTCCATATATATACATTTTTTTTTTTTGCGGGGGCAATTGGGATTAAAGGACTTGCCCAGGGTCACACAGCTAGTAAGTAATGTCTGGGGCTGGATTTGAACTCAGGTCCTCCTGACTCCAGGCCTGGTGACTGTACCAGCTAGCTGCCCCTAGCTGTCTATGTCTAATCACTACCCAAGTCCTATCTTTCTGCCTCTATGTTGGGTCTATAATACCATTCCTCCTTTCTGTCTTCATTTAGATTATTCTAATCCAGACCCGTCTTTTTACACTCAGACTATTACAGTGATCTCCTAACTGATCTCTTTTCCTGTAGTGTCTGTGTGTCTCTCCAATACCTTCTATATAACACTGCTAGAATAATCTTCTTAAAGTCCAGCTGTGATCATTATGTCCTTTCTTCAATGCTTCCCCATTTTCTCCTGAATCAACACCAGCCACTTAGCCTGACATTCAATACTCTGAATTCCCTTACCATACCTATCTTCTCGACATTATATTCCACTATTTCCCTCCCTGTATACAGTAGGGAAATTGCCTTAGAGAGTTACCTTGGGGTTGATACTGTGTAAAGGTAGATACGTACCCAGCATCACAACAGGAATGGACTATTTGTGCACGCACACACACACACACACACACACACACACACACACACACACTGCTTTCTTGCCTCCATATTTTCTATCATGCAGATCCTTTCCCTTGGAATTCTTTTGGCCATCAATTTCTGCTTTTCAAAATTCTCCCTATTCAGGGACCAGCTCAAATTTAACCTCCTTTGAAAAGCCTTCTCTGACCCTCCAATGCAGATGAAATGCCCCCTCCCCTCAAACCATGTAGTACTTTTTCATATTCTAACTTTTCATTCCTTATCTTGATCTTGCCTTTTTATATTACCAGATTGTAAAGTCCTCAAAGGCAAGAATTGCTTCTCTCATTCAAAGCTTTGTGTATAGTACACCCTCAGTAAGCATTTATTAAATGGAAAAGGGAGGCACTGAAATAGTTAGTTATCTTGACTTCTATATAATTTTGATTTTCTAAGAAATTATGAAGTTCCTCTGTGGTTGGCAGCCAGCTGCTGTCCTTGGATCCTATTTAATTGGTAGATAGTGAGCTGAAAAGTTACAGCCATTATTTGGACAAATCTGCTGACTTTGGGGAATACTTGTAGGCAAATTATAGATCAGAGCAGAGAAAGGAGAAATTGAGTATTCCTGGAGCACCTGCTATATGAAGGTCTAGTATTATAAGGAGGTTGTGGAATATGGGCAAAAGAGGGCTGGACGTTTGGGCCCAATGTAGTATTTTCAATGTTGACTCCTGCTCATCCATAAGAAGAGGAAATAATTCCCCCTTCCCAATGCTGGTCTAAGCAAAGAATAAGTTCTGAATGGGCCAGAAAGAATTAAGGATAGATCTTTTAGAAATAACAGTTATGGGGCGGCCAGGTAGCACAGCAAGTAAGAGCACCGACTCCAGTGTTGAGAAGACCTGGAGATCGAATCCCAGGCTCAGACACTTAGCACCCACCCAGAAACACCTGGCCGTGTAACCTTGAGCAAGTTACTTAACCTCAATTGCTTAGGGGTGGCCAGGTGGCTCAGCGAGTAAGAGCACCGGCTCCAGTGTCAGGATGACCTGGATCAAATCCGGGCTCAGATACTCAGCACCACACCCAGAAATAACTGGCTGTGTAACCTTGAGCAAGTTACTTAACCCCGATTGCTTAAAAAAAAAAGTCACCAGCAGATCAATCTGGTTCTTAGAACTAGGAATAATACTTAGGGATCTCCATTATTATTTTTAATTCTATTGGGCAATGACAAAGGGGGGGGGGATTTTTATCCAAGAAGCTTGGTAGTCAATTTGAAAGGCATTGTGATCTAATAATATATATTTCAAACATACTCAAAGATCAACTAAGTCCTTTCCTTACAACAACCCTATAAAGTAGAAAGAATGTAAGATAGGATTCCTCTGTGTCAATACTTTTGAGTCATACAGAACACTTATATACATTATCTTGTCTGATCAGCGAGTAACCCTATGAAGTAGGTAGTCTATTATTATCCTCAATTTATAAATGAGGAAATATTCTCTGAAAGACAAAATACTTTGCCTAAGGTGTACATATATGTAGGTGTCAGAGATGGGATATGAAGTCAGGACTCCTGACTCCAAATTTAAGCCACACTGCCTCACTGAAAGAGTTTTGAGAGATATAAATTTCCATAAAATATAATAAGGTCACAGCTTACCCATCTGTAACATGTGGAGAGCAACTCTTGCCCCACATACCCCACTGGGATACTTCAAATAAAATAAATGAAAAGTCATATAATAACTATAAAATACTGCCTAAATGTATGCTAGTAAGAAAAATTCAGGGAACTAATGTTCTAAATCTTTTTCCTTATCTTTCTTGTCCTTTCTCTTCCTTCTCCTTTTCCCTCCTCCACCTCACCCTCCTTCCCACCTTTCACTCTTCCTCTTCTCTCTTCTCAGGTCCTGTGGCTCCAAGTTCATTTTTCTTTCTACTGGAACTTGCAAATTTCTATTTCTCCCATCCTAGTTTAAGGCTCCTTCTCCCCAATCTCAATCATTTATTAATATACAACAAATATTCACCAAGCACTCATACTGTGAATGGAACCATGATGAGCCAAATCAAATAGAAAATAAATTATAAGACCTATAAACCTCAAGGAGATTACTGTATAATTGGACCTGCAGCATGCATATATGGGAACTAATATTATAATAATGCTGATGATAATAAAAATAATAGTTTCAGGATCTGTTGTTTTATCTGTCTAGGTGATTTGTGTCTAATCACAATCCCATCCATATCTTTGATGGTTTCATGATTTACTTTGCCAAAAAAAATATTATTTACCTTTTTTAGGACTATACATTTCTGCAATAAAACAAGGCTGCACTCTGACAAAAAGTCTGAGATGAGTGCTGTCCTTGACTTTCCATTTGCTCAGGACCTGGCAGAGATTTTGTTCTCTCCTTTCACATTCACTCTGCTAAGCATTTTTTTTTTACAAATATCCCATTGGATCCTTACAACTCTTTGAGGTAAGTGGAAACTGAGTCAGTCAGAGGTTAAGTGACTTGCCCGGGGTCATACATTGAACAGGTATCTGAGACCATATTTGAACTAAGATCTTCCTGACTCCAGGGAAAACACTGGTAGTTTATGATCAGGATAGGTTCCATGAAGAAAGTGGTGAGCCCTTGGGCTGTCCCTCAGGTCTTCTATGTTAAAATAAAGATGCTGTGTTAGTTCCAGCATTGCATGTGCAGCACAAAAGATTGATATCATTGACCTGACTTCCATTTCCTAGTAATTTTTCCCAAGATAATTTCAAAGGGATGGTCTGAGGCTCCACCAAGGTCAGAGGGCAGTGTTTCAGCTTCAGCAGATGCTATGGCAGAGCCTATCAATATCATATGTAGATAAAGACCAGGAAAATGTGAATAATAGAAAGCCAAGAAGGGGAGCTCCAGCCGCTGCCCTTGGCACTTGTTAAACACACCCACACTTAAGCTTCTCACTGGCAAAGTGTCTGAGCTGCACTGGATTTTTTTTTTCACTGTTGTGAGAATGACTCATTTCTTTGAAATGAAAAGTTCTGAGACTGAGACCATGCTCCTGGGGTCCTTATGGGGCCGGTTCATAGAACCCTTGGGAGCTGCCAACATACCTACTGCCCTGCTCTGTTTATGAGGAGATACCATGCTTGCAGGCCTGGCGCTAAATGTTTAGCATTTCTCCTATTCATCTTACTGCTCTGCTTTCCAGTGATGTCATAAGTTCCCTCAACAAGTCCAGGAGAGTGCTAAGCCAAAACCTCTCTTGAATGTGAGGAGAGGGAAGGGAGGTGAGGAGGTGGCCTGGTTAAATGAAGCCAAAGCTTGACTGGAAGTCAGGGCACCAGGAATCCAGCCTTGATTCTTCTGCTAACAACTGTATAACTTTGGCCAACTCACTTCCCTTGGTTCTGTCATTTGTGAAATGGGGGGGAGAGGGGTGGGGTTGGACTTCTGGGCGTAATCTTTTATACCCTATGGTGATTCTACTGTTATTTTTCTTTTTTTTAATCTTCTTTCCCTTTGGCCTTATGGAGGGTGGGGGTGGGGAGGGAGAAGGTCAAGGTAAGAAAAATTAGAATTATTTATCTTTAATTAAAAAGCTAATGCTTTAAGATTTTCAAGAACTTTACATAGATTATCTTTTTTTTTTTTTTAAAGAAATTGGGATTAAGTAACTTGCTCGAGGTTACATGGCAGTTATGTTGTGTGGGTGTTAAGTATGAGGCCAGAACCGATCCCAGGTCTCCCGACTCTGGGGCCGGCGCTCTTACTCACTGCACCACCTGGCGGCCCCTATGTAGATTATCTTATTTGATCCTTACAACTGCCACACCTGCCCTGCAAGGTAGGTGCTATAATTATCCTCTAAGTATGACAGAGGTAAAGGAGGCAGAGTAATTAACAATAACACTGTACTACTGCTGCTGCTGCTGAAAGCTAACATATATATAGAGAGAGGTTATGATGTACCAGGCACTGTGCTAAGCACTTTATAAATGTTACTCATTTGATCCTCACAACAAGCTTGGGAGGTGGTGGTATCATTTACCCCCATTTTAAAGTTGAAGAAACTGAAACAAGCAGGGGTTAAGTGACTTCCCCAGGGTCACAGAGCCAGTAATTGTCTGAGGTCAGATTTGATCCAATTTCCTGGTTTCCACTTCCTTCCCTCTCCCCAGTGTGTCACTTAGGAGCCTTAGTAGGGGTTCTAGGAACCAAGGAACAACTACATAGGGGATATAGAGAGCTTAATCTAGAATCAGGAAAACTTGGGATTGAGTCCTGCCTCAGTCACTACCTGTGAAGTGATGGAAAATTCATTTAATGTCTCTGAGCTTCAGTTTCTTTACATGTAAAAATATGGATAATAATTCCTGAAAGATCTACCTTACAGTCTTGCTGTATCAACACAGGTAAAACATTTAGATTATTCCGTAAACATTAAAGGGCTATGTAAATATACAATGAGAGAACCTTTGTGGGTATGCCATTCGATATTTCTCCATAGCACATCATCCTTTACTCCTGAAATTTGTTCTGTGAAGTTTGGATTTGGTCAAAGAGTCACACTTGAGGAACTAGAGGGCCACATGTGGCCTCAAGGTCTCAGGTTCCCCACCCCTGCTCTAGATTATGGCACATAAGCATACTTTGGGTGTTGATGAGAAGTCTTGATGAGACCCTCTCCCATGCAAAAAGTGAAATTCAACTCAACAATAAAAATCCTTTGTAGCCCATTGAAAAAAGTACTGAACGACCACTTCCTCTGGCCCTAGCACTGTTATGCATGCCATGGAGGATGCAGATGTCAAGGAACTCACAGTCTCATTTCAGAGACTAGACTACCATGAATGGAAATTGATGTCAGATGGAGCAATGCACAAGGAAGGGCTTAATTTCCTGGTATAGACTATGTTGACTATGAAAGTTCAGAGGATAAGTTGATCAGTGAAAGGGCAGAAATAAAGTCACACTAAATTTGTATACCCATCCATTCTCCAAACTCCCCTAATTATTTTGAGAACACCATTTTTCCAGTCACTCAGATTCACAACACTGAAATAATCCTTGACTTTCCCTTATGGGTAATGAATTGTTTGCCAAGTCTTACCACAATGTTCACATGTGTCTCCACAATGGCCACCATCCCAGTTGAGACTCTCATCACATCATCCCTTGACTACTACAATAATTTCCAAATTGGTCTCCCTGCCTCATCTCCTTCTCTACCCCATGCTCCATACAGTTGCCAAATTGATATTCCTAAAGCACAGGGCTAGTAGTGCTATGATTTCCTTGCTAAAAAAACAAAATGATCCAGTGGCTTCCTGTTGTTTCTCTGTGATGCATTTTAAATTATTTACAATCTGGCTCCAACGTATCTTTCACATCACTTCCCTTTACAAATTTGATGTTCCAGCTAAATTGTTCTACTTAATATTTCCTATATGCAATGATCTGCCTTTTACCTTTTCAAATAATCCATATTTTACTTCAGACACATTCTAGCTGGATGCCTCTGGGTAGCTGAATTCCTCTCTCTGTGCCTCCTTTTGTCCTCTGTAAAACAAGGAGCTAGATCTGTAGGTCTGTAAGATCCTTCCCATCACTAGTCAGCACAGTGGATGAAGTGACCTGGAGTTAAGAGGATCTGAGTGCAAATACAGATTCAGACACTTAATAGTTGTGTGACCTTGGGCAGGTCATTTAATCCTGTTTGCCTTAGTTTCCTCATCTGCAAAATGAACTAGAGAAGGAAACAGCAAACCATTCTCATATCCTTGCCAAGAAAACTCCAAATGGGGTCGGTCATGGAGAGTCTATTGAAATGACTTGAGAACAAAAGTCTCTTCCAGCTGAAAATAGTTGATTCTGTGAGCTCTATGATTCCTCCCATGATGCCAGTGCAGTGTAGTAGAGTACTAACATGAGAATCCTGAGTTCAGGGATTCCGTTCAACTGAGCAGGTTGTTGTCCATGCACTTCCGCATCACCTTGACCTCTACCTCTTTAAATCACTGGTTTTCTTCAAGATTCAGTTTTGTCTCCTCCTATATAAGCCCTTTGTTGCTTTCCCCATTTGTTAGTATCTCTCCCTGAATTTACTTCGTATGTATTTCACATTTTCTACTTATCTTTGTACAAGCTGTCCTCTTATCACTCTTATGCCTGACAAAATAGAATATATGCTCCTTGAGAGCAGGGACTTTTATTTTTGCCTTTGTATTTACAGCTCCTTGCATCACACTCACCACATAAGTAGGAGCTTAGTACATACTTGTGCAATTGTATTGATTTCATTCCTGTTCCCAGTACAGATGGTGAGAGGGGACAGTAAATGATATAACCAGTCTCCTTCCAGAAATGGAACTAGAACCCAGGGTGCTCAGACTCCTTGTCTAATACACTGTACTGGCTTCATGGGAGGGAATATAGGGTTCACAGAATCATGAGTTTTGAGCTGGAAGGGACGTTACAGACCATCAGATGTAGTACTCTTGTTTTGCAGATGAGAGAACCAAGGCCCAGGGAGATGAACCCTCACCCAGAGGCACCCAGCTAGAATGAGTCTGAGATGGAATATGAACCCAAGTCCAAGCTCCATATTGTATCCCCTATACCTTATTAACACTATAAAGTTAAGACTGGAGCTGGCTTTGGAGGATGGGTAAAATCTGATTGTGGAAAGGGGAGAGAATTTCAAATCTTGGAATAACACAGCAGCTCCTGTAAGTCATATCAAAGCTAATACTCTGTATATATTTTTCTGGGGGAGAACAATAGAAATGAAAGCCATCCTTTGGATACAAAGTCTCTAGGGTCATTAATGGTAGTATTTCAATATTCATCACTTGATAAAAGATAAACCAAAGTTCTGACTTGGCTAGACCAATAGCTACTCTAGGTGTGACTGCAAGGGATGCCTTGAGGATGGAGAAAGGGGAAGGTAGGGAGATGAAAGAACCCTCAACACAAAACTTTATACACAAAAGGTACTAAATTAACAGTCAATAAGCATTCCTTAAGCACATTGGCAGCTAGCTGGAACAGTGGATATGATGTGGGGGTCAGGGAGTTCAGGGAGTCCAGGAACCCCAATAACCAGGGTCCCTAGAAAGCAGTCTGGAATGAATTGATGTACTCAAGCATTCTCTAAGTCAAGGTGGCAAAGATTTATTGTTATGTTTTACACAGGCAAGAGTTCTTAGAGAACCTGCAACCTTAGAGGGGTACATTTAAAGTTACTATAGGATATTCTATAGTAAAATTGTGCCAAATGTGCTAAGTAGGTGAGTCAGGGTGGGATTAGGGAGGAGTTAAGGAGTGGTCAGTGATTGAAGGAATATACACTTTTAATATCTACTGTGCAGGCGTATTGCCCAGAATTCACTGGGAAATAGTCCAAGGGGGGTGCTGCATGGAGGTGTGGTTTTAGGCTTGAAAATTCACTAAGTCAGCAAGCAGTCAGGGCTGATGAACCTGCCACCCATCAATGTTATGTTTGACAAGATGAATGTTGGGAGTATACATATGTCCCAAGCCTAAGGCATACATAATGAGGGATTCAGGATGTATATAATGAGCTAGGGAGTTACTTATAGATGATCTAGTGAACAATTCATCAGGGCAGCTTATTATTGTACCAAGGGGAGATAAACATTTGGCTGGGGCTTGATCATGAATGATTGCTAGGCAGAGTATTGGCATGGGGAGAAGTGAGCAGAGATAATGCTCTGAGGCTAGGGAGAAATGTGATTTTACAAACTGTGGTTCAAGCACAGGTAATCAAGCACCCCATCAGATAGAGTGCTGGACCTGGAGTCTGGAAGACCTGAGTTCAAATCCAACCTACTAGCTGTGTGACCCTGGGCAAGTAATTTAATCGCAATTGCCTCAAAAAAAAATACTCATCAAGAACCTATCATGTGAAGCACCTGGTGGTGTTGACTAGGAAGGTGCTGGAGGATCAGAGAGATTACCTGACTGGATTTTGGTCAAACAGCTATGAAGCATCCTAGGTCTGTAGACTGCTTTTAAGTGGGAATTAAACATATATACACACATACACACACACACATATATATACATACACATATACACATACATGTATGTGTGTATATATAATGAATGGTTAGTTTTACCCTCTTTATCTCTCCTTACTCTGCTCATGTTTTGGCAAAGGTTGAAGAATGTGGTTGTTGGATAGAATTTCTTGATTCTTTCAACTGCCAGTGGCCTCCCTCCACAAATACCTTGTATTTAACTGCTTTGCACATGTTTTATTTCTTTATGCTGTCAATATTTACATAGCTACTTGTCTGTTTCCTCTCCATTAGAATGGAAATTCATTGCAAGTAGTCATTGTCTAGGCCCTTGCTATATTCTCAATGCCTAGTACAACTCCTAGCAGCAAGTAGGTACTTAAAATCAATACTTGTTTTTTGACTGATTGATTGCCAGACATAGTGCTGAGTCCTAGGAATAAAAATACAGAAAGGAACATAATCTTTTTCCTCAAGGAGCTTATTTTAAGAGAAGGGGAGGGGGATACATTCTGCTTATCAATAGCCTTTCCCAGTTTGCTTGGATATCATTTGACCAGGTACCACTTGGGAACATTTGGCCAGAGTTTCTAAGCTCTGATGGGCATGTGAAGATGGAGATTTCATAAATGTATTTCTAAGAATAACCCAAGAATGTATGGCAAGCCATTTGCCAAGCTCTGGTTCATTCTGTTTATTTTATTCTATTGCAGATGCATTGTGAGAGGTTTATCTGTATCCTGAGAATAATTGGAACTACCCTTTTTGGAGTCTCCCTCCTCCTGGGGATCACAGCTGCTTATATTGTTGGCTACCAGTTTTTCCAAACAGAAAATTATTATTTCTCTTTTGGACTCTATGGTGCTTTCTTAGCCTCACATCTTATCATCCAAAGCCTCTTTGCCTTTCTAGAGCACAGGAAAATGAGAAGATCACTAGAAACTCCTATTAAGTTGAACAAATCTGTGGCTCTTTGCATTGCTGCATACCAAGAAGACCCTGATTACTTAAGAAAATGTTTACTTTCTGTGAAAAGGCTTACCTACCCTGGGATTAAGGTGGTCATGGTCATAGATGGAAATTCGGACGATGACCTATATATGCTGGAGATCTTCCGAGACGTCATGGGCAGGGACACTGCGGCCACTTACATCTGGAAGAATAACTTCCACACAAAGGGCCCTGGTGAGACGGAGGAGTCACATAAGGAGAGCTCCCAGTACATAACCCAACTGGTCTTGTCCAACAAAAGTGTTTGCATCATGCAAAAATGGGGTGGAAAAAGAGAAGTAATGTACACAGCATTCAAAGCACTGGGGAGGAGTGTGGATTATGTGCAGGTAGGTCTTCTAGACTCATTCCAATGCAAACACCCTTTTAAATAAAGCCACTTTTGTATCTCTCCAGCAGTATGCTATAGACCATCCCAGGGCCTTCTGAACACAGTGTTTCTTTCACTCTGTTTGAAAACAGCATTACTGTTGAAAGCATATTAAAAAAAAAAAAACTACTGCAGAGCTGTTAGAAAGTATCTATGAAAAAGTTTCACTTGTGCCATATGATTGGTTAGAAATCAAGACTATTTTGGACACGAGACCTTTTTCTGTCCCTCCCTCCCGTTCCTCGCCCTCTCTCTTTAGCCAAGTCAAATCCAAGGTCATTTTCCACAACTTTTCAAAACCTCCAACCCTTTAAGCAAATAATATCTTATGCTAGCTGCCCCCAGTACAAAGCTATTAAGACGTTGTATTCTACCAGCCCAAGAGGAAGGCACTGTGTGACCTTTAGAAACATTTTGCACAAAGATGGGTGACAGAGCAATTTAGAGATCATTTAAGAGGAAAAAAAAGCAGATGAGAAGAAAAAAAAAGAAAAACACCCATTTGTAAAAAGCCAAAATGGTGTTTACTTCATCCCAATAACAGCATTACCTCATTCCTAGCAGCTTGACCTTTGAAAACTTTCATGATGCGATTCACATCCACACAAATAATTACCCCATGTCCTTTATTAATTCCCTGAGCATACACTGTAGGGTGGGATCACTCAGTTTTTACATCACTCCTTATCTCTTATCGGGACTTTTACTGCGTCTTGGAATTGTCATAAATGAGTCTTTATGAAGATGAAAATGTCCTATGAATTTTCAAGTGACAGTTTTTCCCTACACTGAGATCTTTCAGATAGATTTTAGGAATAAGAACACAGAAAAGTTCTTGCAAAGTAAAAATTTAAAAGACAATCTCCCCATTGTCATTCCCTTTATTTTTATTTCTTTAGCTTTTGCAGTTTTATTGGTGCCTTTTGTTTTTATGTTACATTCATTTGTGGCCTTACTTACCTTCCCCCCCAACCCTCCCAGTGAACCTTTTCTGATAACAAGGAACCAAGGGACATAGAAACTTGCCTCTGACAATTATGTGATTATCCATATTCATAGTCTAGCTTCCCACCCCCACCAGGAAGAAGGTACATTTTCACATCTTTGCTATAAGAACAATATTGGCCATTATAACTATATTGCATTTGCCTTTTTTTTTAAGGTTTCTTTCAAATTATTATAATTGTTGAGTCGTTCTCCTGGTTCTTTAATTTGCAGCTGTTTATACAGGTCTTCCCAAGATTCTCCACTTTTTCATATTCTTTCTTTTCTTACTGTTTCATTCATATCTGAACAAGGCCTTGTTCCTGGGTTTAATGGGACTGTGATATCAATAAAATCCCCTTTTAGTTGAGAAGCAGGAAAAAAAAATCAAATGATCTCATTTCAGTCTTTTTTGACAGATACTAGGGTGTGCTATTTCCTTCTTTGTTCATTTTACAGTTAAAGAAACTGAGGCAAAGAGGGTTAAGTGACTTGCCTAGGGTCACACAGTAAGTGTCTGAGATCAGATTTGAACTCAGGAAGAGGAGTCTTCCTGGTTCCAGGCCTAGCACTCTATTCACTGTACAACTTAGCTGTCCCCCAATAAAGTTATTTTTTCAAATTTTATTATTAAAATTAATTAATAATTAATTTTATTAAAATTATTAGTCATATTAGCTCTAGTTGGTTAGTGCTATGATTTGTTGTAATGTCCCAATTGATGGGAACCAACTTTGTGCTCTGTTCTGTGCTACAACTTGTAACTTATGAAGTTTTTTCTGACAGACTTGACCTCTGTATTCTCTTTTAAAGAGGGATACTAGGTTCTATCAACCTTTTTAATGATTCTGTAAAAGGCCTTCTGGTCATTACACTCAAAGGTATGTTGGTTAATAGCATGGTATAGTAGAAAGCCTAGGACTAAAGGTGACCTGATTCAGTAGAACAGACTCAGGTGACCTAACCTGGCCTCTGTCCTTGAACAGCTATTTAACTTTGGACAAATAATTTAGTCACTTGGTGTATAAGTTTTCTTCTCTTTAAACTGCGAGGTTTAGGCAGCTAGGGAGCATAGTGGAGAGAATGTTGGACTTGGAGCCAGGAAGTCCTGAGTTCAAATCCTGCATCAGAAACTTCTGCCTGCCTCAGTTTCCTTATCCTCCCCCAAAAAAGTAATAATAATTATCTGACAGGTTGTTATGAAGATCAGGTGAGAAAATAAATGTGAATTGTGCTGCAAACTTTAAGGCACTCCAGGGGCTGGCTAGGTGGCACAGTGAGTAAAGCGCCGGCCCCGGAGTCAAGAGGACCCGAGTTCAATTCCAGCCTCAAACACTTAATACCCACACAAATAAACTAGCTGTGTAAACTTGGGCAAGTTACTTAACCCCAATTGACCTCCAAAAGGCCAAGAAAAAAAAAAAGCCAAAAACCTTTAAGGCACTTCAAATGCTATTTTCTAGCTATTATTTATACCAGTTGACCTAAGGTTCCCTCCAGTTCTCATATTCTGTAGGTTAATAATAATGATGATAATAATGATAACTAACTTTTACATATGACTCACTATCAGCCAGGCATTGTGAAAAGTGCTTTGCAGTGATTGTTGTGGTTGTTCAATTGTTTTTCAGTTGTGTCCGACTCTTTATCTCCACAGGGGGTTTTCTTGGTAAAGATACTGGAATTGTTTATCATTTGTTTCTCCAGTTCATTTTAAAGATGAGAAAACTCAGGCAAACGGTGAAATGATTTGCCCAGCATTACACAGCTAGTCTCTGAGGCCAGATTTACGCTGGAAGATGCGTCTTTCTGATTCCATGTCATCAACTCTATCCACTGTGGCACCTAGACAATGATTATCTCATGTCTGTGGTCACACACACACATGACAAAGTAGTCAGAAGACTGGCTTTAGCATCAGGAAGACCTGGGGTTAAGCTTGCCTCTGATACATACTGGCTATGTGACCTTTGGCCTCTTATTGTCCCAGACAACTCCCTAAAAATATAAGTTACAGATTAGTTTCTGACCTTCCCAGATCTAATGATTGGACCAGGCTTGAATATGAGATCAACTAGGATTCAGTATCAGAGGCCTCATTTTAGATAGGTTTGAGAAGTTTAGGAAATTTAGCCAAGTAATTCAAACTTCTTAATTTTGTTGTTGTTAAGTTATTTCAATTCAGTCCAACCCTTTGTGATTTTCTTGGCAAAGATAGTGGAGTTGTTTGCCATTTTCTTCACTGACTCATTTTACAGATGAGGAAACTGAGACAAACAGGGTTAAGTGACCTGCCCAAGGTCATGTAAACTAGTAAGTGTCTGAGGCCAGGTCTTCCTAACTCCAGGTCTGGTGCAAATACTTCCTATTTTTACCTCCTTTGAAGTGTCATAAGAAAGCTGTCTCCCACTTTATCTCTTTGACTCATTCTTGTCCAATACTATGTGTGACTTCCATAGTAAAATATCATAAGGGCTGCCACCACTGCATCTTTAAGCACAATAGTGCTAGCAGTATTAAGAGTAAATGCTAAATAGCAATAGCAACAATGATATTTCTTATGTTTGAATTGATTTAAGGTTGAATTAAGTACTTCCTTCGCAAATAACCCTGTCAGGTAACATAACACAGATATCATTACCCCCATTTTTCAGATGAAAAAACTGAGACTCATAGAGGTAATTTTACTCATGGAGGACACTGTCTGTCCGGACAATGACTGTACAGCTTATTAATATCAAAGTTGGGATAGTCTGGGTACTTCCTGAAGTCCCTCTACAGGGAACAGGACAACATAACCTCTGACTCTGTTTTAAATTCGAGCTCAATCTTACAGGAGTAGTCCCTAACTGCTTTAAACAGTTCTTATTTTCATTGGAACTCCTCTTTCTCTTATAATTCTGGCTTTAGATTGTGCCTGTATCCTTGACAACCTACACTGTGCCTGTCCAGGAAAAAAAAAATACAAACTTTTGAAACCGTGAAAGGACTGATTTTCTGCTAAAGCAGTGGTCAGACTTGGGAATAACAGAACGGAGGCCCTGCCTGTTGTGGCATGATCAACCTGGATAAGTTAGTGTTTTCTTTTGAAATGGCAGCATGGTTCTGTTGTTACTATTGTTTTTTTTTTAATGAATTCAAGTAATGACCCTGATGATGATATATGTGCGCATGTAAATGTATGTGTATGTATGCATATATGTGTGCAAATCACATATGTGTATCATATATGTGTATATCTAAACATGCATATATATACACATATATATTAGGTTCAGACCTATAATTTCTTCCTGTAGGAAATTCCCCATCAGGGAGCCTTCTCTATCAAATGCAAATCTGTATTTCTTCTTCAACTTGTAGTTGCTTTGGGTACTAAGAATTAAGTGACTTGCCTCAGAGTCAGAACTTAAACCCTGCATCTTCCTAGGGAGGCAGCTAAGTGAGACTGTGGGTAGAGAATTGGATTGAGTCAGGAAGACATGAATTAAAATCTGGCCTCAGCTACCCAACTGCATCCTTAAGATTACATGAATTGTGATTCAAACCCAGGTCTTTCATTACAGTTTCAGTTTTCATTACATTGTTCCCACTTTACTGCTCTAAGGAAAACAAAAAAGATACACTTTGGTGGGGAATGATAGTCAAGTTCTTTCCCAGAAGCTTAGCCTTAGATTCTTTTCTAGAGGTGTTTTCCAATAGGACTGATTCTCACCTGTCTAAGATGCTGATATATGTGTGTATGTGATTATTAGATAAGGTGATAGATTAGACAACTCTTAAATGTTCCTTATAAGTGTTACATTAAAATTTTATGTTATACTGTTAACTGTCAGGTCTATGAGGGTGAGGAATAGGGAGTGGACTTAAGATTTTATGGGTTATTGAGAATTGCCAAATGATCCCTCTCCCAATGCAGGTTGGACCTTTATTGTAACTTAAAGTCTTAGAGAAAGTTGCCTTGGGAGGGAGGTTATTTGACAGGATCTTATTATGTGACAGAGGGTTGTCCACCTAGAAGGCACTAAATGAATGTTTGTTGAATAGCTAATTGAAATAATCAGTCAACAAGTGTTTGTCCTCATCTGATCTTCCTGCTTCTGAGAACAGCTCTCACTGTCCAACTCTCTATGTCCCTTCTCATACAGAAACATTTTAAATCACCACCAGGGTAGTGGGGGATCCCCCTACCCCACTGCCTCTAATGCATATTTTAGGAATTTGCAAGCAGGGGAGGTCTAATGAGAATAGGTTAAGTATGCAGGAGGTTCTTGTAATTCTAGCCATTCCAGAATTCTTGGAAGAAAATCAGACCACAAACCTCAAAATATTCATGGTGCTTTAATTAGTGCACAGTTTGGATATCCCTTATGATATTCTCTGTCTTAAAAACCTGTTTGTTTGTTTTTCCCCTCCCTGCCCTTTATAGCAGTTCACACCTTTAGAAAGTTTGAGGATAAGCAAAATCATGGGGAAACAGTTAAGGTACAGGGAGTTGTAGACAAGATTCACGTTTTGGGAAAGGGTTAGACCAGACCAACTTGAGAGGCTCCCTGATGAATAATCTCCATTTCTCAATATACTTCTTTTTTCTGCAAATAGAACTAAGAGCCCTGGGTACGGACCCAGGTGACATAGGCACTGGTCCTGACCTCAACTCTAGGCAGGGGCTTCATTTACTTCAGGTTTCTGCGCCTTGTTTTTCTCATCTATAGGACGAGGGAGTTGTTCAAGGTGGTGTCCAAATTTCTTTGCAGCTCTAATATTCCAGGGCCCGATGGTATAAAAACAAAGAAAACAAAAAAGATTCTTCATGCTACTACCTCATTGCAGATAGCTAGTCATATCCATTCATCTCTAATGGCTTTTTGTTCCTCCTCTTCCACATGCCTGGAACGTTCTTCCTTTCAGTTGTTGACTCTTAGAATGCCCAGTGACTTCCTCCGAGATTCAGCTCCAGGGTCATCAACTCCAGGAGACTTTTTTGGTCTTCCCAGCTGCTAGCATGACACCATCTAGTCATAATAACTGGCACTTTAATGTTTGCAAAGTGTTTTACAAATATTTGATCTTCAGCAGAACCCCGCAATGTAAGTGCTGTAATTATCCCCATTTTACAGTGGTGGAAACTGAGGCAGACAGAGGTTAAATGATTTGCCCAGGGTCACACAGCTAGTAAGTACCTAAGGCTGAATTTGAACTCAGTTCTTTCTAACTGCAAGCTCAGCTGAACCATCAGCTGCCTTATATCACTTTGGTACTCAACTTGCAAATTCTGATTTTAAATAAATTATCTCCCCCATTAAAATATAAGCTCCTTCCTTGAAAACACAGACGTTTTTCTTTGTAGCTGTGCAGCTTAGAATAGTGCCTAGTATATAGTAAATGCCTAATAAATATTTGCTAATTAATTGATTGTATCATCAATCATTCAGCAAGCATTCACTTCATGTCTACTCATACAATTACAAAGCTCTGCTAGTTGGCATTAAATAAAAGAAAAATAGAAAGCCAATTCCTCTTTTTACTTATTCAATTATAACCACCATGTGGTACTTTTTGTGAAAATCATCTCTTTAACTCCCAACTGAACCCCAATGATCTTATGCCTTTCCCCATTTATTTGCTATCCCCAGTTTGAAAACACTGTAAGAATAGTTATGTCTTGAAAGTGATTAAATTGAGTTTGGGGGGAATGTAGGTCAATGTCTACCAACCAGCACTCAGAAAAAAAATATAAGTGCACAGGACACATTTTAAAGTCAAATTTACATTATTAACTTTTTCTCCATCCCTTTCTTAAGTCTAGGCCATCAAGAAAACAATATATCAAGCCCTGAGTTGTAGTATTGCTGAAATGCTGAGGTGTAAATGCTTACAGAGAAAATTTAACAATCAGCTCTTGTGAATAGTTTCAAGTTGCCTCTAGCACAGCCTGTACTGATATTCTATTTTTCCAGTGGTTTCATTACAGAGCTCTGTTCTTTTGTGCATTATACTATGGTGGGAGGGATTCATAAGTTTTGGAGGACATATTTAGATGTGGAACGTTACTCAGAGCTATGTGGTCCATATTCTTCATTTTATAGTCTTCTTACTACAAAGTTAACATTTTTTTCACTTTTACTACTTTTAAGTTCTCCTAATGAGAGGGAAGGAAGGTAGATAAGTGGCAAAATCATATACGCTTTCTTCTTATTTCTGGGTTGACAAACTGGGAAAGTATCTTTTAAAACACTTTCTTAAATTTATATAATTCTGTATTCATGATTCCTGAAAGAATAGCAAAGAAGATCTGATGAAAACTTCAGGATATCTGTCAAATACAAGTGCATCATGGATTGGTTTGACTGTAGTTAAATCAACCAAATCCAACAGGATAGGAAAGGAAAACTTTGCCGAGAGAACCATCAAATTGTAAAATAAAACTTTACCCCATCCTTAAAGATAGCACCTTCTGGGAAAAAAAATCCTTCAAGTTCCTTGGTCCAGTTTTTTGGTCTCAATGGCTAGAGCACCAGACCTGGAGTCAGTCTAAACCTGACCTCAGACGCTTACTAGCTGTGTTACCCTGGGCAAATCATTTAACTGTTTGTCTTAGATTCCTCATCTGTAAAATGGGGATCATAATAGCATCTTTCTCCTAGGGTTGTTGTGAGGTTGTTCCTTCGTGAATTCAAACAGAGTAAGTGAGATTTCCTTTTATTCTGTTAAGCTCTTGTAACCAGTCCTTTGGAGTGAGTGTAGAAGGAGGCTACCCATCAGTGAACCTGTAGGAAACAAGAAAGGAAGCCAGAAAATTGAGAAATACTAAGGCTTTAGACAGGTCTGAGGGCCTCACATTTCATAGCACAAATTATATTTTAGTAGGCTTTTCCATTTAAATCCAGGGATCTTAGCCTGGGGACTGTGAATTTTTTTAAAAATGAATATAATTTGAATATAATTAGTTTACTTTCTATAAAAAAGATAACTACCTCAGTTAAAAACAGAATCTCAAATGTACTTTTTCATTTTTGAGAAAATAACTCGAAATCTATTCCCTCTTGGAGAGACAAGAAAGAAAGAAGTAACAGCTGAATTAACAAGGATAAGGAAAAGTTGTTCAGCCAGGTCCAACTCTTGTGACCCTACTTAGGGTTTTCTTGGGAGAGATACTAAAGTGGTTTGTCATTTCCTTCTTCAAATTATTTTATAGATGAAGAAACTGAGGCAAACAGGGTTAAATTACTTGTCTACAGTCACCCAGCTATTAAGTCAAGTCTGAGGCCAGATTTGAACTCAGGAAAATGAGTCTTCCCAACTCTAAGCGTGGCACTCTATCCACTGTACAATGTAGCTACCCTGTAAGGGAACATATCAATTAGATTGACAGGGACAGTAGTGGTTTGTATTTACCTTATCTTTTTTAATGAAGAAGAGAGCAGGTATTTATTAAGCATCTACTATGTGACTGGCATGGTACTAAGTAAACACTTTTTAAATATTATCTCATTGATCCTTACAACATCCCTCTGAGGCAGGTGATATTACTATTCCCATTTTATAGTTAAGGAAACTGAGGAAGACATTAGGAAGGGTTATGTAGTTAATAAACGTCTAAAGCTAGTTCTGAACTCACATCTCCCTGACTCAATGCCCAGCAGCACTCTATCAGCTGTATCATCTAATTCTGAAGCAGGAATTTAACTGCAGCTGTTCTGACCAGGGTGTAGTCTTCTCTTCCATTTGTATTTCTTCTTTCTGTTTTTAAAATTATCTCAATTATCAGAACATAGAATATTTCATCGTAAGGGAATATCATAAGAATACAATGCAGAGATTTAGCAATATCCTAGGTCAGGTGTCAGTTGCATGCTGCAGGTTTTCTCACTGCAGTCCAGAACATATTACAATTAATTGGGAAACATTTTACAAAATGAAAATACAAGAAGACATAAATAACAACACTTTTTATTATTTTTAAAAATATTTTTTGTTTGTTTTTGGTTTTTAACATTCACTTTTATAAGATTTTGAGTTTTAAATTTTCTTCCCCTACCGAAGATGGCATGCAATCTGGTGTAGACCGTACATCTGCAATCATTTTAAACATATGTTCACATTAGTCGTGTTGTAAGGAAGAATTAGAACCAAAAAGGAAAACCACAAGGAGGAAGAAACAAAACAAGAAGAGAGAGAGAGAAAATAGTGTGTTTGACCTGCTTTCAGACTCCATAGTTCTTTCTCTGGTTCTGGACAGCATTTTCCATCATGAGTCTTTTGGAGTTGCCTTAGATCCTTGCATTGCTGACTAGAGCTAAGTCTATGAAAGTTAGTCATCTCACAATGTGGTTGTTATTGTGTGTAATGTTCTCCTGGTTCTGATCACTTCACTCAGCATCAGTTCATGAAAGTCAGTGACATCCCATTTTAAAACTAAATCAACACACTGCCTTTAGGGTTCCTCGTGTATGCCTTAGTCATCCCCATTTCTATTGAGTTTGATACCTCTGGGCAGCTAGCTAGCCCAGGAGAGAGTCCTGGCTCTGGAGTCATGAGGATCTGAGCTCAAATCCAGCCTCAAACACTTAAAAGTTGTGTGATCCTAGGCAAGTCACTTGACCCTGTTTGCCCCAGTTTCTTCATCTGTAAAATGAGCTGGAGAAAGAAATGCAAACCACTCCAGTATCTCTGCCAAGAAAGCCCCAGATGGGGTCATATAGAGTCAGACATGACTTGAAATGACTGAACAACAACAAAACCACTATCCTAGGTTGTTGCTTTTATGACTTGCCCAAAGTATACAACTAGAAAGTATCAGAAGCAGAGTTGGAACCCAGTCTTCTTGATCCAAAGGCCAGTACACTCTCTATTATACCCCACTGCATTTATTATCCTGGTTATTTACTGGTTAACTTTGTGAAAAACTCAATATAATTGGCAATGCATTATTCACAAGGGAAGGCTAAGGGCAAAATGGTTTTGGTCAGTGATATAGTAGAAAGTTCAACAGAGTCTAGAGTCAGAAGCCCTGAGTTCAAACACAGATTTTGTCAATTCTTTACTACCTATGTGAACTTGGATAAATCACTTTATCTATAAAGTTTCCTCAGTTTCCTTATCTGTAAAATGAGGCAATTGGACTAGATTAGAGATGTCATACTTAAGGCTAGTCAGCATTCCAGTGTACTGGAATCAGATTAAAATGTAATTGGAAATGTTTAAGAAAATTAAAAAAATACAATATAGATAATATTAATTCTTGGTTTTCTAAGTCTATAAGGATCCATTTGTATTTGGGTGTGACACCAGTGGACTAGATAATCTCTCAGGCTCCTGACCACCTTGAATCTTAAGAAATTTGAAATGTACTTTTGATTATTTCTCTGCATCAGGTACATAAGCCTTGTCTTGCCCTATATGACAGTGGGTTCTTTAAAGAAAGCCCTCCCCTCCTCTCATTTCTTGTATCCCATATGACACCAGTTGCTGAGTAGATAATAGGTGCTCAATGAATTATAGTTGTTGACTAATAGAAAACTATCTAAAAACCATGCAAAATTCCCTATAATATAGAGGTTTCCCCCCCCCAAACAGCTAGTATTACCTTTCTTTTTTTCTTTTGCTCTCCTGTATAGGTATTATAGTTGCATAATGCCATACATCAGGGTTGGGGAACCTGCAACCTCGAGGTTTTATGTGACCCTCTGGGTCCTCAAGTGTGGCCCTTTGACTGAATCCAATTTCACTTGCAGTTTGGATTCAGTCAAGGGGTGGCACTTGAGGACCTAGAGGGCTACATGTTGCCTCGAGGTCACAGGTTCTTCACTCCTGTTTTCATAGCCTGTTAAAGGTAGTGATAAATATAGGTTTGGAGTTTTCTGGGGCAAGAGTGTCAGACCCATTGCAACCCAGGTCATATGATGCCACTCTTTCCGAGAGTTTATCATGAGAATGGACTTCAGGATACTTGGTTTTTGAACCTCAGCTGAAGTTTACCTTCTGTGTTTGGTTAGTCATTTTTTTTTGAACCTCAGTTTCCTAATCTGTAAATTGAAGATAACAGAAAAACTACCAATATCACAAGGGCTATAATAAATCTGAGTAATTGTTTGGTTGACTCTGTAATAAGCTTAAAGGCTTTGTATGGGAGTGGGACAAATAAAAAAAGATTAGTTCTGAGAGTTGAACACGAACATGTGAGTTGAGTTTGAGGCGACCGGTATGAAATGAGAGGGTGAGCAGCTTCTTCCAATGTCCCAAATCTCCTAATGGCAAGCTCTTTCCCAAGGGATTTTGGACAGTTTTACTTTTCAGTCATGGCTGAAAAAGTCATGAGAACAGTCTTTCTCACAGAACTTTTGGCACGATGCTTTTGGAAACTGGGAGGAGTCTGGGGCTGTTCAAACATTTTAGAGCCTCAGAGATTTCCTTCAAGTTGAGCTTTTTATAAGAGGCAGTTCTAACTTGCTCTCATTCCCAAGCTTGCATGGTGATTGGAACGTTAATTTGGGGTTGCTCTTTCCTGTTGTCATTAGTCTTATTTTAGCCCAATTTTACCTTTCCTGGCTTAAGTCAATATTAGTGGGTGTGTCACTAATGCATCCAGATGCTGGAATCTTAAGGTGGTTTTGGAATTGTGCCTTCACCTTTTGCTGGCCTCCTCTTCGGCCTTTTGCCCAGCCTGTAGCTCTGTGCATGACTAGTGATTGGCAACCCTTGGAAGGGGTGGGCATCCAGCTTGGGGAAAAACACCTGGGCCCCCTTTGCCTAGAAGGTTTAGGATGCTAACTGAGGTATAAGACATGCTTGAGAATTTGTTACCAGTAATCATGTTGGATTTTCTAATCTAAAATATTTTCTATCACCTTCATTTCTCTATTCTAAAATCAGAGAGTACAGGGGTATTTCAAAATGGAAAACCAAAGAGTCATCTATCCAATACATAGGCATACCATACTTTAAGAAGTTCTGATATTTGAACACTTGCATTTATTCCCAAAATAGGGTGGATGAGAATTCATCTTTACAGAAAATTTGGCATGAGTCATTTATTCATTTAAAATTATGCTATTTATAGTAATTTTCAAAATTTGCATAAAGTGAGGAGCAGACACACACACTTTACACGCATATATACACACATGTATCTGCTCCTGCATATGTTCATTCACATGTATGTATATACACATATATATGTATATACACATAGCCATACACATCAAAATAGGCACACATATAAAATAATATGCACATGCATACATTGTATGTTATTTGTGTAGATGCCATACATGTGTATATATTATACACATGCATGCATATATACACACATGCATACATGCATGCATGCACACATGGACGTATCCTCACCACTCGCAAATTTTATACACACATATGTGTAGAGTATATACTTCTACCCTAAAACTATATATCTTTAAACATAAACTACAAAACTGGGGAGGGGAAAGAAACAGACCCTACAAACCTGTTCCCCTTCATTCATCCCTACAATAAATTATATATACACATTTACACACATATATATGCATATACATAGTTATGTATACACATACCTGTGAATATACATAAATCATATATGCAATGTAAAACTATATGTAATATAGCACAATATTATAGAACACAAATTCTATATATATAATTTGAGGGTGGTGGTAATTAATGAGGAATTATAACTTAAATAATGTACATATATGTAATTTATATGTATTTATATGTGTATATATGTATACAGACATTTATATTTATATTCATAGTGGTAGAGATGAGTGAGATCAAGGCAGGTTTGCAGTGTTTGTTTCTTGTTCCTCCTCAGCTTTAGCGCTTGTGTCTGTAGAGTATTTATAACGCAGAGGCATACTGTTTTTGCTTTTTCTGTTAGAACAAAATTTGCCAGTCCCTAACTATGGCCATTCACGGAGTGATTTGAGGCATTGTTGAGACTGGAAATTTCAGATTAAAATCAATCGCTCAATTCCTAAACGTTTATTAAGTATCTGGCCCGTGCCAGGAAGAGACATGAGGCTAGATGTTGGAAAATCTGAAACCCTCAGGTTTCTAATGAGTGGTCATTTTGTATAATGACTTGGCCATCTAAGCCATAAGCACTGCTGTTTATGAGAGCAGAGACGTTCCAGAATGTCAGTGTGGACCGCAGCCTCCTTCCAATGACACATGGCTGTTCACATCGTGGAATACTCTAGAAGTGTAAAGAATAGCCCTGAAGTAGGTAACACATCACGAGGTTTGAACTTAGCCTTAATCCTCCACCAGGACAGAATTATCTGCTGCCCTGTCAAGCATCTCGTTGTCTTTTGAGGGACGCTTGAACCAGTCACTATGTTTAGAGCGGCATTCCCTCATCTCCATGGACCATAGACAATGGAGCAAAGACCTCCGGTTGATTTCACACACCTTTCTCTATGCTTTCCCCATGCTGTGCCTTCATAAGAACTTGCAGAATGTCCCCAGAAGTTATTTCACCAGACATCACAGTGTCATAACTCAGTATAAGATTTGAGCCATCCCATCTAGCAGGTCACTAAACTTAGTGCTTTGCTTATGGAAAACAGGGGGGTCTTTGAGATGCCAGGGCTGTGGCATCCAAAACCTTATCAGGAAGCTTTGAAGTAGTAGGGCAAAGCATGTGATGTCGGAGTGCAAATGTGCCTGAGCTTTTCCTTGCCCTCTTTCACCTCCTTTTTTCACTCTGCAGGTGTGTGATTCAGATACTATGCTTGACCCAGCTTCATCTGTGGAGATGGTCAAGGTCCTAGAAGAAGATCCTATGGTTGGAGGTGTTGGTGGTGATGTACAGGTGAATATAACCTGAGATTTGACTTGAATAAAATAAGATTATAATGCAGAATGTGCTTTCTGGACACCTTAAAATTGAAGTCTCTTGGAATTTCATAGGTTAATTCTTAAACATTCCATAGTTAAAGAGAAATTTCGGGGGCAGCTAGGTGGTACAGTGAATAGAGTACCGACCCTGGAGTCAGGAGGTCCTGAGTTCAAATCAACCTCAGATACTTGACACACTTACTAGCTATGTGACCTTGGGCAAGTCACTTAACTCCAAGTGCTTTGACGTCCCCCCTCAAAAAAAGAGAAATTTCCTAATGCCTTATAACTTTACTTAAAACATGCTAATATTCCTAAAATGAGAGACAACATGGCATTGTGTATAAAAGACCAACCTTGAGTTCAAGAAGATCTGGGTTCAAGAACTACCTTTGACAAGTACTAATTGTGAAAACCCAGGGAAGTTATTTAATCTCTTAGTGCCCTAGGCAACTGGCCAAGATTCTTAAGTTACATAAGAGTTGCCAAACTAATTGTGGAAGAAATTTCCACACCAGAAATTACCATACCAATGAAATCAGTTCAGACCAATGCTTAAAATAATTCCATGCAGTGACATATGGGCTGAATGTGGGAAACGAAGAAGTTGATTGTGTATGTGTCTATAGACACACATATATAAATATGTATATATAAGCACCTATCAATGTATATGTTTTAAATTTTTTATTATAAACTTCATGATCAACAGATTTTTACATTTAAAAACAAAAGAGAACATTATATATAATTCCATTTTTTAAAAAATGCATATTGAATTCAACCAGGTAGTAATAACCAATAACTAACCTGCTACCAGTGCTTTAAAACTTTCAAATTTCTTTATATATTTTATGTTGTTTGTGTCCCCTTTTGAATTTCTTTTTGTTTCCTTCTTTGCATACCTATCACAATGTATTACTAACTGATCCCACAAAAAACATCCCATCACTCTAATAAGTATGTGAATAAAAGCACATAAATACATTTGATACAGTCATTTCTGAAAATGTATTTTGCATGTGTACATCATGAAAATAGATAACTGATAGTAAGTGGAGATGTACTTTTGTTAAATGACACTTTTAAGAGAAAAAAATCTAATCTTTTCTAAAACAGAATTCCAAAACAAAAAGAAAGGAGTACACAAGAAGAGAATTAGGTTATCCCGATGTCACACTAGAGAAAAAGGAGAAAATAATAATGGGGCTCAATTTTGATCAAGTCCTTGCTGAATGGGAAAAAAATATTATGTACACTATATGTATGTATGTATTTATATGTGTACATATATGATGTATTTTAAAAGAGGAGGAAGTGTTCATAAGATAAAAAAAGAGGAAATCATAATTAGAATGGTAGGAAAGAAAACTGCATATAAGGTAGTGAAAGAAAATAGCTGTTCTTTATAGGAACAGAACAGAGGGCAAGAAGAGAGGAGTGCTTGGGAGGTGACAGGAAGTGAGCAGTGGGAGAGCTAAGAAAGATCTTTAGGAAACCCAGATCAAATGGAAGCCAATAAAAAAGGGAATCCATAGGTTTATGGTACAAGAGAGAAAATGGAGTCAGTCAGGTATGAACAAGGGGGAGAATCTACGATCCAGGTGAGGGATGAAAGGAATGGAGTTGAGAGCCCTCTAAAGCAATCTAGCTTTAATGTAGAAAGGATTATTTTAGGACCTTGCTCTGCTTGGGAAACAAAGTTCTTTGTGTTGACAGTGACAATCCCTGGGAAAAGTTGGGAGACAGAAGGCAGTATTTTAAGATAAATTGGAAACTGGGCAGAGCTGGAGTGAATCAGTGAATCCATAATAAGTTGATATGTAAAGTTGAGGGAGAAAAGAATAGGACCCTATAGATTGAACTCAGAAAAAATCAAAATAGAAAAAAAAAGATAGGTAAAGGAATTGCTTGCCCAAAAAATCACTACTGTGATGTTCAATAAAGCAAGAAAATCAGAAGATATTAGCAAAGAAAATTAGGAAGAGGGAAGTGAAAAACTGTCGAGCTGACACATGTTGAAGGCAATGAGAAGATACTTGTTAGATTTGGATCTGGTTAGTGGGCCTTATACCTTTTTAACAATGCTTAATATTTCTGTTTCTTCTGATTGCAGATTTTAAACAAATATGATTCTTGGATCTCATTCCTTAGCAGTGTGAGATACTGGATGGCTTTTAACATAGAGAGAGCTTGCCAATCCTATTTTGGCTGTGTGCAGTGCATCAGTGGACCCCTGGGAATGTACAGAAACTCTTTGCTTCATGAATTTGTAGAAGACTGGTACAATCAAGAATTTATGGGCAACCACTGTAGCTTCGGAGATGACAGACATCTGACTAATCGAGTGCTGAGCCTGGGGTATGCCACAAAATATACTGCCAGATCTAAGTGCCTTACAGAGACCCCTATAGAGTACCTGAGGTGGCTGAACCAGCAGACACGATGGAGCAAATCATACTTCCGGGAGTGGCTGTACAATGCCATGTGGTTCCATAAGCATCACTTGTGGATGACCTATGAAGCAGTTATCACTGGATTCTTCCCTTTTTTCCTCATTGCCACAGTCATCCAGCTATTCTACCGGGGGAAGATTTGGAATATTCTCCTTTTTCTCTTGACTGTCCAATTTGTGGGCCTCATCAAGGCTTCCTTTGCCAGCTGCCTACGAGGGAATATCGTCATGGTTTTCATGTCCTTATATTCAGTGTTGTACATGTCAAGTTTACTCCCAGCAAAGATTTTTGCCATTGCCACAATAAACAAAGCAGGGTGGGGCACATCTGGAAGGAAAACCATCGTCGTTAACTTCATAGGACTCATCCCAGTGTCCGTTTGGTTTACAATCCTTTTAGGGGGTGTGATCTTCACCATTTACAGGGAGTCCAAAAAGGAATTCAGTGATTCGAAACAGACAGTTCTCATCATCGGTTCATTAGTCTATGCGTGCTACTGGGTAATGCTCTTAACCCTCTACGTGGTTCTCATCAGTAAGTGTGGCAGGCGGAAGAAGGAACAACAGTATGACATGGTACTTGATGTATGAGTGTACTTTTCGTAAAGTTGGCAAACATACACACACACACACACACACAAAACACTTGGGTCATCTTCTTTAGGGACTGTAATGAAATGGGGGCATTGGATAATGTCACCAAGGGAAATTCTTCACTGCTGCTGGGACTTGAACATTCAATCTCTATGGGTTTATTTTGATTCTGCCAAAGTAAAACGATCAAAAAAAACACAAGGATAAACTCAGATTTAACCTGTTGTTTCTATGAAAACGAGATGAATTCTTTGTTATGCACTTTTTTCCTTACTGTGCATATGCCTGACAGTATTTTTGCCTCATATACCTCACTAGTCATGCTTACGTGGGTTCTCAAGCAAGAAAAGCATTGGAAATCTCAAGGAAAAGTTCTTTCAACTTTTACAACCTAATTTATGGACTGTTTTGATAGATTTTTTTTAAAAAAAGAATTTTTAGAAAAGGTCTTCTGTTTTAGTCTGCCAAACACAATGCCAAAGGAGAATTGGCTGTATTTTTATACTGTTGTATTGTGTGTTTTTGTTTTGTATGATGACTTTTCCAACACAATTTTCACATATTCTTTATTCTACTTTTCTGCCAAAACCCACCTGTACTTCCTTTTTAGACAGATTTCAAAAGAATTCATACTTAAAAAACAAAAAACAACAAAAAAAAAGACAAAAAATAAACCTGCCCAAAATGTGAAGCTTTGTTGGCTGATGCTGTTGATGACAAAAAGAATAAAACATTTCTCTCTGCCTTTTAAATTGAATAGTTATTTCTATGAGAAGGCAATTTAGATTTCAGTCTTTTAACTTTGAACTTCCACTCAATTTCAAAAAAAGGCTAATAAAATTGTCCAACTTTTATGGAGGAAAAAAAATCATATTTTTGTATGCATCCAAAAATATGTCATTTTAAATCAAGGCCAAAGGGGTAAATAAGTGCAATTTTGTCATAACTGAATTAAAGGGAACATTGATTCTCAAAAAAATATGACACACATCACTGCGCAGAATGTGTGTATTTTTGTGGGTTTAAAAATGCACAGTAGATAAAGTTTAATATTCTTTGGACATACAGCCAATATCTACACAGACCAAGTTAAGAGCTAAAGTAATTATTTGGCTCATTTGTAATGTATCATATAGTTTTTCCAAAAAAGATAATTGTTCAACTTCTACTTGACTTTGCCTGTGTAGACAGAGGGTAAAACCAGCCCCATGTGGTCAAAATCAAAAAGAGTTGGGCACAATGTAGTGGTCTTGGAGCCTATTGATCAATATCCTGTTTAATTCAAATCAGAAGATTTCCCTCCAAAAGTATTTGATTATGAAATACACAGATTACCTCAACTTTCCCTCTCTTGACTTATATTGACATAGCTATGCAGTACAAGGGAAGGAGAAGGCTGGCACCTATCTCTTGAATCTGGGTATATAGAAAACCAAACAGGATATTATGGGTACCCACCCCCAAAACACACACACCTCTACATTTTGGGGCCTCAGTTATCCAGACTGGTGGATGGCACTGCAAATATTTTCCTATACTTTGTGCTGTGTAGAATCGGGCTAAAAATGTGTTTGGAACCCATAAAAGAAGTAGGCACCCTTTGGATTGTGACATTAAAAAGCCCTGTGGTAAAGCAGAAGCCATTTGGTGTTCTAATGAATTAGCCGTCTTTTCCACTTTCTTTTTATGCGGGCACCCACATGAAATTCTGCTGTAGAGAGAGCTGTACATGCTCACTACCTTTTGGTTTGTCTTAATTCAAGGTTCACAATTTTATGAAAAACCGAATGCTCAGTGGTTGGTGAACCTGTGAGAAAACAACACAGCCATTCAAAAAAATGAGATTAAAACTTGATTTTACCTTTTTAACTATTTATGTTCTAAGTTAAGCTTTGATACCATTCAAATGTCAAATTCTCTCATTCTATAAAAAGGTTGAATTAATTGCCTGTATTTATTTTAGCAATTATTCAATGTATTTCCAGTATAAGATGTATAGTAAAAATTGATTCTTTTTGTAAATAAAATATTTTTGATAAAACTCTTGCTATTTTCTTTTTTTCTCCTTGGGTTTGATTTAAGAGCATGAGTTTATGGAAATGTTCACAGCTGCCCAGGGCAGCAAAGGTTATTGATGATTTATGTCATATTAAAGTAGAAATTCACACCTCTGTTAAATCTAGCTTTTGAGAATATGTCAAAATTGAAATTAACCCTACATACTAGTAAGCTAGGTCATCTATGTGGCTCAGTGGATAGAGTTCCAGGCCTGGAATCAGGAAGACTCATCATACTAAGTTCAAATCTGACCTCAGATAACTACTAGTTGCATTAACACTGGGCAAATCACTTAACCCTGTTTGCCTCAGTTTCCTCATCTTTCAAATGAGCTGGAGAAGGAAATGGCAAACCACTCCAGTATTTTTGCCAAGAAAACTCCAAATGGGGTCATGAAGAGTTGGATATGACTGAATAACAACAGCAACAAATTAACTTGATTAATTTATTCATACTTCCGTCTTCCCTTGCCTCCCTTTCCCCCCTCTGTTCTCCTACTTTAAAGCTACTTGGAAAAATTTTGTAGACAGATATCACTTTATAAGTGGCTGATTATGGTTTGAGTGTTTTTAAAGGGTAACTATACTCCCATTTTACCACTACTTTACTTTCTTCTCTTCTTTTCACACTACTCTGGTTTCTCTTTCCATTGTTAGACACTTCTATGCCTCTCAGGACTTTAACCAGTCAATCAGCATTTATTAAGTACTTGCTCTGTGCTAGGCATTATGCTGAATCCTGGAGTTACAAGTAAAGGCAAAAATATGGTACCTATCCTCAAGAAGCTCACATTCTAATGGGAGAGGGCAACATAGAAATGAATATGTACATATAAGATATATAAAGGGCAAGTGGAAGGCAATTCCTTAAAGGAAAAGCAATGGGGTCTTCATGAATGTGGAGGGAGGGGTGAGATAGGGGCCTGAGAAAGGTCTCCTTCAGGTGGTGGCATATATGTTGAGTTATGAAGGTAGCCATGGAGGCAAGAAAGTGGCATGAATCAGTCTCAGATGCTGAGGATATTTTAATACCTGAAAAGATGCTGGATTACATTGGCATGAGTATTTCTCCCATTCATGTAGACAGGGGTGGGGATCCTTAAGGATTTGCTCTGTGAAGGTTGGATTCAGTCAAAAAGCCTCACTTACAGATTTAGAAGGCCATGTGTCCTTAAGGCAGCGGGTTCTCCATGCCTGAAAAAAATCTCTCTCCAATTAAACTGCCCTCTATTCAGCCCTTTTCTGATGATCCTCTTTAAATTCTCCTAATCTGGTCCAAGGATCACAAGAACAATCAATAGCTAGGCAACACTGAGAGTCTTTCCAGCCTTGTAGGTCTGGATAGAGCTTGTGTCCCAGTGACATAACCATTAAAAGCCCAAGGCCACCTCCTTGGCAACTAACATTTGCTGTCTTATATATAATGTCATATTTTAGGTTCATCACTAGCAATCTTGTGAGGCACACAAAAGAAATATTTTTAGCCTGTTTTATATGTTAAGGAAATTGAGGTTTGAAGAGGTTAAATTTGTCCGCCACCATAAAAGATACTGTCAGAGAGGATTTGAACCTAGGACTTCCTGACTCCAGGTCTATCACTATGCACTGTACTACTCTGCTTCTCTACTGAGACATGTGAGAATCAACAGTCAGTTATGGAATACTAATGATAATTGTTCTAGTTCTCATTTGTATGATGCTATATAATTTTTATATTTTATTACAACTGTGAGGTAAATAATATAATTATTCTTATTTTATATGTAGGGTGTGTGGTGTTGTGTTACGCATATATAGGCTATGTATGTCCACACGGTTCTGTCTAGATGTGGTTTTCAGGGAAACATGGATAGTAATCTTCAGAGTCATCTCTCCTCACCCTCCCTCTGTCCTTCTCCAAGGGAAACTGATTCTTGGCAGGCTGGTCATTACGTTCTTTTCAGTGAGAGGGGGTGTCTGGCTAGAATTATATCTTTCCACGTCCCCCTTGATATTGTTAGTCTAGGAGAAATAATTTTTAATTTTTAAGTTTGAGCTGAGTTCCTCATCATTCTTCCTTAATAGAGAATGAGTTCCCCAAGCTATATACCCAAGGCTTGACTCTTCCCAAATATCAGTTCCACAATGATCATGCATAGCAAACAAACTCATTTATCTAAGTCAATAGCAAACCAGACATCTGAGGAGGCATACATATAAGAATATATACTAGAAGATTCACAGAACAAATGAGCTCTAACATCGGAAGTGAGAAATCTCAGCTCAACCAAGAGAGAAACCTAGATCTCACCCAAGGGTAAATCCTCTCAAGTCTCATGTGTGGTAAACTGAGGCTAGAGACATGATCAAGGCACTGCTTCTTGTGACAGCTTCTTCCAAGAGTTTTGTTTTTTTCCCTTCATGGATTTGAAGAGAGTCTGGTTCCATATGTCTTCTCTCTGGAAGTCAGGAAAACAATTGCCTCTTTTTTCCCAGGTTCTCACCAACTCCTCCCCTTGCTCAGGCATGGATAGATCATTAAATAGTCAGTCTCCATAAATGAGGAGGGTCCCATGAAAATGGGCTTAGAAATTCAGATTACAGATAGATGAGGGAACAGGATAAAAGAGGTTAAGTGCCTTAACTAAACAACTAGTATAGGTAACAGAATCTTAAACATGGATCTTCTGATTTTTGAGTTATGTGTTTTCATTTTACTCTATTGCTAAATATGTAATATGGTACCTTTTCCATTCCTGAACCTTAATGTCTTTCTCTCTGGGATTACCTTCCATTTATACTGCATAGATCATATAGATATAGATATCTATATATATGGATATGTATATATGTGTATATATGTATACACACACACACATATATATGTATATATTTTTTTGCATGCTGTCTTCACAGGTAGAAAGTGAGCTCCTTGAGGGTAGAAACCATGCTATTCTCATTCTTTGTATTCCTATAGTTCAGCATAGTGCCTAGCACTTGAGCTTTTATTAAATAGTAATTAAGCATTTTTTTTTTGTTTTGCTTTGTTTTTATTTTTGTCTTTTCAGATTGAAGGATGAAAAGTCCTGATTTTTTTTATTAATTTGTTGCATAGTAAAAGCATTTTTCTGTACCTCCAGTTTTATTTTGCATATCTTTATTTTTTAAATGTATTTTTGCAAAAAAACTCGGGGCGGCCAGGTAGCACAGCAAGTAAGAGCACCAGCTCCAGTGTCGGGATGACCTGGGGATCGAATCCCGGGCTCAGACATTTAGCACCCACCCAGAAAGACCTGGCTGTGTAACCTTGAGCAAGTTACTTAACCCCAGTTGCTTAGGGGTGGCCAGGTGGCTCAGCGAGTAAGAGCACTGGCTCCAGTGTTGGGAATGACCTGGGGATCAAATCTGGGCTTAGATGCTCAGTACCACACCCAGAAATAACTGGCCGTGGAACCTTGAGCAAGTTACATAACCCCAATTGCTTTATAAAAAAACCTGATTTTATATTTTTATTTTATTACCTAATCTATTCACATTTAAAGTTCTGTGAATTGGGTTTATATTTTCCTACATTCGTGTCCATTTTTTCAAATTATATATTTTTTTTCCTTCTGATATAAACACAGTTTACGGTTACTTTAGCTTATGCCTTTTTTAGCATAGTCCTATTCTCACTGGCTCACTTCTCCTTGCTCCAATTTAAAAACAAAAAAATCATCTTTTTAAACTTATTTACCTTTGTGATGGTTTCCATTTTCTTTCCTATTTTTATCTGGATATTTATTTTTTTTGTCTCCTTTTTTCATTTCAGTCTAGTAGAATTCTCCTTTAGCCCTCTATTTCAATTATTCCTGATCATTAATTTGTTTTTTAATTTCATTTTTGTGTCGTTTTCCAGGTAGTTTCTCTCACTTTCTTCATTATCCATTCTCTTCTTGTCTGCTTTAGACTTCCATTCTCTGGTTTGTGACCCCTACACTTATGTAGTCTTTGCCTATTCTCTTTAATCCTCATGGATTGTATGGGCTGTTCCCTGAGCCCTTTTCAGAGCTGTTAATCTACCTTTCCTGTCTACGTGGTATTCAACTCTCACCTGTGGTTCCAAGAAGCTGTAGTATGGGCAGCAGTCACATTCTGGTAAATCATCTCGGCTGACAGGCTAAACCATGTTGAGAGTAACTGATGGGCCTCAATTTCATTGGTGAACTAGGGATGTCTCCCCTAAGCCTATGGAAACTTCCCCTAGTGGAATCTTTGGATAAGAACAATTTATTCCAACAGGCCATAAAGGTGGCTGAAGCTTAGGGCTTGGCCAGATGTTGAAGATTATAAGGTCATCCACTGTATCCCAAGTCATTACTAGTCATTTTGACTTTTGTCTTGCCATTGGACCTCGATGAATCTGGACAAGAAGGTGATGCTGATGACTTTGCACCTCACTTGAATCCAATTCACCCACAAGTCAAGACTTCACCCTGTGATGTCATTGGTCCTCTTCCAAAGCAAAGGACAAACAACAATCCTCATGGAATTAAAACTTTCAAGGCACCCATTCTGGGCTCTCGTGTTTAAGCTATTTCTGCCACTGCCTTGCAAAGCTTGCCCTGCATATTCGTTTTTCTACTGTCTCATTACCACAACAAAACCAATTCATGCAGGTAACACAGATAACATTGCCACATGATAGGTCATATCCCCCCAAAACTTGTTCCTGATTATGCAGCCTACCACTAATCTTTATCCTCCTCCTGGTTTGCTTCTTTTCTTCATTTGCCTCAAAATTCTCCTCTGTAGGTCCAAGTCCTCCCTTTTGTTCAGGAGGTGATCTGTGAATTCTTTCAAATGGCAGTTTATTTCCTATGTTCAGAAGTGCTGGGAAGTTCTTTTCCATTATTTCCTTCATTATAGTGTTAAGGTTTTTTGTCTCTCATGTTTTTTGGGAGATTGATGATCCTTATGATGTCTTTACACATTTTATTCTTTGTGACTCATATGTTTTGTTTGCATAATGAGTGTGTTTTCTTTTAATGTTATTATATTTTGCTTCTCTTCTATATAGTTATTTTTATCTGTTTATTTACATTCCTAATCTGTTGTTCTCTATTTCATTTCTTTTTTATGACATGCCCTCACAGATTCAAGGTTTTTTTTTTTATTCTGTCCATTATTTTTGGCCATAAATTTTGTTCTAATAGTTCTCATTTCTTTTTCAAACCACATGGTTTCATGTTCTCCTTAATTACCACAGGGTCTTCTGACTCATCAGATATAGGATCATTTTGTTTTGTTTTATAGTATTTATTCATGGATACTTGAATATGTTTACTAGATCTGGAGGCCATATTTTCTTCTGCTGTTAGTGTTTTCCCTGTTGATTTATTTGCTTATGTTTCTTTGAATTTTCTTCCTTTGAGATCTTTGGTAATTTCAGTCTCCCCCCACTTTTATTTTCTCCTATTGCTCAGTTTCTGGCTCCCTCCCTTCTGATGGGTCTTAAAGTATCTCAGCCTCCTCCAATGCTGGGCAATTCATGATTCACTTGCCTAGGTCTTTGTCCCAAGTGACACAGCTGGAGGCTGTCTTTCCATGAGGCTTAGTAAATATAACACAGCAACCTCCATACAATAAAATCTTGTTATAGTATGTTATTCTTCTCCCTTTTCCCCTCAGTTCTCAGGCCCAGTGATGACAGTTCAGAGACCTACCATGATGGTACAATGGGATTGATTTCTTAGTTATCTCTGAGGTGCTGGGAAGAGGAGAGTGTGCAGCTGAATTCTATTTCAAGCCCAGACACTTTTTCTGCTCCTTTGGCTCTGTTTCTCTGTTCCCCTGATGCCACCACTGTGCTTTCTCTCAGAGCCCTAGCAAGCTTCTGGGATCTAGAGTGATGCCAGGGCTTGGACTGTCTGTTGTAGCTCAAACAAACATCCAGAGCCTGGAGTAGGGATGGTACTGGAAAAAAAGAAAGGACAAGGTTTCAGTGTTGTGTTTTGTTGCAAGCCCATGTGTCAGGACATTGGGTTGGCTCTCTGTCTCTGTGTCTCTGTGTGTGTGTGTCTCTCCAGTTCCTAACTGACAATTGTCTGTTTGACATCTCAACCTGGATATCACATATACATCTTTGTTGTATTGATGTCTAGTTGCTTTTTAGTTGTGCCCAACTCTATGTGATACTTTTTGGGATTTTTGTTGTAAAGATACTAGAATGGTTTTCCATTTCCTTCTCCAGCTCATTTTACAGATTAAGAAACTGTATGATCTAGGGTAAGTCACTCTGTCTCTCTGGACCTTGGTATCCTCATCTATAAAAGGAAGGTATTGAATTAGATAGCTTATGAGGTACCCTACAGGCAGCTAAGTGCCTTAGTTCACAGACCACTGGGTCTGGAGTCAGGAAGACATGAGTTCAAATCTAGTCTAAGACACTGTGAGCCTGGACAAGTAACTTAACTTCTGTTTATTTCAGTTTCCTCATATATAAAATGGAAATAGCAATACCACTTGCCTCCTACAATTGCTGTGAGACAATAATTGTAAAGCACTTAGACATCTAGCACATGGTTAGCACCATATAAATGTTATCTATTATTATTATCATTATATATAGTAAAATTTTCTAGCAACAAAGAGTACTCTTGGAATGAAATGTATGGGCTCTACTCTATAGACATAATATGAGTAACAATAATATATCCTATGTTAATAATATTAAAATGTGAAAATAGCCTATTATTTTAACTTAGGGGGCATGTCTCAAATATGGGTTTCATATGTTCTTCGGAACTATCTCTCTAGAAGACTCAATGACTTCATATCACAAAAAGCCTCCAACTGCAAGAAGTTTTCAAAGGCATTTAGCCTTCAGGCAGTAGCTGAACAATAAGTTGCTTGGCATCCTTGTGGTTCCTTTCCTGACATGCATAAGTTGGGTTAAATGACTGTTAAGGTCCCTTCCAACTCTCAGCTTCCCTTATTCTATGAAATCTCAAGAAGGGCGATATACTGATTTAGATAATCAATTGGGAAAGAAGGGAAGAAAATGGCAGCTATGCAATGATCTCTGGCATCCCATCTAGAATTTGATCATGATGGTAACAATCATGGCAGGCAATGGCATTCAATATTTCAGTGATCAGATAGGTTAATGCCTTCAAGCCTCCCCTTGAAAACGAGGGTGGGACCTGTTGCTGTGACAATCTGATTTCTGTGTGGAAAAATCCAGTGCTCCCCAGGCTAGATCATATTACCCTATCATTTTATATGATGTATTCCTGCCCATTAGGTTGGGGAGAAAAAGTAGTTTATCAGAAGTTAAGGTGCCCCCTAGGAAATAGAGGCAGTAGTTGCTTGGGAATTGATGCCAAGAACAGTTATTATGTTGCTTCCTATTACTGACTTGTAATTCAGTCCATGAAATGTCTTTGCTTTGAATTCTTGGCTATACCCCTAGATATGATTTAAAAAAAAATAGTAGTAGAAGGATCATGAACACAGGGTTGAATAGATGATTATCCCAACAATACCATGCACCTTGATCAGGCTGAGTGAGGGTCAAATTGAGGAATCACCAGAAGTTATTCTTATATTAATGTGGCATTTTATATTTTACATTACCCTTTCATAGCCAATAGCTCCTTTGATTCTTATAACAACCATATGTTGAAAATAATAGGGGCTGCCAGGTAGTGCAGCGAGTAAGAGCACCGGCTCCAGTGTCGGGATGACCTGGAGATCGAATCCTGGGCTCAGACACTTAGCACACACCCAGAAACACCTGGCCGTGTAACCTTGAGCAAGTTACTTAACCCCAATTGCTTAAAAAAAAGAAAAAGAAAATAATAGAAGGATTATATCTCCCTTTGAAGTATGGAGAAACTAAGATTCACTCAGAGAGGTGACATGATTTATACAAGATCACAGAGCTAGCAAGAGTCAATGTAGGGGTTTGAACATGGGTTTCCTGACCCCAACTCCATTGCTTTTTATGCCATAATATAGGAAGTACTTATAAATCATGCTGTCAGACCAGCTTGATTCTTTTTTAAAGGATAGATCTGACCTTTGATTTCACAACTAAGCTAATTTATCACTTGAATCACCTATAGGTGATTGAAGTCTTCTAGTTAGGATTTTTCATCCATTTGGTTATGGATCTTGGCTATAGAAATATGTAAATTTGATGGCTTCTAAGTGGGCTCATATTTCCTATTTGCCACCAAGAATATTTTTAAGGTCTAGTTTTTTTAAGCCTAACTCCTCTGGCAAATCAAAAAGAAATTATATCCTGAAATGTCTAGAGAATTCGTAGTTTGTGGGTTTAACTGTCTTTGGGAGAAGTTTTGGTGACTTTTTTTAATGCTGGGGGAAAAGAGAAAAAGAGAATGATTGCTTCAGAAAGGGGTAGGGAAGAGACCTATTTCACTAATTTGACCTAGACTGAACTCATTTTTGATTTGGTCAGAGTAGTTGTCACTCAACCTTAGTCAAAATATAATATAAATGTCCCAGTGTTTCTCAGAAAGCTGAAGGAATAGGGGGTGACCTGTCAGATCAAGATGAGCTGTCTGTCCAAACAGAAAATTGTCTCTTTTTTTGGGAAGTAAGATAGACATAACAGTCCCTGAGATGGGAGGCTTGAGGAAGCAGTATGGTAGCATGATAGCAGTCAGGTTGGACAAGATTCTAGAGAAAATCATCCAGACCAAGGGTTCTTAACCTAGAATTGATAAACTTAAAAAAATTATTATAGCTGTCTTTCAATATAATCTGCTTCCTCTGCAGTAAAATGTAATTATTTTATGCATTAAAAACATTATTTGGAAAAGAGGTTCAAAGGCTTCACCACACTGTCAAAGGAGTCTGTGACACAAAAAAGGCTAATAACCCCGTGATATGATCTAAACCACTCATTTAATTGATGGGAAAGCTGAGGTACATAGAGGTATCATGGAATTAAAAATAATTTTGTGTTTTTTTCCAGTTTGACAGATAAGGCTCATAGCTTTGTGAGGAAAAGTGATTGGTTTGGGATTTGGCTTCAGAAAACCATAACGGAGTGCCCAGGTTTTGTGAATGCTATAATATAGCAGCTAAAAAGGGAAACAGAAACATCCTGTGTGGTGTCAGTCCGATTCAGGATGCCTGCTGGGGTCCAGACTTTCCTGAGTACCAAAGTTGGCTTATCTTGTGGTTGCTGAAGTAAGAGGGAAAGAGCAGATCATTGCAAAGACCATTTCAGGATCTCCTAAGGGCCACTAAGTTTAAGGCACTTCTATAGTTGGGCAGCACCTTCCTGGGTACGAGAAAGCAGAACCCTTAGTTCTTACTAAAGAAAATGGGGAAATTTCTGGTGAGAAACTACAGTTTCTTCAAGGCTAACAAAAGAAAATTTTGTAAATGGAAATACTTAAAGCTGGCTTCTGTAGGGGTGAAATGTCACATAACTAATAATATGTTTTTCTGGGGTGGCTAGGTGACACAGTGAATAGAGTGCCGGCCCTGGAGTCAGGAGGACCTGAGTTCAAATTCGGCCTCAGACACAACACACAGGCCAAAAAAATAAACCCCAAAAAACTAGCCGTGTGACCTTGGGCAAGGCATTCAACCCCAATTTCCTTACCTTCCCCCCTCCAAAAAGCAAAAAAAAATAATATGTCTTTCTAGGATCATAGATTTAGAGTTAGAAGATAATTTAGAGGTCATCTCGTCCAATCAATTCATTTTATAGGTGGAAAGATTGAGTCCCAGAAAGAAGGGACTTGCCAATGTCAGAGAGGTAGCAAATAGCAGAGATGTTACTTATTTTTTTTTTTTTGCTTTTTTGGAGGGGGGAAGGTAGGCAAATTGGGGTTAAATGACTTGCCCAAAGTCACACAGTTAATTTTTTTGTGTTAAGTGTCTGAGGTGAGATTTGAACTCAGGTCCTCCGGATTCCAGGGCTGGTGCTCTATTCACTTCACCACCTAGCTGCCCCAATAGAAGTCATCTAAACTTGGAATTTTTCTTTTTAATTTTTATCCAAAAACTATAATAGTCCAGTGGTTTAAGGGTTCTTTTCAAAAGTGTGAAGAACTCAGACTGATAAATCTCTAATAGCTCTACTCTGAAACTCATGCATCTACCCTAAATATTAAATAGAAAACTGCAGTCAGCTCTAAGTTAAGACCATCATCTGGTCTATATTTAAAGCTTCTAGGACATTCACATTAGCTAGTATATGATTTCTGAGAAATAAGGATTGAAAAATAGCAAAGCTTAATGGCTAGACTCAGAATATGGAGTGATGTCAGTGGGACTATTCAACATTTGTATTAAAGTTTTAGATGAATGGAATAGAAAGAATGACATGTTTATCCAATTTGAAATTGTCAGGAAGTTGGTAGGGCCAGTTCACAATTTATATGGCGGAACTGGGTTTCAAAGAGATTTCAACAGGCTAGAGGGATAAAAAGGAAGTCATACATTTGGGTTAAAAAAACCCAAAGTAAAGAAACTACAGCAAAGTCTCAGAAGAAAACATTGAATACCATGTCATACTTATCAAATTTTAATATGACAGGAAGCTGGTAGGATTAGCTAACAGTTTATATGGCAGAATTGGCATCCAAAGAGATCTCAACAGGCCAGAAGGATGAATGTTAAAGCCTCATACTTGGGTTCAAAAAGTCAACTGTAAAAGATGTGGGAGGCCTGGCTAGAAAACCATTTATATAAAAATGGTATGTCTTTTTTAGGACTGAGAGCTTAATATTATTCATGTGACATAGTTGACAAAAGACTTGAACTTTAAGCTTATTTTGACAGCTGAATGAAAGATGATTGGAGAGGGGAGATAATGCAAGGAGGGAGACCAATCAGAAGACTTCTGAAAGATGAGGGGTAATGAGAGGCTGAACTGGGGGTATGGTGGGAGGGAGTTGTCTGTGAGGAAGGAAGGAGAGATTTATGCAAGCTAGAGAAGATGATTTGGTAAGGCAATTGACTGGCTATGAGAGATGAGGGATAATGACAATTCAACATCAGTGTTCAGAAGAATGGTGGTGTCTTCAACAGAAAGAGGGGAATTTGAAGGAGGATTAGCTTTAGGAGAAAAGATATTAAATTCTGTGTTTTGATATGTTGAGTTTGAGATACTTATTAGAAGGGAGGAAAAAAGTTTTAAAGAGGGACCTGATAACTTTCTTTGAGTATTTGAATAATGTTCATGTCAAAGAGGGATTAGACAAATGTTTTGCTTAGGCCCAAGAGCAGAGCCAGAAATAGAAGACAGTAGTCAATAAACATTTATTAAACTCCTACAGTATGCTAAAGGATAAGGATATAAATGAGAAAAAGACAGACAGTCCCTGTCCTCAAGGAGCTTACAATCTAATGGGGGAAAATGATATACAAAAAAAGAAAACTGAAAAGTGGAAGGGAGGGGTAGCTGCCACAGGGTACTTGTGGGGGCATGAATTTTATGGAGTTAAAACAAAGCAGCTGATAGAAAATGAAGAGTTTAATTGGAAAGTTTGGAGCCCTATATAAAGGAAAGCTTTGGGAGGAGATGTCACACATCAAAGGTGTTCCAACAAGGATTAGAACTGGCTTACTTATTTCAATGTGAAAAAAAGACTATGAAGAAGCCTCCTGCACATTGTGTAGGACCATTGGGGTGGGGGGGGTATCTATATTGATAAGATTATTGATACACTGAAGAATTAAGTGCATTAATTGAGAATCACAGAATCTAAGGTAATTTAGTCTTTGATTTTTATCATTAAGTTTATATATTCATTTTATCAATAAAACATCTGAAACAATAAAATAAACATAAATAGTAAGAAATACATTTTTTAAAAATTCAATGTGAGAATTTAAACCTAGGAAATAAACAAATATTTCTATTCAAGGCTCAACACACTGTTTGGTGGATTGACGAGACTTAAGAAAGTGGTGTAAAAAATATAATAACGTAGATTAAATGTAAAAGTGTGTTGTATATACATTTTCCCCCAAGAGAGGATATTGTTAAATATTTAACAAAAAACTGCTAAAGAAGAAACAATTCTCTTGATTTGCAATGTGAAAGAACATTAAATTTGAAGTCACAAGGTTTTGGTTCAAACCTTGGCTACCGAGCCATTTACTACTTTTGTGACTTGGTACAGGAGACTTCAGATATGAACCCCAGGATCTAAGTCTGTAAAAGAGAGAGACTGGTCTAGGTGACCCCTAGGATTCCTTCCAGGTCAGTAGCTACGATCCTACTTTCCATTTTGCTGCCACCTGGCTCAGTTTATCAATATGAACATCCTGGCCTCAGATGGAAAATGATTTGATTGTAGAACACAGTAATTTCTTTCTAAAGGAACTACTGATTAAGTAGTGCAGCAAGAAAGCATCCAGAGCTCTAGGAAAGATCATAAAACTCCTGGACCAGAATCCTTGGCCTGTGAATTGTTGAGGTATCTACTCTGTATGTCTTCCAGTACAAAAAGGATTAGGCAGCTTTGACTCATCCTGGATCTATAGGATCTTCCTCATTCCTCATTCAATCTAGACAGCAAACACACACACACACACACACACACACACACACACTTCTACTAGGTGATACAAGTCCTGGGGTCAAGTCTAAGGACTGCCAGTTTTCAGCCATGCAATCTTGGACAAATAATTTCATTTTTCTCAGCCTCGGTTCCTTAATCTGTAAAATGAAAAGGCTGTACTAGTGGCCTCTAGGATCTCTGATGTTCTATTTTCTATGATTTTCTTCTCAGTCTAGGAATTCGTCCCCAAAAGACTTTTTCTAAAGCATAATTTAAAAAAAATTACTCCAAAACACTGCAATATGAAACACTCGGAGACTACCATGTAAATTCTCATTTCCCTTTATCTTCAATCTCTCTACTCTCTCCAGGTATTTGTGCAGAGTGGAACAGAGGATAGAGCATTGGGCCTGGAGTTAGGATGACCTGAATTCAGATTTGACTTCAGACTCACACTAGTTGTAAACCCTTGAGAAAGTCACTTAAGGTCTGTTTTCCTAAGTTTCCTCAACTGTAAAATGAGGATGCCAATAGCACTTACCTTCCACAGCTGTTCTCAGGATCAAATGAAATAGTAACTGTAAAACATTTGGCACAGTGCCTGGAATGTAGAGGGTGCTTAAATTCTTTTTTTTCTTTCCTCTCACCTCCTTTCCTTCCTTCCTTCCTTCCTTCCTTCCTTCCTTCCTTCCTTCCTTCCTTCCTTCCTTCCTTCCTTCCTTCCTTCCTTCCTTCCTTCCTTTCTTCCTTCCTTCCTTCCTTCCTTCCTTCCTTCCCTCCTTCCTTCCTTCCTTCCTTCTTCCCTTCCATCCTTTTCCCCAAAAGTATACTAGATTTAGAATTGGGGAACCTGGATTCAAATCCTGGCTTGTGTCCCCTTCCTCGCCGCCCCCCCACTTGAGGGAATTGGACTAGGTAATTTCTAAGGTCCTAAATCTATGATTGTGATTTAAAGTCTTTTTGAGATTGTTTAGGGATGGCTGAACCAATAATGTGTGCTAGGCAGATACATGTTATTTGGCACTTTTGACAAAAGTATTATTATCATCATTACTATGCTAATATGTACAATAATTCCATGAATTTGGAGAATTGCATTCCAGTCATAATACAGACAGCTTTTGGATTTGTACCATTGCAGAACTGGGACTGCAACCTTTGGCTCCTGTCTGTTGCTTCACAATCATCAGGGGTCCAATTCACATTCCATTTATCTGTCTATGAATGATTTGCAGGGCTAAAATGAAGGTCCAAGATAGTAAAACAAGGAAGATCATAGGATTTAGAGTTGGAAAGGACTTCAACAATGATTTTGTTCAATCTCTGATTTAAAAAAAAAAAAGTTAGCGGTAGAAGCAGAGGTAAGCTGAAGCCAGCTTGAAATGCCTCTTGAGAGTCAATTGTTCAATTATCAGTGTAGCCTTTAAACCCCAACAAATGTTGCACATCAGGAATCTAAAAGAATTGTCTGGACTTCAGAAAGCAATGGAGAAATATTAATAATGTAGATTAAATTTGCAAACTTTAAAATTTCATATAATGCTATTATTATTATTATTTCCATTATGACTAGTCCTAATAATAATAATCCAACCTATGTCACAAACAATCTACGTGTCTGTGGCCATGTCACTTGACTGCCTTGTGCCTCAGTTTCCTTAACTTAACTTAAAGGTATTGGATTAGATGTCTTTCAGGATTCCTTTGATCTCCAAATCTGTGATTCTGTAATCTGGTATAATAAGATTTAAGTAGGTCACTATCATGTCACTAGGAAGAGGAAAGGTCTCACTATTATTTATACAAGTTTAATAAAAAAGCCATATAAGAGACCTCAGTAGAGAGTAACCAACTATTTATACTGTCTCTTCTCCTTCTGTTCATTACTGGATAGCTTCTTATCTGACAGCATGTGCATCTCCATTATCATCATTCCTTGGAGAACAAGAAGCTATTTTTATAGAAGAAGCCCATTACTTAACTCTAAATATTCAGTGGTTCTTCTTCCTTTCCTTCTCTATGTCTCATCTGTTGTCCATTCAAACTCTGAGGTAGATTAGCATATAGGATAGATATTCAGTTTCAAGTATCAGTCAGTCAGTAAGAATTTATTACACACTTACTATATTCCAGGAATTATCCTAAACACTGGGATACACACAGAAGCAGAAAGACAGTTCCTGTCCTCAAGGATCTTGCATACTAATGCAGGAAGACATCACATAAAAGGAAGATTGAGAGCATGGGGGCATGGAAGAGAAAATCTTGAGTGCTAACCGGGGAGGAATAAGACACTACTGACCTGACTGTCCTGTTTAAAGAGAGGTTCTTCAAGGAATCTTCCAACCAGAGGGAGAGGATGCAAGGGCAGATGGTAATTCCCACATGTGAATTCCAGGGCTGGAATGAGCCTCCAAAGATGAAGAGGTTTCTAGGGCAGGGAAAAGAAAAGGATAAGGATTGAGAATTGATCTAGTAATTGAGGGATCCTTAGAAAATTTAGAGAGAACATTTTCAGTAGGGTGGTGTTTTGGGAAGCCATATTGCAAAGAGGAAAGAAACTGAAGATTGACAGGAGTTACAGGGTTGAAGAATAGAAGTATTGGTAAGAAAGTAGGAAGTGTATGGGAGGAGGGATATAGGATGATAGTCTATGTATTAGGACATACATACCTTATACATGGCCATTTAGTCTTTGCTTAAAGACCTCTTAGAGAGGAGGGCAAGGAGGAGGACATTCCCTCCAGACTCTACCCATTCCACTCTCAGACTTTGCAAAGTTTTGGACAATAACACCTTATGTCAAGTCTAAATCTGCTTTTTTGGCAACAAATATGGCTACAAGCTCTTGTCACTGAGGCCAGGCAGTATGCATTTGATCTTTCTTCCAAATGACATCCCTTTTTAAGACTTTTTTCCATTTCTTTAACATTCCAATAGTCTTTCAAACCCACAAAACATCCTAAGATGACTTGTGACCTCATACTAGTGTCATGTGAAAAAAAAAAGAATAAGGTTTGACAGACTAAGGATTCCCAGACCCCCAGAGACTGGTGCCTGTTTTTCCTTTGGAGAGAAAGAAGGAAGATATGCCCTGAAAGTTCAGAAATGGAATAATATTTGATTAAAAGGATCAAATGAGATCACCAATTATAAAGTGCTTTGTAAATTTCAAAATGCTATTCCTGTCACCGTTGTTGTTAATATACTGTGAAACATCTTTGTTACCTACACTAATTCTTGCCATTTAAGCAAAATACTGTATTTGGAGTTAGTAAACATAGGTTAAAATCCCAACTTTGACTTATTACTTGTTTGACCTTGTTCAGGTTCCTTTATCTCTCAAGGAATCAATTTTTATATGTCTAAAATTAGGGAGCTGTGATAGATAATCTCAAAGATTCTTTCCAAATACTTTGCAAACATTAAAGTACTATCTTAATGTCTCCTCCACCTTCCTTCTCCATCGTAATCATGACTACCATCATCAATATCATTGTCATCACCAGAGACAATATAGCATAATAGATAGAGGACCAGCCTTTGAGTCAGGATGACCTGAGGCTAAGTCCTGTCATACATTAGTTAAGTGATCTTGGAAAAATAATTTAACTTTTCAATGTCTCAGTTCCCTCCCTTAATACGGGAAGTTACATAACTCTTGTTAAGCATCATTAGTGGAAGGAATTCCCTTGCCTGATGCCACTACACCAGTGCAGGTCAGGAAGATATATGCATGCATATACCCATAAACCAACCAGTGTATACATATAAAGAGTAAAACTCTTATGAAACAACATTTTATCTCATCAATAAGGGGAGTCAGTGAAGAAATCATTTGTATGAGGACCTGAGGTAGGAAAAGTGGAGAAAGAGGAGGGAATTTAAAGGTACAGAAAAGAGGAAAGGAAAGAATGCAAAAGGAAAAATAGATTCTCTGGATGAATCATTTAACCTTTCTCAACCTAAGTTTTCCTCACCTATAAGAATAATAACCACTTCACAGGGTTGTGAGTATTAAATGAGATGTAAGATGTTTGGTGAGGGGAGGTGATCTGGCCAATGGACGAGGCAGTCATCGCAACAGGTTCTGATAAGCTGCTAATATGCCCTGCTTAGTTTAAGTACTTTGACCATCCATAAATGTTATTTTACTGCTTGAAAATGAAACAGTTGGGGAGGAGTGGTGAGCTTACTCTGGCTTTGAATAACCAAGGGCATGGTACTACATGACAACAAAAATGTTGACATTTTTTGCTTCTTTCCTTCCAAATGGTGAATAAGGCAAAATTTCTATAAACTTCTACATGGAGGAAAATAGTAATTTCACTAACTCCTGCCCAGGTGACATGTGTCCATGAGCATATGGTGCCTCAGATTTATTTGTGTTTACTCCTTCCTGATCTCAAAAATGATTAAGTATTCTAGAAAGAGGCTACCAACATGATTGGGAGGTGTATCCGAGCTGAGATGAAAAGACAGTTCCCTGAAGATGGTAGCAGGTTTAGGATTTGTAACCAAACAGAGAACTACAAACATATAAAGAGAACCCCATGAAGCTGAGGAAGGAGATTTCAAGGACCCAAAGCTGTGAAGTATCCATTGGCCACATGTGTTTTCTATGCATGAGTCTTTACCATTATACTATATATTTAAGACCATTCTTTTCATTGACCTCCTTTGCTCAAAGGTAAGATGTCCCACATTGAGAGAAATGGGGGGGGGGGCAAATACACTGTTATATCTTCTCAATAAATCCCTTTTCCAAATGGAAGCCTAGGGACTCATGAGTAGTACTACTAAAAATCCCAATCCCTCAGGGTTACTGCTAGAACCATGAGACCATGAGGAGGATAATAACATTGAGCCACTTTCTCAGAATCCACCTTGCCATTTCTAGGGGGAGTTGGGAGATTAAGCTAAGAGTGGGTACTACCTATGTAAAAGTATTTTTTTTTAAGCAATCGGGGTTAAGCAACTTGCTCAAGGTTGCAAGGCCAGTTATTTCTGGGTGTGGTGCTGAGTGTCTGAGCCCGGGACTCGATCTCCAGGTCGTCCCAACACTGGAGCCTGCACTCTTACTCGCTAAGCCACCTGGCCGTCCCTAAGCAATTGGGGTTAAGTAACTTGCTCAAGGTTACACGGCCAGGTGTTTCTGGGTGGGTGCTAAGTGTCTGAGCCTGGGATTCGATCTCCAGGTCTTCTCAACACTGGAGCCGGTACTCTTACTCGCTGTGCTACCTGGCCGCCCCGTAAAAGTATTTTTTAAGCCTCAAAGCATTATATAAATATTGACTATTTAAAAACCCATAGAAATGGGAAGAAGATGAAGGACAGAAATGAGAGGGGAAGATAAGGTTCATATGAAGTCTTAGGGGAAAAGGAAAGAAATTTTAAAAAGAGAGATATCTGTGGTAGGGAGTAAGGAGAGTACCACCGGACACCAATCACTGGACACAATCAATGCCATTGATTATCATAACATGTTTAGATAGTTAGATATGGCACTTTGTAATTGTGGGTAGATAACTGATAATACAACAATGAATGCCACTTACATAGTTCTTTAAGATATCCAAAGCACTTTAAAATATTATTTCATTCAATACTCAAAATAACCTTCTAAGTTTCATGTTATGGATACCACTTGCCCAAGTTCAAATACCTAGCATGGAACTAAAGCAGTATGTATGCATTTGTGTGTATGTATGTATGTATGTGTGTGCATATATACGCATATGTGTGTTTGTGTATGAATATGCATATGTGTGTATACTGTATAGATACAGTACATATTCTGTGCATATGTACAGTACATATAAAATATATAAAATATGCTGTATATATGTACAGTACACACATGTATATGAATATAAAATTTATGGATGAAACAGGCATTTTCATAACATAGCATAATAAAAAAAAGATTGTACCTGAAATGGCAAATCTATTGTGAACAATTTGCTATTCCTTTTAAACGGATAATAAAGTTATGATGTAAATTTCTTTTTTTCTTCTTATTTCCCTCCCCACCATAGAGAGGGCTACCATTAGACATGAATATGGTTTATATAAGTAAAATAATTCTATATGTACTTCTTTTTATTGATCCTTTCTTTGAATGCATATAGAATTTTCACTATACAACATTTCTTGTTAGAAAGTAAACACATAAATTATTTCTCTCACTTAACAGATGAGAAACCTGAGATTGAGAAAAGTTAAGTGACAAGGTCAGGCTGAAAATAAGCTGCAGGAATGCAGGGGTGTGCTGGTGATTGTTTAACAACTAGTTAAACACAGACCACATCTCTAAATTTAATCTGGATTACTGATGTATGCTCCATCACTTTCTTAAATCTAGAAATAAATAAAATAATAAAGCAAGTCCTGATTGGTAGCCCCAGCTAATTTCTGTACTGTAAATGGTCCCACTGAAAATTTAACAAGTGGCTCTGATTAAAAAACGATCCCAACACATCCCTTCAGAAATGGACTTGACTCCAGGGCTTCTGATTCTAAATTCCATCATAACACATTTCACAGAGTTTGCAATGCCACGTGTTGCCTTGGTTTCAGATAGCTGTTCAATCCTGTGTCCTCTGACTCACTCTGTAGCTAAAAATTATTAATCTGGTCTTTTTTAAAGGTGAGAATTCTCAAAACCCAGCCTAAGCTGTATTACAGTGGCACATTGCAGAATAGTTGGGGACACAAACACACGAAGTTTTTCTCTTTGGCAACCAAGAAAAATTCCCAATCTGTCATGTGTTCAAAATTGAGCTGATTTTCTTTCTGGTACACTACAAGACCAGTAATATGGTGACTAAAACATGAATGGAATCTGAGACTGCACTGATAAGCCTTAGCAGGCAGGATTTGGGAGCTCACAGCCCCACTGTCTCTTGCTCTAGTCAAAACACATCTGGAGGTGTTATTCAGTTCTGGGTACCACATTTTTGAAAGGACATTGATGTTCTGGAAACTGTCCAGGGGAAAATAACCAAGATGATAAAGAGCTTTGAGACTATGCCATGAGAAGACTTGTTAAAAGAATCAAGGAATTTTAGCTTAGAGAGGAGAAGGATTGATTGGGCATGACTTCTATTTTCATATGCTTAAAATGGAAGAATTAATTTTTCCCCCTGCTTAGTCCTAGAAAGTAGAACTAGTTTAGGAGTGCTTAATTTTTTTGTGTGTGTCCTGGACCCATTTGACAGTCTTGTAGAGCCTATGAATCCCTACTTACAATAATGTTGTTAAATGCACAAAATTAGTAAGATTTCAAAGAAAACCAATTAGGTGTGTAGTAAATGTTCATATATAATATATATGTATATAGTAACATGAATATATTCCCATTTATTTATAGATACATATTAATACAATTAGTTTAAATTAAAATAAAATTAATAAAATAATACATATAGATACATATTAATACAAATTAATGTCACATACACACATGCATATATTACAAAACCATGTGTACACATGGATATGCCTATATGTACATGGGAATATGCATGCATCCATGCATATGGATCCATGCATATGCATATACTTTTTTCAACATGATTTGAATGCAAGAGTTGGTATAACATATAACACTGAGGAAATGTTAGAGCAACATATGCCATTGAGAAAAAGGCAATGGGCTGTTCATATCATGTAAATAAAGGATACCAGATAGATAGCAGTAATGATCAGCTCTAAATGCCCCAATAATGCTCAGAAATGTTGGCACCCTAGAGATATATGATGCATGGCCTCAAGATTCCCCACTATTCTATCCACCATATGATGTCCAAAGTGATTTTCCTAAAAGCAGAAATCTGATCATTCCATCCTTCCTTCTCCCACCCCAAACAAAGTCAAATGCCTGCTTTTTGCCTATAAGATCAAATATAAACCCTTGCTTGTGATCCCTTCACAACCTGGCATCTTCCTCCCTCTCTAGTTTACTTAAACATTATTCCTCTCCTTGCATTCTGTTTCTAGCCAGAATAATCAGCTTACTGTTGTATATATATGATGCTACATCTACTATCTCCATGCCTTTGATCTGGCTATCCCCCATCCCTTGAGCAGCACTCCTTCATCTCTACTCCACAGGATACCTGGTTTCCTTCAAGACTAAGTTGACGGACTGTCTTCAGTTTTTAGACTTTCCTGATCCTCTTCCCTTTCCACCATGAGGGCTTTTTCTCCTGAAACTATCTTGAAAATATCCTGAAATTGGCTTCATTTTGTAGATAGTATGTATTTTCTTATATACACATATGTTTTCTTCCTCCATTAGAATGGAAGTTTCTTCAAAGCAGTCATTACTTTGCTTTTCTCTTCCTTCACCCCCAACATCTAGCATAGGGCCTACACTTGATAAATGCTTATTAAATGGGAATATTTTTGTGAAACCATATTACAAATCATGGCACTGTTGAGATCTTTACCTATGGAATACTTACACCAGAAACATAATGAATCCCTCAAAATACTACATTGTCACTATTATCGTTTTGTCTAGCCTCAGAAAAAAAAATGCCACATCTTACAATTACCATATCAAATGTATCAGAAAACCTGTATTAAAGTTCTTGTCTGGTGCCTTCCTCTAGCACAGAAGAACCTCTGATTTCTGGAAAACTGTGTGGCTCAACCACAAGCTGAGGCAAATCTTGGCTCACTGGAAAGGCCTTGAGTCTAAACTAAGTAATGGGCTGTATAGCTTGTCCATTAAACAGTCCAGTTCTTAGGAATTCATTACCAGTTGGGCCACAAATAAATTCAGTTGTTCGCCACATCGACTGGAAGACACATGTATCTCACATGGTACAATGGAGTTGTGACCTGAATAAGTCAAGAAGTTCCCATTCTGATCAAATAATTGATTTCTATAAAGTATCAAAGTAAGAAGAGCTCATAGAATCTTCTTTCTGAAAGGCATTTACAAATCAATTAACTAAAGGATTTTTATGAAGTATTATTGAGTACCAACTTTATATCATAGCTTGAGAGTGAGTGGAATGGCTGAGGTTAGAGTCCCAAGCCTTTCCAATGATTCTTTTATATTTTTTAAAAAGTTTTATTGATATGTTTCATCTGTATAATTCATTCGAAGATCACACCCATCATGAGAAGTCTCTTGCAAAATAAAACAGTTAAGTAAAACAATTACTACACAGTGACCTCATCTGAAAGTGCATTCAGCATTTCATATCTGTATCACACCCTTCTCTTCTCTCATATTTTTGAATGGGCAGAAATCTTTTCTCTCCTTCCTACACCAACTCCATTAGGAAAAAAAAGAAAAATAAATTCATTTCAACAAATACACCTAGTCAAATTATGGAAACGTTTTGCATAACTACACATGTATAACCTATATTGAATTGCTTGCCTTCTCAATGAAGGTGGGTGCGGAGGGAAGAAGGGAGAGAATTTGTAAATTGAAGTTTTAAAAAGCAAATGTTAACAATTGTTTTTACATGCATTTGGGAAATAAGATATGCAGGCAATGGGATATAGAAATGTATCTTGCCCTTTAAGGGAAGGGGATAAGAGGGGGTGGGGTGATAGAAGGGAGGTCAGACTGGAGGAAGGGGTAATCAGAATGTGTGCCATCTCGGGATGGGGGGGAAGGGAGAGATGGAGAAAAAATTTGGAACTCTAAATCTTGTGGAAATAAATGTTGACAACTAAAATAAATTAATAGGAAAAAATATATACCTAGTCAACCTAAACAAAGTCCCTCAATGGTGGGAGAGAGAGAGAGAGAAAGACACAGAGAGACAGAGACAGAGAGAGAATCTTTATATCTCTGTCTCATTCCATACCCTAAATCTGTCACCTTTCTTTAATCTTTCCAATGATTCTGCTGTCAACTCTAACTGCTGGCATTTTTGGTAAAAACAAAACAAAACAGAATCAAAACAAATAACCACCAAAAAAGAAAAATAAAAACCCACGAAACAAAAACAAAACCTGACACACACAACAAGTAAGGCAAGATGTGTGGGGGCTCAGCATAAAGTATTGCCTGCTAGGAAATCCAATCTAAGAGCTCCTACCATTCACCCTACAGAAGTCAGGGCAGCTGGCAACATACTCTGCATTTTACAAATTAGACTTGACCTTTGATTCTCCAATAGCTTGCTATCATGATATTAGTTTGGACCTCCCAAGATGACAATTTGGAGGATACCACCAAAGCAGTTGCCATGCAAGTTTTGGGGTGCTGGGTTTGATAACAAATAAAATTTTAAAAAAATGACATTTGCAACCCAGGAAATTTGGCTAAAACTTGTATACCGAGCAAAGAGAATACTTAAAAACAAACATAAAATAGTCTGTTTCCAACTGCTTTTTATCCTGACTCAAGATTTTTATTCTTTCTTTTTTCATTTGTACCATAGTGGAAAAGACAAATCTCTTATTTCAAATTTCAGTTGTAGCTGGTGCTAACTGCATAAAAAAGCACATATTATTTTACTTCCTAGCCTCACATTGTGAGAGCTGCCTGTGGTCATATCTCTTGTACTCCATACAATTAGTCAAGTTAATTAGGAAGACAGAAACCTAACAAGTGGTTAGAAAGGGAAGCTGATTCCATAGTGGGCTTAGCAACATAAACTGCCCTAAAACATATGGCCCACGTACCATCATCATTCAGGGAAGAAATTATGTATAGGTTAGTGATCTCGGGTTAAGGGGAGGTCCAGGGCTAGAGACTATTGTCTGTTCTTGAAAATCCAAGGAGCCTGAATGTCAAAAGTTTAATATATGCAAACACGTAACTACCCTGGTCTTTATCTTAAGCAAATCCAGTAAGTCTTCTCAATTTAAGTCAGCTTTTCTCACTTCAGTTTTATGGGCAGAATAGAATTATTAAAACAAATTTGTAGAGGTGGCTAGGTAGCACAGTGAATAGAGCACTGGCCCTGGAGTCAGGAACACTTGAGTTCAAATCTGGCCTCAGACTCTTAATACTTACCAGCCATGTGACTTTGGGCAAGTCACTTAACCCCAACTGCCCTGCCTTCCTCCTTCCAAAAAGAAAAATAATTGTAATTAAATTTAGTGTTATAAATTAAATGTCCGATTTTGTGGACATTTCTCCTGCTTGTGAACTTTAAAAGCATACATTTTCTCACCCATTTTGCCTTGGTTTTGGAGCCATTAGGTGAAAAACCACTGTTTTGGAGTCTGAGGATCTTGATGCAAATCTATGTTCTACCAGCTATGTGACCTTACTCAAGTCACTTGATATCCTTAGATTTCAGTTCTTCATTTGTTAAATGAGAGGATTGGATGTTACCGACTCTAAAGTCCCTTCCAGCTCTAAGTGTGTGATCTTATGAGTCCTGGCTCAGTCACTTACTACCTGCGTGAATTTGTGTAAGTCACTAACGTTTGACACTAATGAGTTGTGTGATCATGGGTAAGTCAACCTCTCTAAGCCTCATTTTCTCATATTTATCATTGAGATAATAATAATAATAAAACCTGCCTCAGAGACTTGTTGTGAGGTTCGAATGCGATAATGTATATGAGACATCTTGTAAATTCATTATATAAATGTCAGCTATTAAGAACCATAATCTTCATATTCACAATATTTATGGGCATCAGTTTTCTCATCTGTGAGATGGGAATATTTATGTATGTACAACTCACCTCACAGAACTATTGTCAACAAAATAGTAAAATGTAAAGTATTATATAAAAGTGTGCTTTATATTGTTGCTGTCAGATCAGAGAATCATAGATGTGGGGAGACAGAAGGGACTTTAGAACCCAGCTAGCCCAACCCAGTGCTGATTTCCACATATAAAATCCCAGCCTCTGCTTGAAAAACTGCAATAGTCAAACAGCTACAAATAGAGATCAAACGAGACAAAGAACTTTCCAAATCTCAAGACTCTGTGCCTGGCCCATAGTAGGCCCTTACTAGTCAATAGAGTGTGAGCTGACCATATATTATATAAATATCTTTTTCCCCCCACATTGTTGAACAGGAGAGACATTTTGGCCTATAGGTTTCCTAGAGGAAGTTATCTTTTCCGTTAAATATGTGTATTCATGTTGCCAATTCATCTGACTCAATTTCCAAAGAGTAAACTTGGTTTTATTGGCTTCAGCTGTTGACTTCTACTCCATGAAATACTACTTATCTGTGAATCTAGCACAATGTGCTAATTTTCCATACCTATGCCCAAGCCATCTAATGCTTTTGAATTCAAATATGTTAAGGGAATGACATAATTCTATATTGGAGAAAAACTTAGAACTTTTTAGACCTAAAAACGTATATTTATCTTAGTCATATTAATATGTCTCTACTGTGCTATTCATTAGTTATGTAAAGTGTCTTAAATATATTATGGAGATCCATAAACATAAGCCTATGTTCACGATCAGTATACTCTAGTTGATTTTTGGAATTCAGTGAAGGAGAGAGAACATTAGACTTAAGAGTCAAAAGACCCAGGTTTAAGAACTGTCTCAGGTGCTCACCTCACTATGATCTTGAACAAGTTACTTTTTATTCTTCCTGGGCCAGTATTCTTATTGGTAAAGTGAGGGGTTTGGATCTGACGATCTCTACAATCCTGTCTAGGTCTGGTAGTCTATGAGTCTGTGTGTTCTATAAACAATTTCTTGATTTACAGAAAACTACAATATGATAAAAATGTACCTAAGGTGAAAAATAGGCTGGGCATAACTGAACCTTTCTTTGATTATTTCAAAACTCCCTGCAAGATGTGTGGTAGAAGCCTAGAGACCCTTGGATGTGGCATCATGGCTTCAAATTCCAGGCTCTGAAACCAACTAGCTCAGCAAACCTGGGTAAAGACACATTATTTCTCTGAGTCTCAGTTCCCTAATGTGTAAAATGTGGACCATAATAATACTTGTGTTACTTACTTAATGGAAAAGCAAACTTCCTCTAGTCCTTCAGGTCAAAATGTCTCTCCTGTTCAACAAGGGGGGAAAAGATATTTATATAAGATGTAGTTGGTTACCTACTGCTCAGGTTAATTGCCTTTTGTAAACCTTAGAGCATTATAGCAATGGTAGTTGTTGCAGACCTGTTGTTCAGGGGTGTTGGTCAATCAACAATCATTTATTAAGTACTTAATATATGCCAGGTACTTATATTAGTGCTGGGGGTAAAAAAGAAAGACAAAAATATGATCTGTGTTCTAAAGGAGTTCTGAGATAATTATGTATATTGTTATTAGTAAATGTAGTATCTAACCCTATGTACTATATGCACATATTTAAAAACTAATGTTTATATACACGTGTATATATAGTATAACATATGCATATATACACATATGTTATATGTATATGTGTGTAAGTAGACATGTTCAATCTGCTATTTTTCAATCACATCTGATTCTTTTTAACCCTATTTGAGATTTTCTTGGCAAAGATGCTTTAGTGGTTTACCATTTCCTTCTCTATAGTTCATTTTATAGATGAGGAAACTAAGACAAACAGGGTTAAGTGACTTGCTGAAGGTCACACAACTTAATATGTGTATGAGGTTAGACTTGAACTCAGGAACATGAGTTTTCCTGATTCCAGGCCCAGTGATCTACACATTTCTTCATCTATCTGCCCATGCATGTAGACAGACTATATTATAGAATATATTATATATAAAATATATGTTACATATACAAATATATACATAGCTGGCATTCATACAAATCACTTTAACATGCATTCTAATCTCATCTTCACTGTGAACAATCCTGTGAAGAATACACAATAAAGTCACATTTTCCTATGAAGAAACAGGCTGAGATCAATGACTAAATTCAATGCCGCTAGAATGGGCAGAGCTGAGTGAATTCCATGCCTTCTGACCCCAAATTTAGACCCCTTTTCACCATATAATAGCTCCTTTCAATAAATACTTGAAAACAACCTGTTTGTTTACGCTTACCTCTTTCTCATATTAGAAGACAATTGTAAGGAAGAAGAAAAAAGTCTTACTATTTGAGTTTTCTGGTTGTTTGGCCTCTGGATGCCTAGGATAGCACAGTGCAGTGAGGTGTCAGACTCTTGGCCTACAGGTCAAGGGTCCAACTAAATTAAAATGCGATTGGGAAATGTTCAAAAAAATAAAATATAATATAACATAGACAATGTAAATTTATGGTTTTCTAAATCACTCTATGGTCTGCAGGGATCTGTTTCTATTTGAATTTAATTATACTGGTATGTATAGAACATGGACTTGGATTAAAAAAAGCTTTGGTTCACATTCCATCTCAGACACTCTCTGTGTGACTGACTCTGGGAAAGTCAATGTTTATGAGCCTCAGTTTCCTCACTTGTAAAAGAAAGGGGTTAGGTTAAATGGTGATTTAGACTCTGCTTGAAAAACTGGAGTAATCAAGCAATTGAAGGTCTGAGAACCAAATGAGATAAAGCATTCTGTAAATCCTAAGATACTATGTGCCTGCCACATACTATGCATCTGACACATAGTAGGCATCTAACATATTTAACAGATCTAAATCAGAATCTATAATCTTATCATCTTTTTCAATATCATGAATTCTCAGCAATGGAAAAGATTTTTGAAGGTATTCACTGTAACCTATACCTGTCAGTGGGGCCTTCTATTATATTGCCAATAAACCTTTACTTGAAGACCTCCCAGGATGGGGAAACCACTGAGTCCTGAGGCAGTCCACTTCCTTCTGGGAGAGCTAATAGTTTAAACGTTCTTGCTTATTTCAAGTTTAAATATGCACTTCTGCAACTTCTGCCTCTCTGCCCCTGGGGGTTAGGAAGATCAAGTCTAATCCCTCTACTCCAAGAAAAGTGTTCAAATTTAAAAACAACAACATTAACAACAAAAAACCCAAACTGTTACCCACTGCTCAGTGTCCATTTGCATAAGATCCTCCTCATTGGCAGAAATTAATCACTCAGTGTTCTGTACCTGTATGAAGTTCTGTTTTCCAGGTTTGAGAGAGAGAGAACCTGGGTGCCACATACTCTTCATGTCTCTAACCAGACAGAAAGATTCTGGTAAGAAGCCAGCATGTAAAGGAGCTAGTACATCAGTCAGTCATGTAAGCTTTCCAAAAAGTTTAGAAATATTTAGTAATTAAATCTCCACCATTGAGGAGAATCCCATATAAATGGGTTTTGAACTCAGATTAAACAGTTATCATAACAGGTCTCCTAAGTCTTCTCTAGGTTAAACATTTTCAGTTCCTTCAACTTTTCCTCATATGCCATGATTTTGAAGCCATTCGCCTTCTGGTCCATTCACCTCTAAGTGCACTACTTTATCAATGTCTTACTAAAAAAAATGGTGCTCAGAACTGAACATAAATCTCTAGATGTGTTTTGACCATAATAGAATACAATAAAAAGGACCATTATTTCCTTTAATGTAGCCAAAGATTGCACTGGCTTTTCTGACTACCAACAATATTATACATATATTGAATTTTCAATTCACTAAAATCTCCCAATCTTTTTCAAACAAACTTCTCTCTAGTTATACTTTTCCATCTTGACCATGGGAATATGATATTTTAAATGCAAGTGTAGTAATTTGGTTTATTAAATTATTACATATTATCTTATTAAAAATTGACTCAACATTCTCTTTTGGGATCCTGACTCAGTCATCCAGGGTGGTAACTGTCCTTCCTAGCTTTCTCTCATCTAGGAATTGGATAGCAAGGCATCATTGTCTTTATATGAATTACTGATGAAAATATTAAACAGCACAGGACCAAACATAGATCCCTGGGGGTCTCCACTAGAGAAATTCTTCTAAGTTGTCATTGGACCATCAATGACTACTCTTTGTATCTGGAGCTCACTCAGTTCTAAATCCACCTAGCAGGACCACTTTCCAGGCCACCTACCTCTATCTTGTCCTCACTAATAGCATTATGGTAACTGTCAAGTGCTGGCTAAAATCTATGTCTACAATCTAGTATAATTGCCAAAGTGAGTGGTGGAAAAAATAAGTACTACTTGAGGGTAGAGGGAATAGAGAGCAGGAAGTTTCTTGTAGAGTTCCCTTGACTTAGAGCTGATATCTTGAATGAGATCAGGGGAACTTGAGCTAGATTTTCTTGAATGCATAACATTTGTGTCTGTAGAGACTATTAGGGAGGGCACATATTGGACAAGCGAAGATGCCCAGGAACTGAGGCTGCCTGCTAGCAAAGAACTGGAGGTGAGGGAAGTTGGTAAAAGAAAGCCTATTAGTATCAAGTTGACACTCTGGTCAGCTTGCTACTCTGTCTTGCTAACTCAGTAAAGCTGTGTGAAGAATAAAGTAGTGATGAGTAAATTAAAAAGCCAGGGAAAATTGGAGCAAGAGGTAAAAAGAAACAATCAGGATGCAAATAGAAGGCTAAAATCAACTCCAGAGAGGAGGGTTGCTGGTATACCCCTTATCTCCCTGGACAGAATGTAAGATACTTGATAATGATTGTACAATATACAAAATACAATAATCATTGTATTTGAATATTCAGTGCCTAGCACACAGTAAATAATAATAACAAAGCTTGTTGATTGAATCATTGATTTAATAGTTCTATGGCAAACGCTGTGATAAGAGTTCTGTGTAAAGTAGAAACTGCTGAATTTGGAGTTCAAGGGGCATGAGTTTAAATCTTGAATTTAGCACTTATTATCCATGTGATGTTGACAGTTTTGATTCCATGAAGATTATTATTTTTCCTTCATTTTTGCAAAGTTGCAATGGCATCATAGGGTCAAATCTGGAGTTGTGCGTGAATGGGATTTAAGCAGACTTGTGCAAAGTCATCAGCCTCACTCTCTCTTCCAGAGTTATCAAAGTCCAGTGGCAGGACAAAAGTCAAAATGATTGGCCATGGTCCAAGAAGCAGTGGATGACCTTGGCATTTTTGATGTCTGATCAAGCTCTAATTATTCCACAGCACCTACTACAGCTACCTTCATGGCTGTTGGAACAAACCACTGTCATTCACTCATTCTACTGGGGTCTTCACATGCTTGAAGAAGAAATCCTTCTAACTCATCCACAAGTTTGAGGCCTGTCACTTATCATCAACATTTAGATGTCTGTCAAGACTTCAGCACTTACACAGTGTCCAGCACATAGTAAACACTCAATAAGTGCTTATTGACTGATTGGCAATATAAGGATTGTAGCTGGACACTTATTCCTTTTCTTTCCTATCTCAGAGAGATATTGGGCTGTAATTATATCTGTCTCCCTTTGAAAATAGTGATAGTCTAAGGATAAAAGTCTGATTCAAAGGGAAACCTCTTGTTACTTTGTTAAAAGGCAATCCTTAGCTTACAACAACCAGATCAGCTCCTTACCAAGCACTGGTTATACAAAAGGCCATCACATGAGGTGAATAGTAAGGGGAAAAGGGGAGACATTTTTCCAAGCAAAACAAGAAAAAGCAATTGGAGTTCTACAGATCAGTATATACCAGAAAAAATGGATAGGTTCTTTAGTTATAAGGAAGATAATTCTTCAAATCAAACCAAGAAGGGGTTCAGTCTCACGCAAGAAAATCCATTAGAGCAGCCTATTCCCTATAGGTGGCAAGTTGGAAATTGCTGACATGCCGAAGAGCCATCCTCACAGATTCTTGCTTCAGGTGCATCTCATAGTCTATGGAGCCACACATGTCTCTTTCCCAGATGTTCTGGCAGCAATTCAGTTTCTTATCTAGGTACACAGTGTCACACTTAGCATCCTCTTGGCCAATTCTGATTGGAGTCACATTTACTTCAAGATGTGTGACAGCACATAAAATACCCCTGGGCTTAGTGAGAAACTCAGTTACACAAGGCCAGACCTTCATAGAGTAAGATTTGGGAAAAGAAAGGTGCTGGGGGAGTGGAAGAGTTTAGTTCTCCTGATTCACTCAAAGGAAATGAGATGATGGTTACAACTTTATTTGTGGCCAGGGTCACTCTGAGAACTCAGCTGGGAAACAGGGTGGAATGAAGAAGAAAACAGACTTCCTTTGAGAGGCCAAATGTGAAGGAACTAAATTTAGCACGAACTGTACACTAGCTACCAGCTAGAGGTATCATAACTGAGACGTCTCTAAAAAACACGTGTCTGGACTCTGGCCTTACTCCATGTACTTGTAACCACCATGTGCTTAAACTTGAATCAGAAGGTAGATAAATAACTAAGGTGAATTTGGGAGTAATTTTAAAACACGTTATTTCAGAAACATAAACAGATATCTAAATTGGGGAAAAAATGTGAGTACCACTTAATACCCACACCTCCAATTTTTTAAATTTTTTCCATTGATACTTTTCATCTTTATATTGTAGTTATTCCCCACCCTTGTGACCAAAACACACACACACACACACACACACACACACATACACACACACCAAAAATATCTATGCAAAGACCAATGAATAAGCAAAAAATATCTTAGAGGACTACTCATTCACTTTGGAAGTTAATTTTGGCGGTCAAGATTAGTCAAAAGAGCCCTAGTAGTGAGCACACTGGCTCCAAATCCCAGCTTTGCCTCTAACACTGTTTCCTTGGACCAAGTTATCATTTCTCAAGACCATTCATCTGAAAAAAAAAGATGTATTTGCATTGAGAGAAACCAGTATGATGTAGAGGAAAGGCACTGTAGATTTGAAATTAAAGGGCTTGAGTTTAAATGTCAATATTGTCACTTATTACCTGTGTGACCTTGGGCAAGTCACTGCAGTAACCTAGGCTTTAGCTTCTTCATCTAAAAGATCAGGGAATTAGACTGAATCAACTCTAAATTCCCTTCCCACTCTGAATTGTGATTCTTTGATTAGATCTCTGAGCTCATACACTTAAACTCGTATCTATGTATAAATAATATGAAGCGATGGTTGTCAAAGCACTTTGCATGTATCATTCTCAGTTGACCATCGTGATGACTCTATGAGCCTGATGCTATTTGTTTTCCTCATTTTACAAAGAAGTTGAGGCACAGAGATGTTAACTGACTTTTGCAAGGTTACATGACAATTCACTGCATCAGTGATATCAACTTCAAATAGAAATGAATCCTTGAAGAACTCAAGTTGATTTAGAAAAACACAAATTAATATAATTTGTTTTATTTTTATTTATTTTGTTAAACCCCTCCCAATTATGTGTATATGTGCATACATGTAATACATATATATAATATAACATAATCAATACCATATCATATCATGCATACACATGTACATGCACACACATACAACGTGCACATGCACGTACACATATATACATATGCATATGTATATACGTGTGTATGTATACATACCCATACCCATACCCATACACATACACATACATATATGGGAGAAGCAATTGCAGTTAAGTGACTTGCCCAGAGTAGTAAGTTTCTGCGGCTGGATTTGAACTAAGGTCCTCTTGAATCTACCTACTATGCCATCCAACTGCCCCTCCAATTATATTAATATAGTTTCCACACTGGGGCATTGGGTCACTTGTTGCTGGAGAGTTCTGGACACCTCTGCGTTATTATATGTCTATGTATCACTCTGTTAATGATTCTGTAAAAGTAAAAGCAATGAAATTATGTAGTGATGCACATGTTGTTGGTAAGTAATGCCTACAAAAAAAAATAAATTCCTCCATTTGTCTGACTTATCTCTCCATTTTAGCTTATGAGCATAGTAATAACCCCTAAAGCTGTAATTGTTTTTGTTTTCGTTTAAGACAATATTGTGGCACTTGAGGCAAAGCTAAACCTGAGTGTGATGCTGTTGGTGATATATTTAGTACCTACAGAGAGGAGGATTTCTCTAGAGCTTGAATAATATGATTCTCTAAAGTTAAAAAAATCTTCAGACTCCACCCATGAAGATATTGTTGTTTTCAGGTTGGCCCAAACGCAGGTGGGTGATTATTGTGCACCAACCTGGAAAGATCTTTATCTTTTTGAGTCATATGCATCAGTTCATACAAATCTTCCCTGGTTTCTCTGAAACTTCATCATTTCTTATAGAACAGTAGGATTTCATCACATTCATATATCATAATGTGTTCAGCCATTCCCCAACTGATAGACACTCAATTCCTCAGTATCTAATTTTCTGCCACCACAAAAATAGCAAAATATATTTTTGTACATTCTAATTTAGAGTTTATTTTGCTTTGGACTAATCCCTCCCTTAATCCATTCTCTCTAATTTTCCCTTTGCTCTTCTCTCCTTTTCCTCCTAACTCCCTTTTAAGGAAAATATATTTCTGTACTCATTTGTATACATATGTATTTTCTTCCTCCTTTGACCATTTCAGTTGAAAGTGAAGTTCGTGTCATCTTCTCCACCCACTTCTTGCTACATATTTGTATAGACTTAATGCCTGAGCACCTCAATTATGTGAAATAATTTTCCCTAATCTTCCCCTCCCTTTCCTCTCCTAGTGCATTTCATTTCCTTCATTTTCCATTCTAATTTTAAGATCATCATTGGGACATCTCTTCTCTCTTTCTGTTACTTCACTTGGTGATCTCATAAGCTCCCCTGTATTTAATTACAATCTTTATGTTGATGACGCTCAAATTCATCTTTCCTGCCCTAATCTCTCTCTTGACCTCCAATCTCACATCTCCAGTTAGCTTTCAGACATCTAGAAAAAACTGTCCAGTAAACATCCTAAACTCAATGTGCCCAAAACAGAATTCATTATCTTTTCCCCTAAATCCTTCTCCCTTCCTACCTTCCTTGTTACTGTAGAGGAAAATATCACCTTTCCAGTCCCTCAGGCTCATGGTCATCTCAGTTTGTAATTTTCTTGGATCATTCTCATTTCTCTTCCCAATTTTTCCTCCACTTCTCTTATCTGCTTCTTAAGGTCCTCTATCACCTGTAACCAGCTCGTATTTTCCTTTGAACCTTTTGGTGCAGGAGTTCTGACTTCACTGTCTTCCTCCTGTTCCATGCTTTGCTCCTTTTTGTTCCCAAAATAGGAGGCTAAAGTTGAAGTCTTCTGTTTGTTTTGCTTCCTTTGCCTGATCACGTCACCCCTCAGTCACTTGACCGCTGGGCTTTTTGACACAGTAGGACTCTGCCACCGGACAGGGGAACTTTCGTCCCAAATTCTGGGTTTTTCTCACCTGCTGGAGGTATTAGTTGGGTGCCCTCTCTGAGGCCTCCACATACTCTGGCAAGCTGGTCACGCACCCTAGGACCTCCACCCTAGACCGCAATCCAGATCCAAGCAGGTTAAAGCAAGAGCAATTACCACTTTAGACTGGTCACTTGGTCCCCCTACACTCTGCAAGCCAGGAACTGAAGCTGAAACATGGCATTGGCTGGCTGTGCCCGCAAAATTTGATGCACTCCCAACTACTGGTCCCAAAGTCCACATTGCACTGATGTCTCACTTTGTCCTTTGCATCTATGTGTTGATGAATCTGGAAATGGCCATAGCTGCTGGTGATCTGGAGTCCCTCCAGCCATAGGCTGCTCAGGCCTATCCTGAGGCTAAAACCACCAGCTCACAGGGGCCTAGGCTGGGCTCCCAGAGCACTGCACTGGCCAATTCTTGCCTGGCTGTCCTCAGCAGGAGATTAGCTTCTCTGTGTCATTTTGTGGGTTCTGCAGCTCCAAAGTTTGTTCAGAGTCCCCTTTTACATGAATTGGGGAAGATAGAAGCCAGAGTCAGGGGAGGTCCTGCTTCTACTCTGCCATCTTGACTCCCTTGAATCTGTGTAATTTTTTTTAAGGGGGCAGTAGGCCAAATAAGTTTGGGAACCTCTGACCTAGGTATAGGAAACTGAGACCTAGAGTGCTAAATGACTTACTTAAAGTCACAATCAGTCAGTTAGGCAGTCAATCAAGAAACATTTATTTAGCACCTTGTAGCTCCTAGTAGACTCTATACTAAGTACCAGAGATATAAAAATAACAATCAAATAGTCTGCTTTCAATGAGTTTACATTCTACAACAGTAACATTTAAAATACAGATTTGTTCAAATTATATGAAAAATAAATATAATGTAGTTTTTTAGGGAAAGCCAGAAAAAAAGCCTCATGGAAGGTAGAGTGTAAGCTGAACTTTGGGAAAACCTAGGAATTTTAAATTAAGGAGGAAGCACATTCCTGGCATGGACCAGAGCCTGGGAAAAGGCACAGAGACAAGGAATGTTGTGGTTGAGGAAAAACAATGCCGATCTGCCTGGACCCAATAGTATTGGAAGGTGATTAATGTATAATAAGGCTAGAAAGGGAATAGGCAGCAGAGCCCATGTTCTCTGACCCCAAATATAATATTCTACATATTGTTATGAAAAGTCCAAAACTTGCATAATGGCAGCAGAGGCTAATCATTTTGTCACAAGTGTTCATTGATTTTCCTGTTTTTTTCCTCACTTCCTTGGCAGTCTGGAATCTTTCAGATAAAATATATTTACTGCAAAATCTCCATATGTAGGGCCCTGTGCTATCTCTTTTGGGAGGAATGTAAAGAAGCATAAGGTATGGCTCCTATAGTCCATTAGGGCAGATAAGACTAAGACTTATGAGAAGATAACTAAAAGCCCAAGACAGTGTATGTTAAATGTTAATTTCAATTGCATTTAACATTTAAGGACCTATATTTAAGGCACTATTCTTTATTGATGGTTATGCACAGATTGAAGTGAGAGAGAGAGAAAGACAGGGACAGAGAGAGACAGACAGACAGACAAACAGAAAGACAGAGACAGAGAAATAGAGAAGGAAGGAAAGAAGGAAGGAAGGAAGGAAGGAAGGAAGGAAGGAAGGAAGAAAGGAAGGAAGGAAGGAAGGAAGGAAGGAAGGAAGGAAGGAAGGAAGGAAGGAAGGAAGGAGGAAAGGAAGGAAGGAAGGAAGGAAGGAAGGAAGGAAGGAAGGAAGGGAAGAAAGAAGAGGAAAAGAGAAAGAAAGAGAAAGTGAGGAAGGAAGAAAGCTGAAAGAAGAGAAAGCATTTCTTACCTCTAGAAGTTTATATTCTACTGGGTGAGAGGCTAGGGAGAACACCACATAAACTAATAAATAAAAGCAAGGTTCATGTCTCAGTAAATGCTCTGTATTGCCTTAGTCCAAATCCCTCTTTTTACTCATGAGGAGGAAGGGAATAATAACAATTATGAGGATGAGGAAAAAGTTTCTCGTAGTAGGTGACACATGAACTGACCCTTGAAGGAAAACAAAGAGTTTGAGATGTGGAAGTGAGAAAGGCCTGTACTCTAGGCTTACATGGTTATTGCAAACACAGAGATGGAAGGCAGTGTCAAGTTTGAGAAACAGATAATTTTCCTGGAACATGAAGGTGAGTAATATAAGATAAGGCTGGAAAAAAAGATTGGAGCCTGATCCTTGAGCCTTAGAAGCCAGGCTTGTATTTTATCCTGGAAGCAAAGGGGGGTTTTCAAGAAGGGCAATGACAGTCAGATCAAGGTCTTAGGAAGATTATTTGGGAATCTGTGAAGAAGAAGAAGAAGAAAGATGAGAAGTTGGAGGTAATGAAATCAATTAGCATGTTACGATAATCCTCCTGGGAGATGAAAGTCTGAATAAGGTGGCAGCCCTGTGAATGAAGAGAAGGGACTGATTGCAAGAGATATTATGTTATAGACATGGGAAAGGATTATGGATAAGACTCAGCAAATGATTAAAAGTAGGGGTTGAGGAAGAGGGACTGTAGGTGACTTAGAAGATGATACTATTGGGGCAGCTAGTTAGTGCAGTGAATAGAGCACTGGCCCTGGAGTCAGGAAAACCTGAGTTCAAATCCGGACTCAGACACTTAACACTAGCCCTGTGACCTTGGGTAAATCACTTAACCCAATTTCCCTTCCTACCCCCCTCCAAAAAAAAAAAGAAGATGATGATGATAGTATTCTTGGGCAAAATGGAGAAATAGGCAAGTTTTAGTGAAGGGTCAGTTTAGGAAGGAAATGTACATTTGTTAAGGACCCACTATGTGCCAGACACTGTGCTAAGTGTTTTACAAATTTTATCTCATTGATCCCCACAACAACTGTGGGAAATAGTTACTATTATCTTCCCCATTTTACTGTTGAGAAAACAAAGACAGAGAGAGGTAAAGTGACTTGTCCAAAGTCACACAGTTAAGAGGTATCTGAGGTTAGATCTGAACTTAGGTCTTTCTGACTCCATGTCTGGTACTTTCTTCTGAGATCTCAATGGGGGTATTCAGATGGTCAACAGGCAGCTGGCATTAAAGGATCAATGCTAGGAAAGGACTGGGCACATAAATTTAGAAGTCATCTGTTATACACACACACACACACACACACATATATATATATATATATAACAAACACATAAATAAGAAATAAAATAATAAATTAATAAGTAATAAAAAGCCAAAGGAGGAGATACTATCAATATCAGTGTATTAAAAGTCTTAAAGAAGTGAAGGATGAGAGAACAGGAAAAAGGCCACTGAGAGAGCATTTTTAGTTCAGAGGCATGGTTGTCAGTCTTGCCTCTGGAACATACTAGCTGTGTGACTTGGTGTAAGTCACTTAACCTCAGTTGCCTCATCTGTAAAATGAGGAACCTCAGAGGACATCTAGTTCTAACATTAAATCAATGCTGTTACCATAAAGCTGGTAAAATTACTATTGCTAGTAGGTAAAAGTATTATTGCTACTATGCTAGGAAGGACCTTCTAGTCCAATCTCATTTTACATCTAGGATAAACCCTTGAGGGTTTGGATGGATGAAAAATGGGAGTCTGTAATCAGCAGGGAAGAAATCAGACGTAAGTGAGCTGAGGAGAAGGTGAGTAAGGAAGGAGTAGTAAAGTGAATTTCAGAGAAGGGGGTCCATCATTGCAACATGGGGTTCAAAGGAGATAGAATTTGAGATTGCAGGTGGGATATTTCAGTAGAAAGAACACTGGAATAGAAGTGGGGCCCCATGGCTTGAATTTCACTTCTGTCACTGCCTAGCACTTTGACCTTAGACAAGCTTTAGGTTCTGAATTTAAAAAATGAAAGGATTGAACCAGATGATCTCAAGAGCCCTTTCAATTAAAATAATCTGTGAACTGGGTTTTAAAGGAAAAAAGAAGGGAAGGAAGTAGTGGCACACTAAGATATGTAGGGTGTATGCAATGTGTGCTGAAGGACAGTGGTAAGGTTGGAACAGATTCTGTTGGGCAGGGGAAAAACTCTTTCTACAACCCATCCAAACTCTTAGTTCATCAGCATTCTAATGGTGGAATAGTCCCCTGATGAATCTTCTCCTTGTTCAGAAGTTTGTCTCAGATTGCATCATTCCTGCAATTAGACAGTAAGTGCCTCTGGGTCTAGGCTCTCTTATTTGGTTTGGCACAATTTACATTAATCTGCAGGGATGTGAACATTTTTTAACACTATAGAAATATTTATATGATGGGATTATTGTTATCAATGTTATCTGTATTTTCCACCAGGCAGACTAATGAGTTTCCCGGGATGAGCTCAGCTTTGTAGAGGAGAAAAAGCACCAGCAAGGGAATTAGAAAATGTAGCTTCTAGTTTAGGTAGCTCATTTTATTTCTGGCTCTCAGTGGTTTCCTGAATTGCAAAGTAAAACATTTTATATTTTATTTTAATGTTTTCAAAGAACTTTACATATATTATATGATATTTGACTCATAACAATTCTATGAGGTAGGAGATAATACCCATTTTACAAATAGGAAAATTGAGACTATGACTTGGTATAATGGTAATGGTAATTTGAAGATCTTCCCTACCCCTTAATAGACCAAATGTAATCACTTGGAGTGGGGCGTGGGAAGAGAGAGGAGCTTGCTGAAAGGGTGGAACAGAAAGGGTGGATCAAGAAGGAGCAGGAGAGAGCTTGGGAGCAAGCAGCATAGAGGCAGAGCAGCTAGTATGAGGGGGAGAGGGGCATTTTTGCTTAAGGGAGCCTGTTTTGTTTCGAAGGCCTGATGGAGGGAAGGCTTAGGAATGTTGGGGTTCACTGCATTGGTCTGGTGTACCAAGTTCTTGGTTATTATGGTGGATTTGGCTTTCTGGTGTTGAGATTTAGCGTTCTAGTATTTGAATAAATGTTTTGTTTCTGTCTTCCATGTGGATAATCTGTTACACTTTGTGATTCACAACTACACTAGCATATTCATAGCTGCTGTGGGCACTGTGAATATCACATTGGCATTACACTTGGCTAGGTTCACATAGCTAGTTAGTCTGTAGGGCCAATGCGAGATTTACAGCACTGACTGTGACTATAAATTTTCCATATAGTGCTCAATCACAAAATATAGCATACTCTCCATATAGAAGACAGAACCAAAACATTTATTTAGACACTAGAAAACCAAATCACAACACCAGGAAACCAAAACCATCATAGCAATATAGAAGTTAATGTACCACAATGTAGCAGAGAGTCACACTATCTTTTGACCTTCCTACAAACCAATATAGGATCAATATTTACTTACAAACCTCTCTATCCCTTTGCCTGAGTGTTCTCTCTCTTCCATCATTTCTCTGGGTCTGACTCCCAGCTTCCTATGGACTTTGCCCACCCTTCAGCAAACTCCTCCCACCACAGGCTCCATGTGACTACATTCAGCCTATTAGGGAGCAGAGTTTGTTTTCAAATCAGGGAATCTAGATCTTAATTTAGATAAAAGAAAAAATCATCATATCCAGATCTTCAAACTCCCATTACCATTACAGTGTCTGGGGTAGTATTTACTTTCCTAACTCTTTGTTCAGTTTTCTATCAACAATAATAGCTAGGACATATAAACTATATCAAACTATATACAATTTTTAGAAGAAAGGAGGAGAGGAGGAGAGGGAGAAACATTTGGAACAATTTTATAAAAATGAATGCTATTTTTTTGACATGTAACTGGGAAAAAATAAAATAAAATGATGAGCTTTAAAAATACTATCTAGACACCTAATTAGACTAGACGGATTATAAATTCTCTTTTAGCCCTGAAATTTCTATAATTCTTTTATTCATAGACTCAGAGTTGAAAAGAATTTGAAAAGTTATTGAATCCACCCCTCCTCTCATTTCATAGATGCAGAAACTGAAGTCCAGGGTAATTCAATGACTTGTCCAAAGTCACACAAACATCAGAGGAGGAAGTTGAACCCAAGTCTTCTAATTACAGAGCCAGAGGGTACAAATTTAATGGACTGGAATTAGAAAGGAACACCGTCATCCTTTGAGATTGGAGAGATGGATGAGAGAACAGTCAATACTCTGAAAAACTTGGAGGAAAAAATAACTCCTTATAATTGTTTTTATTTCATCTTTGTTGGTGGTATATTCACCCTTTTCATTTCTTTTTTTTTTTTGCTTCATGGCAGGGAGAGGTAGGGCAATTGGGGTTAAGTGACTTGGTCCCTTGTTAAATATCATCTTCATTTCATTGTGATCTAAAATGGACATTTTTTTCATATTTCTGCTTTTTAGTTTTTAAACATAACATTTTTATGTACTGATATCTTTGTAATCTTTGTAAAGGTACCATGAATCACTGAGAAAAAAAAGGTATATTCTTTTCTATTTCCATTCATTTCTTTCCATATCATGTCTAGATTATCTAAAATTCTATTAATTTCCTTTGCTCCTTTCATTCTTTTCTTTATTTTTTTTGGTTAGATTTATCTAGTTCTGAGAGGAAAAATACTATGTATCTCCACCTACAAACCTGTAATTCACTAACTTTTCTTTTAAAAATTTAGATGCTATAATATTTGGTGTACACAGTTTCAATATTTATATTACTTCGTTGTCTATGATACCTCTTATTAAAATGTAGTTACCCTGTTTATCTCTTTTAATCAAATCTATTTTAGTCATAACTTTGTCTGAAATCGTAATTGCTACCCCTGCCGTTTTGGCATCAGCTGAAGCATAATAAATTATACTCCAACCCTCCATTTTGACTCTGTGTGTATTTTTCTTATTCTTAAGTGTGTTTCTTGTAAACAACATATTGTTGGTATATGATTTTTAATCCATTCTGCTATCCATTTCCATTTTATGGGTGAGTTCATCCAATTCACATTCAAAGTTATAATTATTGTTTGCAAATTTCCCTCAATCTTATTTTTACTCACTATTTTCCTTCTCAGTCTCCTTTTTTACCCTATTCCTCCCCTCACCCTTTTATTCCTTATTTTACCCACCCCTCTAAAAGTCCCTCCTTTATTTACTCACCTCACCCTCCTAATCTTAATCAATAATTCTTTCTAAAAGTCCTTCCCCCTACCACATCCCCTAGTTTTTCTGACCTCTCTAGAAATTCAGAAGATTTTTAAACCTCTTCATATGTCTATGTTGTTTCCTCTTCAACCCAGATGAGAGTGAAGTTTTAATATTACTGGCCCTCCACCCCCACCTGCTTCCTCTGCATTAGTTCTTCCTTTCATGATCCATTTTTATAAGCTTTTTGCTCCTTTTAACCTTTTCCTACCCAATTTTGTTTTTTAGAATCACCTGATCATATACAACTCAACCCCGATATATCTCAAGGATGTTTTAATTTAATTAAAAGTTATTTTGCCCAATTATATGCCATAAATTTAAATATATATGTGAAATGGAAGAATGTTTACAAAAATATAAATTACCTCAATTAACAGAATAGACCTATTTTAGAAAAAGAAACTGAAGAGACCGTAAATGAATTTCTGAAGAAAAACACTATGATCATCCAGAAAAAGAACCGATAAGTACATTTATAGAATAATTTTACATATATTTATGTCTATTTGTGTCTAATCGGCCAAATGAAGGTCGAGAGTGGAGAAAAGAAGAAAAAAGGAATGTACAGTAGATTTGCAGTTTCATGTGCCATGATATTTTTTATTACACTATATTATGGAAATGCCTATTTTATTCTATAAATTAAAAATGAAAGAAAAAATGAAAAAAAATCACAACTTTTCAGTAAAAAAAGGAAATTAGAGATCTGGAGATCTGGAGGAATGGAGGGGAGAAAGTTCACCAGGGCTTGAATAAGGGTAGCTGGATAACCTCAATCTTCCCTGTGAACTAAGAGGCAAAGTCATCATCTCCTCTTCAGTGTCAAGGGAGAAGGAGTAGAGACTGGGAATAGTTGAAGAGAAAAGTTTTGGTAGAGTCATTGTATGGAGTCTGATATGTAGGGATCTGTAACTAAATACTGATGTATTCTTATCAATCTGAATTTCCTCCAATTATCCAGAATGTGAAATATCTATTCCTGATTATCTTTTGAAATTTATTCATTTACTCTCTCTAAGTTCACTCTAGAAAGTCTACCTCTCACACCAGAGACATTCTTCACTCTCTCCTTGATAGTCATCTAAACACCACCAGAGATTAGGGGTTCCCTTTTCATCTTTTGGTCCCTGACTCTTAATGGTGAGCCATCAGCTTTAATTTTCATGGAACCAGGCCTCTAAAACTTTTCTCGCCAGGCCTTCAGGAGGACCTGCAACTTCTCCTTTCCTTCCTGTTCTATTTTATGTGTGTTCTTCCTCTCTTAGAATGTAAGTTCAGAGACAGCAGTGTAAAAAATTGCTTTGTTGTTCATGTCCTTTCTCTTTTTTTAGGCAACTCAGTTTTATAAAAAAACTTCTGTCTTCGCTTTTCTCACAAATAGTTAATTGAACTCTAAATATATGCTTACAAAGTCACACATGACTAACATGTTAAATTTTTGTGTATATGCACACAGTTGTACACACACATATATGAATGTGCCTATTATAAAGATTTCACAATATCTTTGGGGCCATAATATTCTTTCATCTAAAAACTAATCTGATCTGGTATTCTGTCCCTTTTTTCTTCTTAATAGATAGTGCCATCACCACTTTCTTTTTGCTGTTTCTTTCCATTCCCATCAACCCTAGATGAATAAATAGGAGACACCAACAGCTGCTTAGTCATCTTTCTGGCATCCACAGTTCTGACACTGGTCTCCCTCAGTTAGAAAAATATTTGATGTATCCCTGGTTCAACCTGCTGCACTTATATTTACGGTCAGGAAACACAGTCCTCTTTCTTAAAATATCCTTGTAATGAGAAGTGCACAAGAGTGAAATATCTGGGGCTGCAGCTTAGGGGACAGGGAAGAGAGAGGAAATAGACCTCTAGGGTTGTGTTTCTTGAGTGACCTCTTATTTAACAGCTCCCAGGAAGAATTTTTAAGTCTTCTTCCTAAAATACCATGTGCCTTTATGAATTCACAGGAAGATGATGTGAAATTCAAGTTTATTTTTCCCATGCATTATTTTGATTTTTAAAAAACATATTAATGGAAATTAAGTGATTCAGGTATTTACACAACTGTCCCTTCCCAATAATCCACTCCAACCCAACAGAATGCTCCCTTATGACAAAGAAAAACATGCTAAGCAAAGAAACCCATCTTAAAATGTTAAACCAAAAACAAAAACAAAAAATCTTATACCTATGGCATACCACCTCTTCTCAGAGGAGAGAAATACGTATTTCAATATTGATTGACAGGAATCACAATTGATGACGATCTCATCTAATTGGGATTCTTATGTCTTTATGTATTGTTTACATTTACATGTTAATATATATTGTTTTCTTGGTTCTACTTTCTTCCTTGACATTGGTTCATCCAAATTTTTGCATATTTCTCTGAATTTATTATGTGTTAATTGTCACAACAATATGCCATTATGTTCCATGATTTTTTCAACCATTCTCCAATCAATAGGCACCCACCTTATTTCTAGGTTTTGCTATCAGTAAAAGTGTTCCTCTTAATATTTTGTCATTGGTAGAATCTTATTTTGTTTTTTTTTTAACTTCCATGGGTTATTTGTCTAGTAAAGAGATTAGTAGGTAAAAGGCTATAAACAGTTTAGTTACTTTTCTAGCATAATTCCAAATTTTTTCCCAGAATTCTTTGAACAAATTCATAACTCCACCATTAATGTATTAGTTTGCTTTATAACCTAGTACCCTTTAGCCTTTCCAATAGTGACTATTTGAGTCATTTCTTATTTCCAACAATTTACTAGATGTGCAATGAAAACTAAATAATTTTGATAAGTATTTTCCCATATTAGTTTTTGAAATTGTTATTTTTTTTTAATTTCTCCTTTTGAATTATTTTTTCCTTTATGTTTCACAGTGGAAACTATCATGAGAGTAGTTACACTTACAAAAAAAATGTTTGCATATGTTGGATACCAGAGAAGGTGCTTCCATGTTCTGAAAGCATTTCTACTTACTTTCCACACACCTTCACTCTAAAGCTGATAGCCTAGGGACACTGCAACATGTTCAGTCTGTTTCCTCTGCTTCTTGCCTTAGGTGAACTATTAAAAACAATGATCTGTGCATTTTGACCTCCCTCATTCACTGCCAGTTAAGACTACTCAATGTTTTTAATTTTGTTTGTGTGAAGCTCACTGAAATTTTCTATTACTCTACTGGGAAAGAACTAGTAGATAGCTGTTTATACTGTGAGAGAAGACATGACATATAGCATTTTCTATGTAAAACCCGAAATTACCAAAAAATTCTTTTTTTATCAATTGAGACTAAAATATCTAAATATAAAAGAATTTTACTCTGGACTTTCAGTCTACAAACACTGTTCTAATATCATAGGAAGTTCTATTTGTTTAGATCAACTGGTATTCCATAAGTCCCTCATTCAGACCCTCTAAATTTGGACACCACTCACCAGTGAACTCATAATTTCCTTGAGTCCCTTATCATGTCAGAGCTAAGAACTGATCCTCTGAAAGAAGTGTGTTTGTACCTCACTTATATACTTACCCTGTTTTATTTTGTGTTGTTGATATTTTTATATGAGATCTTGTATTCCTAATAGATTGTTAAATTACATGAATTGAAGAATATTCCAGTTGGGAGGAATGCCAAAGATGGTCTCAATGAGACCACACATGAATAGCAGTTCCCACTGCAACATCCTTGACAAGTGGTCATTTTGACTCTATTTGAAAAGCTACAGTAATAGAGAACTCACAACTTTTCAAAACAGGTCATTTCATTTTGGAGAGCTCTAATTGCTAGGAAGTTTTTGTTCGTTTGATTAACTGCTTGTTCCATTTACAAAAAGCTTAAATCTGCTTCTTAGCAACTTTTCTGCCCATTGTTCCTGTGGTCCAGATTGAACAATCCCTTCTCCATGTGACAGTCCTTCAAAGAAAAAAACAAGTCAAAAAGCAAACAGAGCTTTCATTGAGCATTTGTTGTATACTAGGTCCATGCTCATTGCTGGGATTAAAATTAAAAAAATAAAAAATAATTCCTGCTTTCAAGGACCTCATAACGTAATGTGGAAGACAATATGAAAACAACTATGTACAAACAAGATATGTTGTTGTTATTCTTTCCTTCACCACAAACTTGACTTCTGTGTAAATGGGATTTAAATGAGGCAGAGTTGCATAAAGTTGTGAGCCTCCATTTCTCTTCTAGAGTCATTGACATCCAGTGGCAAGACAAAAGTCAAGAGGACTGACAATGACCCAGGATTAAGTGGATGACATCGGTTTCTTTGGTGTCTGACCAAGCTCTAAGACCTCCATGGTGCCTCTTTCATGTCCATTGGAACAAACTTCTCATTTACCCATTCTTCTGGGGGAAGTATTCACATGTTTAAGCTAGACATCCATCCTAATTAATTGATGAATTTGGGGCCTGTCAGTTAGCCTCAACCTGGTTTAGCCCATCTATTGCGATGATTTTTTGTTTTGTTTTGTTTTTACCATTGTGTGGCTCCTGCTATAGCTTCTTGGAGACACAGGTGAGAGTTGAGTGAAAGGTGGATGTCAATAGTGGATGGGCATCCCTGAAAAAAGATATATATATATATATATATATATACACACACACACACACACATATATATATATATATATATGATAAATTGGGGAGCATCTTAGAAGGAAGGCACTAGCCTTAAGAAGGATCAGCAAAGACTTTTTGCAGAAACCAGGCATTTACTGAGACTTAAAGAATTTCAAGGAAGCCAAGATATAGAGAAGAGGGGGAGAAGAACCCCACACCCAGGGGACAATGCATGAAAATACATAATCAAGAAATAGAGTGTGTTGGGAGAGAAACAATGAAGCCAATGTCACTATATCACAGAGTCTATAGAGGGCATGAAGGTGTAAAAAGGCTGGAAGGAAGGATGGGGCCAAACTGTGAGAGACTTTATTTGAACATCAAAGGCTTTTATATCAGATCTTAGAGGTAATAGGGAGCCACTAGAATTTATTGAATAAGAGGTGACATACAGGGACAGTGCCAAGATATCAGAGTAACAGTAGGAACTTAACTGAGCTCCGACACCAACCACCTCCAATATCTGTAAAATATGAATCTAAACAAATTTTAGAGCTACAAAACCCACAAAATGACAGAGAGAAACAAATCTCCCACTGAAGGCAGCCCAGCAGGCTGACAGGAAAGGTCTATCATACTGAGGTGGGAGCCAAGCACAGTCCCAGATGAGCCACAAGGGCCTGACCTGCGGTGGCCCCTATCAGTAACACAGATCAGCCAGAGCAGACTTCAGGAGAATGAATCACCAGCAGCTGTGGCAGTTTCCAGAATTCTAGACCCATAAATGCCAAAGAGAAAGCAAAAGGTCAGTGGGGAGCTCTGTTGGAACTGGGGGACAGAAGAGCATGGTCCAGCCCCTGCCCCTGGGGTGAGAGGTGGCAGAGGTGCGCTGGCAGCTGCTGCCTCATGGCTGTCTCTTTAGCTCCTGGCCTGCAGATCTTAGGAGGACCAAGAAACCATTCAGAGGGTAATTACTTTTGCTTTTACCTGCTTGGATCTGGAACAAGCTCTTGGGCAGTGCTCCTGGGGTGTGTGGCCAGTGTGCCAGAGCTTGGGGGAGCTATAGAGAGGGAGCCTTCCTCAGACCTCTGACAACAACTGGGAACACCCCAACAATTTGGGACACAGCTCTCTCTACTCTGGAAGCAGAGTTCTACTGTGGCAAAGAGTTCAAAAGTCAAGTAATTGGCTGGCAAGATGAACAGGCAGAAGAAGCACAAACAGACCATAGAATACTTTTTTGGGGACAAAAAGATTAAAAACATGGAACCAGAAGAAGACAACAAACTCAAAACTCCTGCATCAAAAGCTTCCAAGAAAAATATGAATTGGTTGCAGCCCATGGAGGAGCTCAAGAAGGATTTTGAAAATCAAGTAAGAGAAGTAGAGGAAAAAGTGGGAAGAGAAATGAGAATGATGCAAGAAAATCATGAAAAGCAAGTCAACAGCCTGCTAAAGAAGACCCCCCAAAAATACTGAAGAAAATAAAACCTTTAAAATAGACTAAATCAAATGGCAAAAGAGGCCCAAAAAGCCAAGGTGGAGAAGAATGCCTTAAAAAGCTAATTTGGCCAGATAGAAAAGGAATTTCAAAAACTCACTGAAAATAATAAGTCCTTCAAAATTAGATTGGAACAAATGGAAACTAATAACTTTATGAGAAATCAAAATATTATTAAACAGATCCAAACAAATGAAAAAACAAAAGGGAATGTGAAATATCTCACTGGAAAAGCCACTGACCTGGAAAATGGATCCAGGAGAGATAATTTAAAAATTATTGGTCTACCTGAAAGCCATGATAAAAAAAGAGCCTGGAAATTATCCTTCAAGAAATTCTCAAGGAAAATTGCCCTGAAATTCTAGAACCAGAGTGCAAAATAGAAATCGAAAGAATTCACCAATCACCTCTTGAAAAAGGTCCCCAAAAGAAAAGTCCTAGGAATATCATAGCCAAATTCCAGAGTCCCCTGGTCAAGGAGAAAATATTACAAGCTGTCAGGAAGAAACAATTTGAGTATTTTGGAAACACAATCAGGATAACACAAGATCTAGCAACTTCTAAATTAAGGGATTGAAACCAAGAATCACTTACCCACAAAACTGAGTATAATGCTTCAGGGGAAAATATGGTCATTCAATGAAATAGAGGACTTTCAAGTATTCTTGATGAAAAAAACCAGATCTGAACAGGAAATTTGACTTTCAAATACAAGAAGTAAGAGAAGCATGAGAAGGTAAACAGGAAAAAGATATCATAAGGATCTTGAAGTAAGAGAAGCATGAGAAGGTAAACAGGAAAAAGATATCATAAGGATCTTG